>NC_138661.1:18642540-19009653 GCF_964273445.1 Streptopelia decaocto
TGGCGTTTTCTGCAGAAACATTGATGGAGGTCTAAATTGTGGGCAACAGAAATCACCAAGCCAGAGAAATGGCCAGAAAGTGTGAGTCGATAAGTGGATGCTTGTGTTTGCAAGAAGTTAGTTAATAAGACCACAAATACCATTCTTAATAACCTCATTTATATAAGATAAATATTTATGTTTAGAACTGCTGGCATCAGTTAATACATGTGAGGAGTAACTCTATCACTGCAAAGGGAGGTGACAACATTGTGGCTTCTTGAATTGAGAGAAGACCTAAGGGACACATGACAACAGTCTTTGTGTACCTAAAAGGCTATTCTTGGGGTATGAAGGATGGTAGGACAAGAATAATGCGAGTCACTGAACTGCAGTAAGGTGGACATCAGGAAAACCTTTTTTTTTCTTATGAGGATAATAATACACAAGGCTGGATTCCTTGTGGAAGTTGTGGGATCTCCAACAGTGCAGGTTCAGAATGGCAGCTTGGACAATCATCTATCAGGAAAAAAAAAAAAAAAAAAAGAAAAGTTGCATATAATTGATCTCTAGGAACAGAGGTGGACCAGGTGGACTTCAGAGATCTGGTCCCAGCTCTTTTTACTATGACTTTATGGCTGTAGCAAAGATTAGCATCAACACTGTATTTCGATCGTACAAGAACACCTTAATGAAGTTTGCAAAAATGGGTTTATAAATTAAATTACCAGTTCAGCAGAACATTTAGGCATAGTTCTTGGGTCTTACAGACTTAAGGTCTAAAGACGCAAAACATCCAGATCTTGATGCCCCGAGGAAATATAAAACCAGCCCGATTACATCTTTCACAACAAAATTAACTCCAAATCTAAGAAAATCAGTATTGGGGAGAGGCTGAGCAGAACCACTGGAAAGCGTCAGGTATTCTACAAACTGCAGGACAGCACAAACTCTCACACATCCCACACAAAGCATGGCTTCCTCTTCAGAGAATGAGTATTAATGGAGATTTCCTGAAGAATTGCTGTTGTTAATTAAACAATCATACCTGAGTGTGCGTTTCACACGTGGAGACTGATGAGAATTGGAAATGCCATTACCAAGATTTAGTGATCCTATTTGTCACAGCGGTAAATGCACACAAGATTGCCTGTCTCTAACTGAAGCTCCGTTTCTCCGGGGCTTTTAGCTGTTCACAACCGCCTGAACGAAAACATTCTGGTGACATCCATGGGCTCCCTCAGGTGCAGAAGCCTGTTCTTGGTGCTGTCCTTTTTCATCTTAATGTACTCTTTGTCAGCCCCCCTGGAATTTCTATTCAACATCACCTTCCCCCGAAGGCTCCTCCAGCCTGAAGAAACTTGAGTTTGTTCGCAAAGTAAGCGGTGCCCACCGACTTGTTGATTCTGCCTCATAAAGCCAGAAGAGCAAAAAGCCAAGTGGTTTGAAATGCAGCCTTTCCAAGTTGTACACTCTGCAGCTGGACACTACACAAGGTATTTTATGGTTCTTGTTAAGACCAGACTCGATCCTCAGAAAGGTCCCTTCTGAGCTTACAGCCTATGAAACCACCTACCTCCTGATCTAAGATTTCCCAGAATTTAAAGACATACAGCGTTTGTTAAAAAGCTTTGGGCTTTGCGTGCAGCTGCCCTCCCACAAAGTCTGCCACCGCATGCCGGGGCCGGGTTCCTCCGCGCAGGCGGGCGAAACTCCCGGGGAAAAGTCTGGCGGCCGCGGGGGAGCCCGCCCGGAGCAGCGTGCCGGGGAGCGGCAGCCAGCGGGGCCGCGGCTTCCGAGCGCACCTGGGCGCTCAGCGGGAGAGCGCTCTCCGGCAGCGCGTGCTGCCCGCGGCCGCGCCTCTTCCATAGGAGAGGGGGAAAAAAGGAGCAACGAGGAGACAGCAGCATGCCCGGCACCAGCACGAAGCCCGCTGCGAAGCACAAGGGAGCTGGGGAGGAGAGGGGGCTGCGCATCCCCGGCCGCCCTCGCCTTGCCGCCCCGGACCCCGCCCGTCCCTCCGCGGCCGCCGGCGGGTCCCGCCGCTCACCGATAGTGGAAACGACGGTGCCCACGAAGTAGAACGCGCCGGTGAAATCCCATCGGGGCCGGATGTCGTCGACGCGGATGCCGGCCACGCTGGCCTCCTCGTACTCGCGGAGGAAGTGTCGGAGCTCGGCGCGGCTGAGGTTGTGGCGCCGGGTGAAGTTCTCCAGCCGCTCCTCCCAGCGCTCCTTGGCCTCCCGCTCCGTGGGCAGCTCGATGGCCGAGAAGACGGCGGCGCCGCACAGCATGTACAGCACGATCAGCACCGCCAGCAGGAGGAACCGCGCGTTGTCCGCGTTCAGGCGACCCGCGCTGGAGCAGCAGCCGCCACGACACGCCATCCTCCGCCCCGCGGGACCGGGCTGCCGCGCCGCCACGCTACGTCGGGGCCCTCCCGCCGCCGGGCATCACGGCGCCACCCGCCAGGCGTGCGCGGGGCCGCGGCCGCAGAGCTCAGGGAGCCGCGGAGCCCGGCGGCAGCGAGCGGCGCTCCCGGGAGCCGGCCGGCACCTCCGCCCCGGGGACAGGGCGCTGCCCCGCCGCGCCCGGCACGGCCCCGCGGCGGACGGGCTTCGGGCTGCGGCGCATCCTGCGGGCGAGGGAACCGCTCGTCCCGTCCCGCAGAGCCCCTCAGCCCCGCTGCGCCCCGCGCCGGGCCCCCGTCTCCACCAGTTTCATATCCCCTTCTTTCCCCCGCCCCGAGCACGTCGGAGCGGGGCGCAGGGACAGGCACCGCCAGGCGCCTCCTGCCTGCCGGGGGGGCGAGGCGGGACCGGCGGCAGCTCTCCCCGCCGCCCTCCCCCGGCGCCGCGGGGCTCCTCTGATCCGGTCCGCGGGGGACGGCTGCCCCTGACCCCGGGCCGCCCGCGCCATGGCCACCGGGAAGCCACGGGCCGCGCCGTGCCCCTGAGGGAAGGTCCCCTCAGCAGAGGTGCAGCCGCCTCTCGAGGCTAGGCGGCCGCCCCCGGGGGGCTCCCCGGTGCCCCGGACAGGGCGGGCAGGCACCTGCCAGGCCGAGCCGCCGGCGGACGGCTGCCCGCGGCCTCCACCCCTCAGAAGCTGGCGGGGAGCTGTCCCCCCAGAGCCCGCGGCCTTCCCGCCCGCTGGGGCCGCCGTCCGGCCCGGGCCGCGGGGCTGAGCAGCGCTGTGCCGCCCGGGGAGCGCGGGCGCTGACAGACACCCGGAGTCACAATCTACAGCTGATTAAATCCCCTCGCTACCAAAGCGAGAAAAATTACTCCCTTTTGCCAAAAGAGGGCACCTCGTTCTCTGCAGGTCTGGTGGCTGATTGCCTTCTCGACAGGTTGTTACATCTCCATCCTCCCAACACTGGGGAGTCGAAGGGAAATTGTGTGTGGAAGACACTGGCAGCTCTCCCACTGCAGTGTGGTTTAAAATGCGTTATTTTCAAGGTCAAGGAGCTCTCGATCCAAACCCTCTGGAAAAATCATTCTTACTATAAAAAGAAAAAGCTAAACTCAGCAATTTATGGCAATTGCTACACTGCTGAATTCTAGTTTAAAATTATTTGGGGCTAGAATTCAACTCTGAAAATGTATTAGTGTATAAGCATTCTCTCCAGTGAAAGTTAACCTACATGTGTTTTGCTTTAGAAAGCAAGGTAATCAGGTATTACTACGACATTTACTGGTTTGGAGTTTTGTTTGCTTGATTGTCTTTTCCTCTTTTTGTTTTGGTTTGTTGTGTTTGGCTTGGTTGGGTTTTTTCCCCCATTTTCTGTTGATTATGTTGCAGTTAAAATGCAATGGAAATAATGGTGAGGCCTTGGTAATTACGAATCTCCCTTGACGGTAGATAATCGTGTACTTAGTGTAAGAGCCATTGATGGTCTCACCACTTGAGGTGTATTTGCATCGTGGGTATTGATCGGACTCCTGGGGGTGGACTGTGGGCAATTCTGTGCCTGTGTTCAAGACAGGACCACCAGCCATGTGGCAATGAATCTGCATGGCACAGAGAGAAGCCAAGTTCATTTCTCACATTGCAGAGTAAACCAACAGCTGAGGATGAATGGGACTCTTGTTTCCTCTCTGTTTTTTCCTATTTGTTGTTATTTATAGGTGATACATAATGCATCATGTTGCAGGATTTTATTCCCTCTTCATTAGTCTTCAGCATAGACTGACATATGGCAATTAAAATTAGCAGCAATGCTGGAAGACATTAAACAACCAAAAAAAGAGGAAGACAAGATGCCAGTCAAACTAACCAGACTCTGTGCCAAGTGATAAAGGTAACCACATGCTTCCATAAAAATTGCTGGTGTATATTTAAAATTATTGATAGTCTGTGCTAGAGGAAAACCCACGTATATTTCCCTGCTTTGCCAGCCAGAAAGAAGATGGGTGTAAATCAGTGCTGTCCTGGGCAGCAGAGGCAGCAGCCCTGGCAGAGCACCCGTGGCCCGCATGAAAGTCTCTGTTCATCGCAGTTGCCCTTGAGTGGCTTGGATTAGCACAGTGGGAGCCTTTCACTGCTTGCAACCATGATGTCAATGCGATTGCCCAAAGGAACGGGAAGAACAATCAAATTACCCAAAGAATTATCCGAGGATTTTGAGTTCCTCCTATTATTTACGTATTACTTCATTAGTGAGGAATAGTTATTTTTGTGTTGGTTGTGGGTGTAGAGGGAGCATTACATTAATGCAGCTAAGAACATCTGGCATGGTTTTGAAAGAAAATTATGTATACTACTGTCACTGGGCAAGTTCTCTTAATTGGTCCAATCTGATCTTCACCAAACTAAAACACTATAAGGACGTATAGTGATGCAGTCTCTTGAGAAAGTGGCTTTTTAAGGACATGCTCCCTATTAAGGGATAGAGCAAGTGTGAGTTGATATTGACCTGAATCCTAAGTAGAAAATGAGAAGGTGGCTGACAAATATCACAGGTGTGGCACTTTTTATTGTTTTCAGCTCCTTTTCTTCCCTTACTTCCCCTGCTTTAATAAAGGTATTTATTCTAAAGAATACTTAATTGTAAAGAAAGGGTTACTATTCTCATTGCTCTTGGGTAGGTAGCTGAGAAAACTTGAGCGTGTTAAGAGCACAAACAGCGTAATGATGCAGTCACCCATTCAGGGCATTCAAGCAAGGCTGAATAAAGAGATGCAATGTGTTCACTGGCATAAGGAAAGAAATATCTTTCTGTTTCAGGTTAAACATATTGCTGACATTTAAGTTAACTTCAAATTGAAATTAACATCTTGTGAGCCTGAACACCAAATGTGTCGCCATTAACCTCAGTACAGTGACCTGCTATGTTCACCCAGCCCCTCAGCACCACAAGCACACAGCTGCCTTCTGTTTCTGTGTGCAGGTATTCAGTGACAAAAAAAATGATGCTGGTGAGGTTTAGCACGAGTGCAAATAATAGAAAAAAATCAATGTCTTTACTAGTTCCGAATGATAACCCTGTAATTAAGAAAGCTACAGTCACTGAGTACCCTAGTAACAATTAATAACAAATATCCAACTATTATTAATGCATCAGCAAATTACTTGGACAACTCATGCTGAGATTTACTCTATCTCATTGCACTTTTTAATTAAACATCTCCTTTGGAAGCGATAAGCTGGTACACTTAACTAAAATGCACTGCTTATCTCTGGAGAAGCTATGGGAGAGCTGCAATTTACTCTAGAGTGAATTTTGTATTTAATGAAACATCTTGCTAGAGGAGCAAAGAAACCAGCCTTCTATTACCTTTGACCTGAACAAAACCCCTGGAACTTAATAACCTTGTTGTTAACAAACTAATAAAAAAAAAAAAAAAAATCCCAAACTTCATGAACATGTGACACTTGGGGCATGGAGGGTAGGCTAAACTCTTCAACACGCCTGTTGCTTTGCTAGGAGCTTCAAAGAGATTGTATCTCCAGGGAAGTCCTACTGAAAGTGAAGTAAGGAATGTTGCTTCTTGCCTTTACCTGGTGTACTCATCCCTCACAAAGCAGGAGATGTTTAGCAGCTGAGATGGCTGAACGGGACTGTATAAAAGAGCTTTTTAGGAATGAGAAATGTGAAACCTTTTCCCATCTCTTTCACATCACTTACATCACAGTATCACAGTATCACAGTATGTTTGGGATTGGAAGGGACCTCAAAAGATCATCCAGTCCAATCCCCCTGCTGGAGCAGGAACACCTAGGTGAGGTCGCACAGGAACATGTCCAGGCGGGTTTTGAATGTCTCCTGAGAAGGAGACTCCACAACCTCCCTGGGCAGCCTGTTCCAGTGCTCTGTCACCCTCACTGAGAAGAAGTTTTTTCTCAAATTTAAGTGGAACCTCTTGTGTTCCAGCTTGATCCCATTACCCCTTGTCCTATCATTGTTTGCCACCGAGAAGAGCCTGGCTCCATCCTCGTGGCACTCACTCTTTATATATTTATAAACATTAATAAGGTCACCCCTCAGTCTCCTCTTCTCCAAACTAAAGAGCCCCAGCTCCCTCAGCCTTTCTTCATAAGGGAGGTGCTCCACTCCCTTCATCATCTTTGTTGCCCTACGCTGGACCCTCTCCAGCAGTTCCCTGTGCTTCTGGAACTGAGGGGCCCAGAAACATCAGTTATTTCAATCTTCTTGGGGAAGATAATATTTCATTTATACTTAGAGAATACCCTAGAGGGATATTTTTATTTGAAGATATTTGGAAATTATTTTTAGAGTTTGGAAAGTGAGGCAGAAATAGACAGGCTTGTCCCTACAAGGGACTTTTTTTTTAACTTCCATTATTTCAACAGGTAAGAAAAACAGTCAGGTCAACAGCTTAGTTTTCCAAACTGCATAACAAACCACCATAATTTGCTAATGCTTATTTACATTGGTACGAGAACTGTGTACTGTAGGGATTTGCATGTTAAGGGAGAAAACGAGACACACAAATCAACCTGTGCAAAGTCAGAACGGAGTCAGAAAAGGAGTTAGTAAAGGAATCCAGGAGGCCCCTCGCATTCCTCCATTCTAAGCAATGGAAAATACTTGTAACTAAAGGATGAACTTTTTACTCTGATTAATACAATGAGGTCGCAATACCTTGAAAGTACTGCAGCAACATTTACAGAGTAGTAACTGGAAATTATTTTGAGATAAGATTTTGATAAACGGAGAAGTGGAAAAGCTAGTATATTACAAAAAGAGCCAAGGATATAGAGACTGTAGATTAACACAAGCACTTATTTCTCCAAACTCACACAGCTCATTTCAGCCTCCAATACTTCTCGCTCTGTTTCTTTCTCTTGCCCCTCAGGATGCCAACTGCAGTTGCTCAGATTAAGAGAGGCTCAGGAGGGAGAGGGAATGATGTGACTACTGTCAGTGTTCAGCTAAAATTCTGACATCCTGGGTCACAGGGATTAGTTCCACAGCTGTAAAATGTCAGCAACTTTATTGATTTCAGTAGAAATATCTGTGGGATTAGGTAGCATCTGGCATTATTAAAAACATTACATCTCCATTCTAGCTTTTTAAATACACACGTGGCGTATCCAAAGTATGTCATACTGAATATCTACATATTGCATTAATTTACAGATTTCAATATTTAGTTCTTGGTATCACATCTCTATTAATTTTAATTTACTTGGAATGTTGTGTGCAGTTATTTATTACTTTGTTCATAGTTGTTTACTGGAAGACAGGCTGGAATATCAAAACAATAAAAAGCTTTAGCAGAAGAAAGTACCAGGAATTAACATATCACTACTTGCTAAAAAAAAAGCACATGGACACCACCAAACGAGACAGCTATAATACCATTGCATGTTTGCACACCTGGCATGGAACAAAACACATGGTACCTTTTACACCTTTTTACCTTCTGTGAGGCTGGATTTAATCTAGAGTGCTATGAATAGACTAGATAGATCACTGTGTCATCATCTTGAACAAACCCAAATTAGATCATTGCATTTCTATGTGATTCCAGTAAGAAAATGCACAATGTTATGCTGCTCTTGACAGAAGATTTAACCTTTTCAGGATTACAAGTAACCATTAAGTTTCCTTCCTCGTCCCAGGTAGAAGTAAACTGTTATTATCCCACTACAGCAATGCAGTCCAGTATTGAAGTGCCATTGTGAAACCAAATTTCCAGTTGTGCACCTTGATCCCTGGTAGCTCTGCGGTTGCCTTCCCTTCCTTGCTGTCACCTCTGTGGATGGTTTATGACACCAGGATGGGACCTTGTACAGCTGGGGTTAGGAGCCAGTTCAGCTTTTACAAAACATAATCAGTTCCATTAGCCATTAAAAGCAACTAGGGCTCGATCAAATGGCTTTAGCCATTCAGGCCCAGAAAAATGCATTACTTCCTTCTTTCCAACCTAATCAGCAGCGCTGCAGAAATGTTTGCACATTGTTTGCACCAGCGTGTATTGATGTGCATTGTGGTAAACTCTTACGCTGTTGTTCTAATGGAAAGCACTTAATTTTGAAGGGGCAGCAGAACAGATTCACCCTCAGCAGTAAATTTATTGAGTAAAATTTATTGAGTAAAAAAGATGATGTGCTGAATAATAATTACTTCTACAAACAATGCTATTGCCTGTTTTGTTTTTAAAATTCCAACTACCTTTTAAAAATAAAGGAGAAGCATACAAGTCTCAGGCCTAAATATCACTTTAACCAAAGATTCCAGAGTCAAATCCATTTTCATATGTCAGACACTCTGCTGTGGGTTAGGCTAACTTGTTTTCTCCTCTTTATTAAGAGTTTCCCCTACTTTTCCTCAGACAGAATTCTGAAATACACCAATCTTCTAGATAAAAATGATTACACACAGCTTAACTCCTTATCAGAATTAAGTGAAATAGGAGTGAAGAGAGGAAAATAAAAAAATAAACCAAAAAACAATTAAGAAAATGGAATTTCAAAATATTTTGCACAGAGGAATGTTGAAATTTTATTCTGACACTTAAGAATAGCTCTTAAGTTTGTCCTGGCACCCAAGAGGCTGCACATGTAGAATATTGTGATTAGAGAGCATTTTCTGGCCAAGGGTTTTATCAAGAGCCTTCGGGTCAGGGTCAGCTCCAAGATGTGCTGAAGCGCAGCTGTGCTCGGGCTGCACAGGGCTGAGTGCAAATGACTGTTGCCACCATGGATCTTTAGTTATCATTGGACGGTTTCTTCAATACAAGTTTTCCTTGCTGTTGTGGAAGAGCAGAAGTTAAAACAGAAGTACACGCATACCTGTTTCAACCAAACTCAACCTTTATTTGAACCATTAGTTCGCTTCACACCGTGTACTGTCCAGCACCCTGAGCCCCTGGCCTCTGTTCTGTCCCCACCTCTGCCACCCAGCAGCGCCTCACATCCACACTTCTGCCACGGTCCTGGTCACTTGGGGTCACAGCTCAGCGTTGGAAAGGCTTCCTAAGCCTTCCCAGCAGAACTGATCGCTTGGTTCATTTGTTCCCAGTGATTGACTTAGGAATGATCTTCTAACACTGCATTAATCTGAACTCTGGATGGCTGAAGTTACATCATATCAAGTTCCTGGAAAACAAAAAATTCCAGCTGGAATTTAAGCAGGAATGCCTTGGAGCTGGTCAAACCACCCTGTGCCAAACACAGAAATACTCACATATGTAGCATTAATAAATTGTAACAGTCTTCACAAATTTATAACTGTCTACTAATTGTTTGTCAGCTCTTTACAAGTCTTAAAGCTTTCCTCAGATGAAGACATCTTTCTACTTAGATCTTATCTAATTCTCACAGAATGAAAATAATTACAATAAGATCATACTCTCTTAAAAAAAGTAAAGTTTAACAATGTCTATGAAGTTCTCTCTCTGCTTTCAGGGAACACTGCTCCGTTTAGTTTCCCTGATCCCTGTCTTTTTGGGCCCATCAGGTTTAGAATCATGGAATACCAGGTTGGAAGGAACTACAGGGATCACCTGCTCCAACCTTTCTTGTAAAAATCACGGTCTAGACAAGATGACCCAGCACCCTGTCCAGCCGAATCATGAAAGTGTTCAGTGTTGGGGAATCCACCACTTCCTTGGGGAGATTATTCCAATGGCCACTTGTCCTCATCATGAAAAACTCCCCTCATGTCCAATCAATCTCCCCAGGAGTAACTTGTACCCATCACCCCTCATCTTTTTCATGCAACTCCTTGTAAAAATGGAGTCTCCATCTTCTTTGTAGCCACCCTTTAAATGCTGGAACACTGTTATCAGGTCTCCCCTAAGCCTTCTTTTCTCAAGGCTGAATAAGCCCAGCTCTCTCAGCCTCATATGGCAGCTTCCCAGTCCTTTGATCACCTTTGTGGCTCTTTTCTGGACCCTCTCTGGCCTGAACTGAACAGTTTCTGCATGTAGATGAAAGCAGAAGGCAATCTTCCTACTTGTTTTGTGGACATCCCAACAGCACTCTGAGCCACACTCAGTTCACATTATGTGCAGGGTTCTCAAAACTAGATAAAGCAGTAATAATCATTATTGGGTCTCTAAATTGCCAACATGAGCTAAGAAATGAACAACCTCAATATCCAAGTTACTGGTATTTGCTGTGAAGAGCAAGTGTAAAATTCCCCTGTATTATAGGCAAGGCTATTCCACTATCCCGCTCCATTTACCCTTTGAATAGGAGACTGTACAACAATTTCTCCAACAATAAGTCAAAGTCATAACCTTTGATTTGAAAGACCATCTGATAACTGCACCAGAAAACTTAAATTCAGCTACAGAGGGAAAGGGTATGAAAGATGGAAAAGCAGCAGTACTTCATAGTTTCTCTACTGATTGGTACATGGTGGTGTAGGAAATGGAAAGAAAATTTCTCCTTGCTAGCCAAATACCATGATTTCCTAAACACACACCTTTTCTATGGTAACTTTTGAATGAAACAGGGATAGTCATCAGAAAAACATTAGGAAGTACTCCCAGTGTACTCCAAACCACCCTGGGGAATGACAGCACAAAATGCACCAGGCAGCGCTGAACAGTCACCAGGGCAGATGAGCTGGGAGCCAGAGGGGACCGCAGATGGGTCCCACACCACACCACACCACGGCCCGTCAAGCCTGCACCACCAGCTGCTCACACATCCCACTGTCCTGTCTGAGACCACTCAGCACACAACTCTGTCCACTTCAGTTCAGTGTTTTGGACAGCACTTGGATGTCTGCAAGGGAAAAACAAAACAAAACACACACAAAAAATTGGAAGTCACTGGCAAGAAGCCAAAGCAGCAAATATTAAAGCTTGCATTATAAGTGATAACTGCAAAGATCCAATCCAACATGAGATGTACACACATAGAAGACAGAACAATGCATATATAAACAAGATTGACTTTATTTAAATTTTACATACAATAACTTTTATTCCAGCCACTGGGGCTAACTGACAGTGTCACAGAACAGTAATCTTTACATTTGTTACAGCTAAAAAACACAAAGAGAATCTCCAAGAACAGTTTACACTTGTTTTCATCTTGAAGAGTGTATCAGAAACCACAATAAGGAAAAAGCATATAAAAAGGTATTTAAAAATGCAGTGTTACAAGTTAATTTCTAATAATATGGTTACAGATTCTCCAAGAATCTCCCCATTATCAACATTTTAATGGTTTTTTCAATTACAAATTAGCCATTAAAGCAGACATCATTGCTAAAAAAAACCCAAACACCCAGAAGTAAGCAGTCTTGCAAGGAGCATTGCAGGGTTCAGTGTCAGCAGGTGAAACATGACAGAACACTGGAAACATTCATGACGGAACCCACATATTTCCATGTGTATCAGGGGCGTCAGTGTGAGGAATATTCCAAATCCATGGTTGGTCTGTAAACCAAAACAAAAACATGCTCATGACAAATGCAGTTATTAAATGTGAAATTCTGATCCTCTTCCTCCCTTCCTGTAGGAGCAAGAAGGTTGAAATTCCCACTGTTTTTCACATAACCCTATGTGCAATTTCAGTTTACTGGAAATTTTTATTCAGCTATTTTTTAGAACGGTAAGGTTTAGTTTCCAAAAGGCTTCACTTTTCCACCAAACATTATTTTAAATATAATTATCATAACCCAACATACTCTCCACCAGCTGTAAAATAAATGTATTTCAGAGAGTACACAAGAACAGTAATGCAGCCAAATTTGATCTTGCCCATAGGCAGCTGCCTATCTCTTAACACAATGCAATTCTAAATAAGTGCTGTAACATACTAGTACTTTTCACAGGGACAATAAGAATTCAGTATCTAAGGATGACACTGCCTAACTCTGAGGTTTTCAAATTCACACCTCACTTCTTCAAACACTACATTTTTCAATGAGCAACAGGTTTAGAGCAGACAGTTCCCCCTCCCTGCTCCCCCGAACGCAGCAGCTCTTCCCTCACTCAGCAGGAGCCAACTGCTGCCTCTGCAACCTGCGCCGGGCTCCTCCTCCCACCATCACATCTTGCAGAACAGCAGCTGGTCTATAGGAAGCCAAGCTATTATTCTGCTTCTCTCAGACTACTCCTACTGAAATACTGAGAAACCTCCATCAGTCCTTTCGGTAATTTTTCTCAAATAAGTTTACATAAATCTAGCCTGCTTCTTTGCTCCATCTACAAAATGAGCCCTGAAGGAAGACAGTGACATTAATCTGTACAGCGCATAGATTAAACATAGTTGTACTAAGGATGACAGGAGTAGTTCATTTATCAAAGACAAGCTACTCATATACACAACATACTATGTATCCTTGCTAAAGACGATTTGCTATATGCTTGTCAATTGAAATTTTAGATAAGCTACTGATTATGATTACAGTTGTCCAATTTTAAGTTTACAGGATCCAATGCCAGCTCTCACAGGACGTGAAGTGAGAATTACTATAGCAAGAAGAAGAGAGTAAGGAAGTGACAGAAGCAGTAACTACACAACAGCACATTGTGACAAGTACCACACCCAATTAAACAAGGGGCAGGATTACTACTAAGTACTCATTACTTGCTACTAGAGCATAGGAAGACTTAGATGTACAAAAAAAACTTCAGTCACCTGTTAAAGCATTCTAAGAAGCTTCAATACCTAATTTAATTATTTTTTTATTCTGTCTATCTCAATAATATTTTCTTAGGGTAGCTATTAACATACTTGGGACCTCGTTCTATTAATGGGATGCTGTTTGTTTTATAAAACACCTGATACTATTTTAATAAGTCATGTGTAAAACTATTGCTGAAGCAAATTATAATTCAGTTATTTCTAAAATGTCAGATCCAATTTAAAATTATTTATCACTTTTGATAAGAGCTATAGCAGCAAGAGAAAGACAATGACTGTACAAATACTGTATGACTGTAGCTGCTTTCTGTTGCACACTAAAATGATTGTAAAACTTTTGAAAGTTAAATCCTTTGATCATCTGGAAGAAAAAAAAATAAAAAAAATCACTGTTGCAAATTTATAGCCCTACAGTATAGGTCTGCTCGATGGACCTACCTTCCACACCTTTTGAGTCTGGTTCTTCATTTCTGATACCTTAATTTTACCTCTACTGCACTTTATTGGAATTAGTGTTACCTAGTGACCCAGTACCACTGCCTCCTTGCCTCACCAGCAGAACTCCAGCACCAGAGGCAGCACACAGCAAAATGAGCAGGAACATTCCTACCCCGCTGACATCTCAGACAAAGTGCTATTTCAGTTACACTCAGGCAGACTGTTGAAGATTCTCTCACAACTTAATAGACTATCACATTAAGATGAAGAGGCCCTGGAGAACAACACAAATTTTTTCGAGTACACCTGAATAATCACTCAAAGAACCCCTCACATTTTGAGATCAGGTTACAGAACACAAAATCATCAGCTGACACAAGCACAAGGTTGTTTTGCAAATGTTAACAATACTATTTCACAAAAGCAGTATATAATGTAGGTCAAAAGCATGCCAGCAAGCCACCTTAAAACTTCACGTTCTTGTAGGTATGACAGATGGCAGTACAGCAAACACAACCACAACCAGAGAAGTCTGTGAATTACAGGAACATGCAACTGAGTAGTATAGTATAAATTAATTATATTGCATTAATTATAATCAATGCAAATCCTCTTCCTACAGTTGAAAATACTAGAGTCTTTTGCACTGTGAGTGGAAATCTGGATGACAGTGATTCCTGGCTAATTTCTAAAAGCAGAGACTGGGTTCTTACATCATCTTTCACAATATTTCATGAGTCTTCCAACTGAAAAATGCAGCTTTAAAGTAATAAGTGTTCACATATGTAGAAAGGTTACTCACAAATAACTAGAGTTCAAGTCATTCTACATATACAGTCTAACACAGCAAACCTGCTCCCTGCTGCATGAGGCTGGGAAGTTCTCCCAGCACTTGCAGAAAGCGCACGCTGGACTTCAGCCTCTTTTCTGTCCCCCCTTTGGATGAACGTGGCATCTACAAAGGAACTCATCTCGTTCCTCTCAATCCAAAAAACATACCTGAAAGATCTCAAGAGGAAAAAAAAGATGGGGTATAGATGTGGAATCTATAAAGCCCACTACAACACCACTACAAAATAAAAACAAAACAACCCAAAACAAACAAAAACCACAACAACAAAAACACAACAAAACCCCAAAACCAGTACTGCAGTTTAAAAGCAGGATTTGCATTGCTTCTCAATGTTGATATGATGAGAAAAAAAAAGCCCTTTGCACTTTTCTGAGGTCTTCCCCAAGTTGTTTTAAAACAAAAATATATTGATATACTCATGTGTTAACATTTCAGGTACCTCTCATTCAGCAGATTTCCCCAGTCAGTAAACTGTGCAATAGCTAAATCACAAATTGTTTTTCCTCCACTACAGCAAGCAGCTTGTACCTTTCCCATGCAAATGTACAAAAACAAACAAGCAAAACCAACCCCAAAAACCAAAACAACCCTGGGGCCATATCCCTTTGTGTAATTTAAGTGTGTTGTAAAAAACTTCTCAACAGGGTGAAACAAAAGTGCGAGGGGAATCAGTCCTCAAGCACTCTGAATGAAGTGCTGTGGCTTTTATGAGAGGATCAGGTGCCTTGTATGGGGAAGAGAGATAATAGCAATATAGAAACTGCAATGTGACAACGGAGCTCAGTGAGAAGAGAACTTTATACAACAAAACAGCAAGTCCTGATCTGAAAGATTCTAGAGGGAAAAAAATCTTTTTATCAAAGGTACAAAAATTTTATTTATAAAGATATCTTGCTAGGTAAGATTGGCTGTTGTCTGCATGTTTCCTAAATACCAGACTGGATCATATTATATCTTCCTTCCAAGAAACTCCCAAATCATACTGCTGGTCTACAGGTTTCTGTTACCTTAGTATCATCAATACATTAAGCTTTGTCACAGCTTTTTTCTTAGGACAGCCTGAATCTGTTGGTTAACAACACAGGAGTTCAGGAGATTGTTGTATCTACATAGTTTATCTGTCCAGGTATTAAGTAGTATTGTCAACTGTAAGGAACATTTAATGAAGAACTGTTGTTTTTACATAACTGAGGACCTGGTGCCTGACCCCAGCAGGGGGGAAGGACCAAGAGACATCAGACTATGAATTCTTAATATAATACACAGTCTCTTCCTGGAATATGTACTGACGCCTGTATACATACCGATGCCTGTATCGATAAGTTAATTTAGGGGCAAGTGTAGCCAAAGTACCAGGAATCCATAACTTAAATAGATTGATAAGGGGAAGGGTATTGTGTGTGTCAGGATAGTCTGTAAACCCTGAAGTACCTAACCAATGGGGAACAGGGGAGGGAAATTTGGGCCAGGATTTTGGGGAGATACAAGCAGGGGCTTTTTGCCCTATTAGGTGTGCCTACCTTTAGGTAGAACACCCAGTCTTGCAAAATCGTTATTAAAATATGCTTTGCCAAGAGATCCTGCCTGGGCCTTATATTTGCAAAATAATTGTTTCCTACATCAACTACCAGATTTTTTCTTCTTTTAAAATATTCTTTAAATGCTTTGCCCTGGAGATGCATCTGCTGCCCACAAATGGCCTTCTGCTGTTCAGCTGACTATTGGAGGTGAACAACCACAACTACTCAAAAGAGCAATTTGCTAGGAGTTAATAACATACAACAAGTGTTACCTCCTAAAAACTGATGAGGTCCTTTATCACTTCAAAGTGGGAATGATCTTAATCTTTATTTTAAAACTGCCAGATGTAAAATGTGCATGTTATTCCCTGCAGCGAGAAAAAGATGCAGGCTATGTATATCATGCATAATAAAACTGTTCTGTGCTGGTAATTTAAAGCAGCTGGAAAGAAATAGCCTAAAGGGAAAGTGCCCAAGTAAAGTTCTCTGTGCAACCCTGATGCTAGGATAACATATTGTTACATTTCCTCAGACTTCAATTACAAATCTTGCACCCTGTACAAGGTGGACTACATCACATTAGAGTTCAACAACTAGACAGGCCATCATACATATATCCTGAAAAACAATAACCAAAATAAAGTGCTTTTTAAAATTACTGGGCTGGCCAACTATTGAAGCAAAAATATTTGCCATCTGGTGAGTTTGCCATCTTATGATGATGCTCCCAACTAATGATCTGAAGCGTATTTTGGAAGATCCCTCTTAGCCAAACACAAGTAGATCAGACAATCTAGTGGGCCCCTTTTGGTCATCAAGTCTGTACTCCTATCAAAACAATACACAGAAGTCATCAAACTAAATGGTGACTCTGTAGCTCAAGTTTCCCCTCTTATAAAGTGTTAAATTTTTCATGGTCATTATAAAAAGTTTGAAGAAAACCAGGTTTTGCTATGCACCCAAGTATAACACTTGGGCTTTGGGGACCATCTGGGGAAGCGTCTGATGGCAGGATAAGAGAGCTTCAGCCTCTCATAGCAGGTTTACCAGTCAATAGTAACACTTGGGTTCCACCTAGGAAGGAAATGCAGACCAACAATGACTGAAATTGGTTCCAACCTCTGCTCCTCACCACCCACCCAGTATATGAACTACAGTGAAAACCTATAGTTACTGCTTGAAAAAACTCAAAACTAATCCTCTAAACATACTCAGATTTACATTTGCCATTGTTCTGAGCATTAAATAAGCAAAATATTTTCTATTCAGTATATTAGTATCACTAGAAACAGGACTACTTCTACTTGCCTTCTCAGAAGAAATGGTATTGTCTCAGGTTTTATACCATATTAAGCATGCAGAGGACTTGAAGTTCTCTAAAAATTCATATCCAATGCTGCTAGTTGAGTTCTTTCAAACTCTAGAAAGTAAACAGGTTCCGTGTAGCTTTGCAATATTAGAAAAAAGGAAGTTATTGACAAATACAAATTACTTCACCAGAAGTCTTATTTCTTAATTTTAATTTCTTCCAAAATATTTTAATTTATTGACAGAGAAACTGGAGAACTCTACAACTTTGTATAAAAAAACAAAGGTGGGAGAAAGGTAGAGACCATGAACAGTGACATTTTCCCAGAACTTATCTGACCTGAGAATACAGCAGGTCCCTGTAAAGGAGCTCAGAGTAACAAAGGACTCCTCTCGCTTCGCTGGACAAAACACTGATCTCTTCTTTTAGGCACCCTGTCACTAGCACAAAGCAGGATAAATGAAAATTATCCCCACTCTTTAAATAGTAGCATGAACACAAATATCACACCTACCAGAGCTGGAGGCAAATATACCATGAAGTTTCGAATTTTTATTCAATACAGCAGCAGTTTCATGTGTAATAAACAAGATGGGGTGTTACTAGTTTCCTAAAATCACTATAAATATTTATCAGATTAATTACACCATACTCCCAATTCCCACTCATCATCAAAAACTGGACAAAATACCAAGCACTGAATATCTCCAGTTAAAAAGAAAACGTCCATTTGCTCTTCCACATAAACGTGGCAATGGAATATTGAACAGTGAGCTGGGGCCTTAACAAGCAAGAGAACTGTTCACAGGAAAGATGTTATAGATCCTTTTGTGCATCCTTAAGAAAATTAAATCACAGCTGGCAAAGGCCGCAAACTACTGCAAGAGAATTAATGAATTAAGTGGCCTGTTCATTTCTCCACAATGCTTCAACTTGCATTAAAGCAATTTCCGTTGCATTTGCCCACTATTCTTCCAGCCTCTCATAACATGAGATTTGACAGCTTTAGCCTCCAGTTACCAAGGGTAAAATAGATTTTTCCCATTAGAAAATAAATACATTTTAATACATTTTTACAAATGGTTAGAAAATAAATCCTCCACAAAGAGCAAAATAACCAATGACTAATATAATTCACATAATTGGCAATTATAGAGAGCAATAAAGTAATTTCACTCTAACTTTAGACTAACCTGAACTGAGCTGGAACCTGTCTTATTTTCTTGTATATACATATATTTTCTGTATACTATTAGCCAAATGAACAGCCACTCTTTCTTTGATTTAAATGTATACACTGAAAACCAAATGAGAAATAACTTGTTATCAGAAATCACCACCTACTTCGTAGGTTTTTCTACCAGAGATCTAAGCAGTTCCAGATCATTCTGAACTAAGAGCTCAGAAAACGCTTATATACATTCCTGACGTGTAACCCAGTCACAATTCAAAGAGCTCCTCATAAGAGCTCATCCCCTTTTCAGTAGTGCTGTAAGAAAGTTCTGTAATAAGCTACTTGACCTGACAATACTTCTGGTGTGATTTCTCCCACAGAAGAAATCTTACAAACTCCTCACCTCAACCTGAAGTGTGTTGGCTACAGCCAACTATGGCTTGAGATAGAGCTAAATTTTATTATGCGCTCCCTTTGGATCAAAGGACACTGGCTAGCACAAGCAGTTGGAATTTACCTGCCTATGTATTATAAAATGTAGCTCTGTGCAAGTCTAAAATACAACTGAAAACTAAAGGAAAGCAATGTGAACATTTTAAATATATTATGTGCCACAGAGGTACTATATCATAATTACCCTACCAATGACATCTTAAAGCACATCAATACATCCTTCAGTGATCTAAAGCTTAGCCTATGATTATGTTTCAGTGAAGGCTCATCTATTCTTCTGGGAGAGAAAAAGAGTGCAAAATAAAAAAAAGTTATGTGCCTCACAATGATGTCAATTTATACTCTTTAGAAATCTTCAGAAGAAGAAAATCTTTGATTGCTTCTCCAAGAGATCATATTTTTTCATTTTGCCTAAATTTGAGTTTTAGAATGAAACTCACTGATTAAAGAAGCAAACCAGGCAAAGCTGGATAAGTTCTCTGTATATTTTTTCCTACCTGTTATACAAGGTGAGGCAAAATTAGAACAGGGGAAAAAAATAATTTTGTTATTATTTAACTTAATGGACTTCAAAAGACTGAATCAACTACATGAATTATTATATCTGAAATCAGACAGATTATTTACATCATTTACTGATGAGTTTATAATTGGATGCCCTGAGAATTATTTTATTGCTTTTCAAGATTCAGGATACATTTACTTCACTGTAACAATTTTCTCACTTGAAGTGTTCATCAGATGGGATTAGACTAATGACAGAAAGCCATTGTGACGAAATGACGAAGAACTTCTACAAGTAAACTATTTCCACAAACCAAGGAACTGCTTTTTTTTTTTACATTATTATACTACGTAACAGAGTGAATTCTGTAACATTAAGTATGTCACAGTATCACAGTATGTTTGGGATTGGAAGGGAACTCAAAAGATCATCCAGTCCAATCCCCGTGCTGGAGCAGGAACGCCTAGGTGAGGTCGCACAGGAACATGTCCAGGCAGGTTTTGAATGTCTCCAGAGAAGGAGACTCCACAACCCCCCTGGGCAGCCTGTTCCAGTGCTCTGTCACCCTTACTGAGAAGAAGTTTTTTCTCAAATTTAAGTGGAACCTCTTGTGTTCCAGCTTGATCCCATTACCCCTTGTCCTATCATTGTTTGCCACTGGGAAGAGCCTGGCTCCATCCTCATGGCACTCACCCTTTATATATTTATAAACATTCATAAGGTCACCCCTCAGTCCCCTCTTCTCCAAGCTAAAGAGCCCCAGCTCCCTCAGCCTTTCTTCATAAGGGAGGTGCTCCACTCCCTTAATCATCTTTGTTGCCCTACGCAGGACCCCCTCCAGCAGTTCCATGTCCAATCCAAGATTCAAATTTGCACAAGTTCAGGTATTTTGATATACCCATCTAAGTAGACTTAGTAAGTTAAATGGCAAATGTACAGCCCTGCTCCTGAGCAGATGGTTCACTATTCCGCCCATTTCTCCTCCCTCCTGCTGCTGATAGGGTTTTTCTGATTATATGAAAGGGACTTGTACTTTGTTTTCCCATGATTAAAGAATCTCAGTTAATGGAAAATCCCCAGGAGCCTTTTCTCCTTCAATTAAAGGGATCAGTCAATATGGTTTCTTTAGGGAAACAATAATTACTTGCATTTCTCCTTCTCAAGACCTTATTAAAATAAATCTATTTATATCATTCTCTAGGGACCTTGGGAGTTGATAACTGTATTGTTAAGGAGAGATTATTATACGAATCCATCCCATAACATGGGAATTCTTTAATCATCTTTTCCACCAGGAGGATGAGGAACTAAAACAAAGTATTTGGGAAAGAGATGTGAAAAGGCATGGGCATCTGACTTCACTTCCATTGCCAAAGCCCAGATAACTTGAATTCTGGTATCTGTTCATATCATGGGAGAAAGCTAAAACCCAAAAGCTGAACTACAGACAAACAAGTTCTCTACAGATCAAAGCTTTCCATGCAGAAAGTGAAAAAAGTTATTTGGAAAAAAAATCTTTACATTTAGTTGAAATATGCAGAGAACTCACTGACACAGTAGGTTAACCGCAGGAATTAAAACAAGAATGTTAACTATACAACTACATTTTTGTATGAGAAAGATAGTGTATGTACTATATTTGAGAATACACATGTATTCTAATTTTTAATCTTTGTTCTAAAATATCCAAAAATGTAAGTATGACCTTTAAAAAAAAAAACTTCCAAAACACATCAGTTTCAGCATTAGTTACCAAGCATACAGTGCATACATGTCCCAGAGCACAACAGTTAAAACTGGTTGTATGTAAGAATTCATCCTCAAGTGTAAACATTCACAGCCCTTACTGGAATATCAGCTGATAGCTGACCACTTAGATTTCTTAAGAAGAGTTGAAATCCAGGTCAATCCAGGTAATGACAGTAATAGATTCTTCCCCTTTAGTTAGGTAGTAACTCAGGCAAAAACCCTGCCACTCTTCCCCAAAACAACACTAACGGTTCTTAAATGGACAGGGCGTTTTATACTAAACAAACCAGTATAATAGATTGTATTACAATTTCTACTTTGAGACAGTATTTTTTTTTTTTCTGGGAAAACTGAAATACCATTTAAGAATTCTTTCAAGTAAGTAATAAGCTCCAAAAGCAGAAAAAGTCATCTTTGCAAGTTACAAAAGTAACAGGCATCAATATTGAACAGGCAAACACCTGGCTGCATAGCTGGTACCATACCTGAGTTTTGGCTTCTATAATCATGCATCTACCTGTGAGAAGCCAGATTTGTTGGGAACTGATGGGATTCACCTGACCAAGTGGGGCAAGAGCCTCTTTGCCAACAAGCTGGCCAGACTTGTAAGTAGGGCTTTAATCCAGATTCAGTGGTGGAAATGGATAGAGCTTTCCACAACAGATAAGAGGCAGGAGCTGCTGATGAATTAGGAACCATCAGGGAAACACCTGTGAAATGCTGCAAAGGAATTAGGGCTTGTTTCTCTAAAAAGGTGACACAGTCAACAGCCCAGCTGAAGCACAGCTATACCAATGCACACAGCATAAGTAACAAACAAGAGTTGGGAGCCACTGTGCAGCTAGAAAGTTGAGATCTAATAAATATCACTGAAACTTGGGGGATGAATCGCTTACTTGACTGGAAGCACTGCAATCTATGGCTATAAACTGTTCAGAAGGCACAGGCAAGGAAGAAAAGTGGGGGAGAGGTGTTTGCCTGCTATGTAAAAAAAAGGTTGATTGACTGCATAGAGCTGTGTTTGAAAAAACAAACAAACCAAACAACCCACCCACCCACCCAGGGCTGAAAAGGTTGAGAGTTTATGGGTGAAAAAGCAGAGGTGAAGCCAACAAAGGAAACTTCACGGTTACTGTTTACTACAGGCCACCCTATCAAGAGGAGGATGCTGCCAAAGCATTCTTTCTTCAGCTACAGGAGGCATCATGCTCACAGGCTCTGATTCTGCTGGGGGACTTCAGTCATCCTGCAATCATGTGCCTTTACTTTTATTTACTATAAAAGACTATGAGTCTATTTACTTCTCAGCTTTTAAACATTCTTTCTCTCTACATTGGTTGCTATGAACACTCTCTTTCCTGAACTGTTACTCTCTCTCATTTCAAATTCTACTGTAGTTGTCTTTTTTAAAGCATAGCATCTCAAAAAAAAGTTACAATCTTTTTGCATTAGTTTAGAAGAAAAATTTTAAAAGTTACTCTTCCCACATATGGCAGGTTGCACATCAACATCATTATCCCCAAGGCATTTTCAGGTTTTCAAGCCATCATCACCCCATAGCACCACTTATCACTTTCTTGATTTGCATGTTCTAGAGATAGTCTCAGAAGCTGAGATTTTGTAAATCTCTTCAAGTGTTACAAAATATATCTCCTCTATCCCTCCAAGGAGAATTCCACCACAGATCTTCAAGAAAATGAACTACGGAACTATGAAATATAGAATGAAGCGAAAGCAAGTCTTCTTTCTTCTGATTTATGGCAATTTATTTCACATTTGCTGTATGGTATTTCTTTCACATCCCACTTCCAGAGGATTTTTTTCCCCCTCACATCTGCTCTTACAAACATTCCTCTTTCAACACCCCTTCTCTCATCAGTTCTGCAGAAAAACATTTTGTTTCTGTAAGGAGTACTATTTTCCTAATACATACAAGAATCTCAGAAGAGGAATGAAAAAACATTTAGGTTGATCCGAAACAAACAACAATAAAGTTAGAACCAAAAAACTTCATAGTTGCTGTCTTTGAAGTTTCAAGTAGAATGTGGGACTGATACAAGCTCAAATGCAGTCATCCCTCAAAAAAAAAAAAAAGTTCAGCAGTGTTCAATTTACTCAGTTACTCAAATCAGTTTGCTCCATATACAATACACACACTGTTCTTCTGAAGTCACAGCTTACCTTTGCTTCCATACTGCTCTGGTGGTAGGTCATAAGGGACGGGAAAATATGTTGCTGACTCCTTACTTTCTGAAAGCGTTTTCCCTCGTACACAAAAGTAACCTTTGTCCAACCCCTATGAAGGAAGGAAAACATGTAGAAGAAAGACTTAGCAGTTTTTGGGGGAAAAAGACAAACCTAATCCATAACACATTATTTTTTAAGCGCTATTTTAATAAACAAAATGTTTTGCCTCCCTTACTGAGATTAGATACATCCTAAAGCACTTTTCTGTCCTAAGAACTGAGTTTCTCTTATTACTAGTATTTCAGCATTTTCTCTTTTCCATTCACTGGCTTGGCTCCATGGGTAGGTCCACGCTGGATATACCCTACCCTTCTCAGTACCTTACACATACACCAATCTATTTCCACATGCACATGCTGGTGGCCTTGCTTGTGTGAGCAATTCTATCCAAATTGCCTAAGGCCTTTGCTAGTACCATATGGGCAGCAGATCTCAATCCAACAAGATGTTGCTCATTTTGTATAAATACTTATGGAAATTGGAATTACATTTTAATTATTAAACAAAATATCAACACCTTTGGTGTTTAATATTTAACTAAAGGAAAGAGCTTTGAAAATTCTCTTTGCTGTTTAGTTTCATCCTGACCATATTAGTTAGATGTTCAGTGTGTTTCCCAAACTGAATTAAAATTCAACTTGTGATACAGAAACAACTTTTCAATCCCATGCTTTTCAAGTATCTTGGGTAACACCATCCACGTACATAAAAAAAATAAATTAATGAACAGCTGAAACTGCTTGCATAAGAATTTCAAAGACTACACTCATATTAGGACGAGAGTGGATTTCAAGGTTAAGGGATGCAAAAAAAAGCTATAATGCAATACAAGGGCAGATACGTTTAAAGTGATTCAAGTATTAATAACTTTGGCAGATAATATTGCTTAGCCACTTCTCCAGAGGAACTAAATCCCATTCATCAGTTGTAATGAGTTATACAAAAGCAAATCTCTAATACTATATATCCAATAGTTTCTTGTTAATCAAGTACAATTTGATTAGAATAGACTAAAAGTTTAAAAGCTTTTAGTATTTATTTCTAAGACATTACTGAACAACTGTATTTTCCTTTTTAAAATGTTTGAATATTAACTTACACATTCCATCCAAACCGTAGTATCCATCAATCCAAGTTTTACTGGATTACTGTTTCGTGACAGCAGAAGCAGCTTCTTGATTACCACTCAATAATCCCATTTTATTCAAACAAATGCTGAAGGAACTGAGAGTTCCATCTGTATACAGTACTTTTACACTAAGGTCTTTACTGCAATCTTACTTCATCAAACATTAGCACTGTAATTTGAAAGAAGCAACATTCCTATGACCACACAAAACAGGGGATACAAACCAGCCTTACACCTTTTTCTTTGATATTCAAGAAGCAGAGTAACCAAGATAAAGGAAAGCTGCCAAAGACCATGTCAACCTGCATTACAGCAATTCTAGCAAGTCAGTTCAAGAAACTCCTTTAGAATATAGATGCTTGTTTTGTCTCATGACTGAAAGTAACAGGAAACTACTAGTTACGATGTAAGAAACACTGTGTATTATTTCAAGGAGTAGGTAAAAGTCACTGACTTTCAAATGAAAGAACAGGGGAAACAAACAAGCTCCACTCTAAAGGAGTGTGAATGAAAATCTACTTTAACTTCCTCTTATACCATGAAAGTCAGTGGAATTTGGATAAAATTTCATTAAAATCAGGCTACAGCCATGTGTAGAACTTAGCCTTTAAGTAACAAGCAATATGTTCAAACCAAATCCATGCAAAGATGAAATATTATTTTTAAAAGCTGATAAATATCTACAGGTTTGAAACTGAATAGAAAAACTCAAAATTCAGAATTAATTTAGAAAAATATGCAACAATCAAGTTGTAAAGCTTTACACTTCCAATAAACATGAATCACAGAGGGATTGCTAGAAGTTCGTGTAAAAATGCAAATAACCATACTTCTGTCTGTAGTGCGAAGAACATGAAATATGCCAGCGATGCTGTAGCTCACAAAGAACAGGAACTGTGTGAGTGGTGGTAAGAGCTTTCTTCACAGCTCATAGTAGTTAGGTTTCAGTCAGTGGAAGGTTTGAGTTGAGCACAGTTCTAGATACTACTCATAAGGTGAGGTTTTAATTGCAAGCTAAAATGGCTTGTATGAGGTTTGATTGCCCTGAGTACTGGTGAGCTTTTCTCGTCTTCCATACATGAGAGAAATGTGGCAGAGCAGAGAAGGCTTCTCTGCTGTACTGTGAGTTGGTTCTCATTCTACAGTGACCTTCATACACCTGCCTGACCAAGAGCACCAAAGTCACACAGCTGTTGCCACACACCAGCTGGGTTTGAAATTTGTACAACCATTGCTACCGAAACACCTGGTGCAGAACAACACCTACTTAGGCATCTATGTACACACACAGCCAGCTCAGTTTCATTCAAGTGTCAAGAACTATGCCCCAGTTCAGAGCAGTGGGTGCTTTTCAAACAATATGGAAAAAAACCCACCACTTGTAGGACATTTTAAATCTAATTTTCTTTCTTTTTTTTTTTCAACCTAGTAATGCTTTTTGCTTCTGCTTCATTTCTTCTGCTCTCTGTGTCCTATTATTACTTCAGTGTGTTTATTTTCAAGCATTTAGCTTCCTTTTCTTGTTCTACACCTTTGCTTTCCTCACTAGTCACCAGTCATATTTTCTTCTCCGAGAGTCTTATTTCTGCACTGATGGTGTCCTCCAAC
Organism: Streptopelia decaocto; assembly: GCF_964273445.1. NCBI lineage: Eukaryota > Metazoa > Chordata > Aves > Columbiformes > Columbidae > Streptopelia > Streptopelia decaocto. The sequence goes on from NC_138661.1 coordinate 18,668,582, forward strand.
CCCACTGGACTCCATCAGTTGATCCCAAAATTGTTTTATTTATCCATCAATTTAATCTGTAGGGTTCTTCCATTCAGAAAATGCTAATCTAGAAAAAGATATTTAGTTTTCCTCAAAACATCCCAGACTAAGATTCTAGGTTATGGAACACATTCTTTAACAAGGCTCTCTGAGGAGATTCACATGCTTTTAAAAATAACTCTCATGTGTCTATCTTCACACAGAAGATCACACAGAAACTGAAATAAGTCACACATTTTGTCTGTTTTGAGCATTTCCTGGATGCTGACAATTCTCATTGCTGTTTCAAAAAAACCCAGCAGGATCTTGCCTAAAAAAAAAAAAAAAAAAAGAGTCTGTCTGCCTTGTAAATTTTCCACAGCCATATTCTATTCTCTCTGAATTTTTCCCTCTGCAGTTATATTTTATTCTTTGACTTCTGCTCACAGCAATGCACTTTGAAATGTTAGGAGATATATTTCTCATTTCAGAAAGCATATTTATTTTGTACTTATGAAACTTCAGATGCTGTTGTAGCTCTATTAATGCCTTAGCATCACACATTGTAAAAATAGACATTGGGAAGAAGAATGGGAAAAGGAAGCAAAGCAGCTTTTAAAATTCTGCTTTCTGGCCTTCTTTTTTGCCCCAAACACAAGGTAGATTGCAGACTATAAAAACATCACACAAGATAGAGGTAAGAATTGTTATCTCTACTTGAGCAGGAATTAACACAAAGCAATACAGTATTTGATACTACTGAAGTAACTCCCTACAGGAGACCACTGATTATTCCACTGGATGATTATGGGACTGTTCTTTCCTATGCCAGGTAACAGAAAAAAGCCAGATCTTTGGCAAAACAATTTAAAAACTTATTATTTTGGGCAGTAAAGAACTAGGGATACACACAAACTTTACAGTGACCACGATTTTCTGGCCAGGAGAACACACAATGAAATTCTTCCTCAACATTGAGGCCATTTATTCAAAACAGCGTTACTCAACTCTACAGAACATTTTTTGTAAGAGGCCCACAGTAACAAATTCAAGCATCTAAACTCAAAGTTCCTCAGCTTGGAAAGTGTCTCTGGGTGTCTTTACTATTGGAGTTTGAAAAGCTTGTAGCAATTCTGTCAACACTAAAAACAAGGCTTAACATCCTAAGTCCACGTATAAAGTCTTGGTTTATCTACACTGTACTTACTTCCTCACCCCACTCTATTTCATACAGGATAGAAGACTTAATCTGAAACTAGAGAAATCAAAGAAGAAATTGGTACTACATTAACTTGGAAGTTAATGCTACAATCAAAGAGCTTAACTTACTTTATTTTGGTTCTAGTCAAAGTTGAGCTATGACTGATAGTGCTTGGTTCACTTTTTTGAGCTCAGCAAAAATTTAAGCAGTTCAGTTCTGATCCCACACACATAATGGCTGGCTGCTCTCTAATCCAGATTCAGCTCATACACCCATCGCCACAGGTAACTATAAATGAGTATTTTACTCATTGCCAGTGAGTATTTACCATCAAATACAGCATTTCGGAATCTGAAATACTATTGTTACTTATCTGTCTGATTATCTATGTATAATTGCAGCATCTGATAGCACTAGGTAGGCAATAATGTAAATTCTCAGTTTAATAGCAACTACTTATTTCTCCGAGTTGATAATTTCAAAAGCCAACTGGCTCGTACCATATTTTTCAGAGCATTCAGAAGACTGAAGTATTTCAGAAACTTTTATACCATTTTACAGATCAAGCTCAGTTTACCTTACAACCTTATCAGGCATGGAACCTCTGAAGAGGAACTATTTCTATTAAAAAAAACCCCCTTTCTATTACACACTTCCAAGATTTTTCAAACAAAATAATTGCTGCAACATGTTTTCCAGAAATCCATACTGTTAGGTGATGACGTTTTCTCAACATGTTTTACATGTTAAAGATGTAATTTATTTCAGCCACTGGGAAGGAATCCCCAGCAGCTGAAAGAACAAGCTGAACAGAAGCGTTGATGTGAAGATGTAGGAGATAAGAAATAGAAATGGAGATAGAAAGGGAAATGCAGTTCAAACACAGGACATGTTAGTTTTTATAAACATTTTTTAATCAAGAGAACCTTCTGATCTAATGTCAAGCATCAGCTGATTTTTCCCTAAACACTAAAATTGTAAATGATGACAGCTGCTGGTACATTGAGAACAAGCATTCAGCATATTTGAGAGTCTGCATTAGCACACCAGGCCAAGACCCAACCTCAAAGCATAAATTCTGGAAACATTTAAAAAAACAGACAAAAACTGGCAGTCAACAGATGGCAAGTGAGGAATGATCTCCTTCCAAATTTGTATTCAGGCACAAACCACAGAGCTAGTGAGTTCTTAAGATTAGGAATATTAAGTGTGTGCTATACAAGTCTTCTACCAGAATAAGTATCATTAACTTTGTGATCAAACTGTATGAAACAACCTGAAAAAATACAACTACCAGAAACTGACAGTATTAAATTGGCATTCCAATAACTAGAGTGTTCTGAGTCTCTTGAGGCTTAGGAATGCTCAGTTATGTTTCAAAGCACTTCATCTAGTTTGTATTCTGTATATTTTTAATTGCAAGCAAACTTAAAAAAAATCAGTTTCTAAAAATGTTAATCTATTCCTAGTTTACCATTATCTACACCTAAGACTACTCTGACACATAGCATGTTAAAACCACACTGAACCAAGAAGAGTCATGACAACTAGACTAAGCAACAAAAGCAGCACTTTTTATGCAGAGCTAACTGCAGGGCACATACAGCAGATTGATTTACAAGCTAAGCATTGCAACTTGAATATCAGATGACTGCATGTACATATGGCAAGTACTAATATTGTCTCTGACTACCTCCTTGTTCTCAGGTGTCTCTGCAGGCACTTCCCAGTGGATAAAGGAAAGACGGCTACAGTCCCCCTCCCCACATTGCTCCCATATGCACCATATCATGTGGCTGCTGATGGGAGACTTTTTTCTGACTACCAGTCTTCACAGTTAAGTATCAATATTTAGGAAACTGGGAGGAAAAGAATTAAGTATTTGCTTCCAAAACATGTATTAAACATTAATAAACACCTAAAACTCAGAGACAAACCTATCTCATGCACACTAGTGGATTTTAGTACAGCCACCTGTATAGAAGAACATATTTGCATACTTTCTACAATTTATGCAAGACAAGAGTTGTGAGGTCTGTAGAGAAAGCATTGTACCTACACAAAGCATCTTTGTATTGCACACATTTAAATTATGCAATTCAACTCAACTTTATAATGAAGTGTGATATATTAGAATTATGTTTCTCATGTGTACACATTTCTGTCAATTCTGGATGAACAACTTTGTTTTTCAGCAAGTGAATGAGAATCAGAGGCTAACCTATTACATACCACTGTAAAAAATACAGCAGGCCAAACAGACTCAGTGAGAAGCTTGAGAACGTCATTGCCTCACAGATTTCTGTTTCTCCAGATTTACACCTGCATCTCATGTGAACCCTCCCAATCCAAATGATACAGAAGGACAACAACAACAACAAAAAAAAAAAGAGAAAAGCAGAAAGCATGATCAATCTCCACCCCAGGAGCATCTGAGCAGGCTAAGGACCCTTCAGCCTAGAAACAAAGATCTATAGAAAGAATGGTATGGAAAAGGTGAGCAGGGATCACACATCGTGTCTTTCAACACAAGAAGAACAGGAAAACCATCAAATGAAACTGATTTTCAAAACAATGTGCTTCATGTGACATTAAGTTGTGGAACTCAGCCAGAGCAGGCTGTGAATGCTAGAAGCTTACAGATATTTAAGAGAAAACAAGAGATATTCATAGAAGAGGCTACAGCCTCTAAGTCAAGAAATCTTCAGGGATAAACTACTACACACATGCCTGCCCATTATACTGTTCCATAAGCATCTGCTTTTGGCCACTGACAGTTTTGAGAAGTGCCTTTGATACGGCAAACTAAAGCCTTCTACTTCCCCAATAGTGACTAAAATAACCAGTGTGACAAAAAGAGAAAGATCCCCAGATCCTGGCTTGGCTCTACCATTTATAGCTCACAATACATCTTCCTCAGCCACATCCTAGCTACTATCTTCATCCAAAACTTCACTGATCAGCCTTTTCCACAGACACTGGTTCCAAAACCAGGTCAAAAGGAGATTATGTCAGTGTGATCCTACATTCTCCTCCCTGCTTTCTGCCCTCTTGAACTTGCCTTCCTACTTCTTCCTTGCATCAGTGCTCAGCTCATCACATTGAGCTGGTTCATGGGACAACACTGAAAACTCATGCAATTTGGTTTTGGTCAGTCTGAGCTGGTTTAAAGCACAAGGAACCCACCAAGCACCAGTGCCAGTACAACTAAGGGAGTGAAGACAGCCATGGACAGGCTGCAGTTATGGTATGGCAAACTGATGATTTAGTTGCACACGTTAAACTAATTTATTGCTTTGGCATGTTTGAGATAAGCCAGATTCCAGCCTACCTTATCAGGTGGTTAATTCTCCAACAGATTGATCTTCTGAGTCAGACCAGTACAGCAACCTATTGTCACTAGAACATGATCTTAAGTTACAGTAAAGCTTCACTGTATATTATTCCCCCTAGGCTGAGAGCCTAAGCCTGCAGCAGTTGTAGGTTTAAGGAAAAGAGACCGTGAACATCAAACAAAAATGACTGCCGCAATCCCAAGACTGTCAGCATCCTTTCTGCAAACCTGAACTCGCCCTACAACTACTCTGTGAGATCAAGAGCTTGGCCAGGTTTGTACCAGTAACTTCTGTTGTTTTGATATGCTGTATGTATAGAAATGGGATTAATTTACTCTAGCGAGTAACTACTTCAATTCCTCCTGAAGCCTCCTTTTTTTACTGAATATAGATACAAAATTTCTATGGACTTTGATGACAACTGATGGCCAAATAGACAAAATTTTCATTTTTAAAGGTTGAAATTAATGATTTTTGATAAATTGAGATCCCAAAGGCCAAATCCTGTCACTAGAAAATCTACTGCAGAGCATCATTAGACAGAAACATTGCCTTAGAGGAAGTTCTCAAATAACAGATGCTAAATTAAATACCATTTAAAGATATTTGGAACCGTCTTCTTGAGGTGCAGACTCCTAAAGCAACATAAAGGAAAAACTTTGCCAAAAGCATTGGTATCTACTAAAACATTACAAATGCATTAATGAAAGGCATGTCACTGTGATGACAGCAGCTTGTATAGATATGCCTGGAGAAGCCTTAAACTAACATGGACCCCCTAACGCAGTCATCATAACATGATACTTACCATGGCTCTGTATTAGCTCCAGTTCTTAGATAATTCTGCCAATTTGTACTGAACTCTAGTCTTATAACCATCAACTGGCAATTCTCCAAAAAGCAGCATCACGTGTGCATTAAGCTGGTTTTGGTTTTTAGATATAAAATTGTGTTATGCATGTGTCTTAACGATCAATTTACACTGCAATAAAAAACATCAGCCATTCAAATCCTTGATGCCTATAGTTCAATTTGTTTCCAGCAGTACTTACTCACTTGTTGGCAGTGACTCATCTTCCTGATATGTAATGTTTCTGCATGCTCTGAAAATCCATTGGGTTCCCAAACAACTCCATTCCATATCCCTACCCTCCCCACCATGCAGCTTATTTATGCTTCTGTAACCACATTAAGGGTACAAGTGAAAGTTTAGTTTGGAAAATATTGGTCCCTAGCTTTTGCATTTGACACTGACTATATTAAAGTCATGTTTATTTTCAACTTCGAAAAGAAAATTAAGAAGCACAGACACTGTATTCTTCATGATACTTTTTTCTTCTTAAGAGAGAAGGTGGGTACTGCCAAAGTGAAAACTAGAACTTTGTTATTGTGGTAAGTTGACAGTTATACAAGTGTAGCTAAGGCACCACAATAACACTATTACAGTCTTTTTCTAGGGGACAGTCACAACAATCAGCACAGGAAGCAGTGGAGCAGATTGTCAGCAGACAAATCCTGCTTCTCTAATTTGTCTGATATTACCTTGCACGCATATTATACAAGACTACAGCTCTTGCTCCCAGTGTATGAAATGTATGAAGTCTCCATCCTTTTTCCTACTATAAACATTAAAAATAAACTAAACTTTCTTTAAAATACCCTTAATGGTCAAATTTTCAGCAGTGACTCTTCTGCACTGCAAGAAGTTTTCACACTGCTTGCTGCTTCAACTAATGTCAATAACATAGAGCTATATAGCAACAGGTAAATTTGTTCTTTTTGCAGACTGGAACTGGAACAAGGACACACTGACTGACTTTTCCAAAAGGTTGATCAAAAGGAAAAAACAATACCAGAAGTCAAGGACAGTTACACATTTAAAAACTAAGTTTTCTTTGGGGTTCATTCCATAAACAGTTCTAGAATGTGTATATCAATGTAAAAGGCAGTGAAAACTGCTGAAAAGTCTTTACAATTCAAAGCAATGCAGCCCCCACCTCCACTCCCCAAGCAGAATTATCTCTAGTCCCTAAACAGAGGTTTGGCAAAGAACAGACAGAAGAGGTCAAATTTTTGCAGTGTTTCAATGAAGCCTTTCATGAGAGGAGACCCAAACAATGTCTTCCCAGAAACAGCTGGAAAGCCTTTAAAAGTAATCATAGGGAACCTATACTAAAGGGATATCACATACATACTGTTTATTATGCTAACCCCCATGGCATCTGCTACAACTGCACTAGACTACAAGCTAGACAGACCTTAGTTACCACAAAAACAATTCACACTGCCCAGTCCTGTGCTCCATACACTAGAGTAATAGTTATTATGGATCAGACTTGTCTTCTACATAACAAGACTGCTGTCACACAGGTTTAAGAAGGCACAATCCTTCAGCTTTCAAACAGCCTTTTATGAAGATGTTCTTAGATCTGTACCTGATATTTTAGAAGATACATTTGAGAACTTGTTCTCAAAGCAGAAAGTTTGACTAGAGACAGCCAGATGACTTTCCAAATGCATTTCATGGAAAGAGCAAGAACAGCAATCAGTACAATACATGGAACTATTTTTCAAGTTATAACCCATATGCATCACTTCAATGTGAATATGCACTCACAGCCTAGTTTCAAGAAGCATGAAGAGATCTGATCATCGTTTCCAGCAACATTTTGTATATGTCACAATTTTTTATTATTATTATTGCCTTTCACTAAAACGACTGAAGTCATATCAATGCCAAATCCATACTCATTGTGTAGGAAAACAGTGTTTCTATTTTAAAGAATACCTTATGTAAACGCCACTTTCTATTAGCTTTCTAACCTGGAAAGACAGAACCTAGTAAGTGGATTCGCAATCTCATCAAATTCCAGGATTGGTACTTGAGCTGTGAACTTACAAATGCTGAAGGCAAGAAAAGGACTCCAAGTTCATAAGACCGGATCATCAGTTGTGTACCATTTTTCTCCAGAGCTCCCCAAGCTGCTTTAGATAGATTGGCACTGTAAATAGAAACACAGCACTTCAGTGAGGCATAATCTTCACAGCAGAAAATGCTCAAATGCCACAGCTGTAGCAATGCACTTCTAGCAGGAGTACAATCAGAACTGTCTTTTCACAAGAAGTGACTCGTGTGTTATTCCTTATTGCTATTTTTTACAGCACAGTGGGGGCAGCAGAGACAATATATAGAAGGGTTTTCATCCAACACATAGATAATTATACAAGTCTACTTGTGTCATACAGACCTACAAGACAAATTCAACCTTTTGAATCTTCTCTGCATATTTCAGAAAGAAACTTGGTAAATAGCTTCAATTTGATGACTTAGGAGAATCAAAGGCTAGTGCAATCATAACTAGTTACATTATAATACATTCAGTATAGAGCATTTTGCATGTGCTAAAAATATCTTTCGCTCCTGGCATTTCACTCTTAGAAATATTTATAAAAACAAGTATTTATCGAAGAGGCATTTTTATTTTAATGGGCTGTTCAGCACCATGTTGTATTTGATCCTTCAACAATATCAGCTATGAAGTAGATCAAGTTGGGATTCAAAAAATAAACTCGGTTCTGTTGTCAAAATCCACTTCTACAGGAAAAAGCTTACACATTTGGTTTTAACTGACACATACTGGATGCTTTTTGTAGTAGCTAATGGTGGAATAGAAGAAACATAAGAAAAAATAAAAATCAACCATTATTCTCCCTATTAGGTGGATTCAGCATCATATCTGAATGACTTAAATAAAATCTGAATGACTCAAATCCTTTCAAAAGCACCCTAATCATAACTGTTATTGCAGGTAACAATATCACTGAATGATGAAATGTAAGGAACCAGAATATAAAGAGGAAAAAGATGAAAGTAACTGAGTATTTAAGAGTAAGGATACAACGACCATGTTCAACAGTATATAGGCTAGCATAAAAATCAGTTTTGGCAAAACTGAAACATATCTGTATTCTTCCTACACATCAAGACATGTCAAGAAATTTCTTGCTTCCTCTTTTGGCTTCTTTAAAAACCAAACAACAGAAATACAGAGCTAGACTTCAAGTTAGACTGCTGAACAACTCAATCTGGTAAGAGGTCAGATTCCAGATATGAGGTGTCTACACGTTTTGTAATGATAAGTCAGCACAAGGATAGATTTAGGCTTAACTCATGTCTATTTTGTACAAACCAGCACATTCATGTACAGCACATGTTAATGAAACTCAACCCAAGGTTTAAAAATACTTATCATTTCAGTGGTGCTGAACCCTGAAATTTGCAGTTACAGCTCAGACAAGATTTTGGTGTGACTGCCAACAGTTTCTGACATAATCATTTCAACTTGCAGCCTCCAAAAGGACAATGCAATAAGGAAACATTAAATATAGACAAAAATTCATATAACTACTTATCATATTATAAAGATTATAGCAGTAACTCACCTGAGCCTGCAATTGACAAGAACTTTATATATGTGTATATATGTATACGTGTGTATGTATATATATATACACATATATATATATTTTTTTTTTTTAATTATTTTTTTTAAGTCAGAGGTATCTGGTTAGCTGTTTACCTTGTAACTAAGAACCAGGCAATCTTCTGGAAGTCAGGAGAGGGTCTCATGTATGTCTTAATGTGAGGTATAGCATGACTTCGACCTGAGATGTTTGCTGACCATTTGCTAGAAAAACAAAAGGAATTATTTTCAGATACAGTACTGAGGTCTAAAAGATACTCACCATACTACAGTGCCATGTTTTTGGTAATACCATCACTTTTAATACCACCCCACCCCGTACAGAAAGGTTGAAAATACTTTGTTAACTGACTTTTTAATTCTGAAATCCAATCTTACTCGAAGCCAGAAGGGCATGATTTTTTTCTTTACAAATAAATCAGCAAACAAACCATTCTTCTCAGTTTTTCCATTCCTTTACTCTAGCTAGCACCCAAGAAACCAAGTCCAAAACTCCCACCAATATTTCTTCTTTAAAGACTATCAAATGGTTATGCTTTTACATCAAAGGAGCTTGACACCAAATTAATCCCTGCAAAACTGCCCAAGCCCATCACAATTTATTAAGCATGAAGCACAGTCAGGGAATAATCAATAGATTGTTGACACTATGCTACCTCTTCCCTCTGCTGTGCCCCTAAGTCACTGAGAAATTTGAGGACTTAAGAGAGCAGAGGTCATATCTACGTATGTATCTATAAACTTGTTTAATACAACAAGCCATTGCTGGGGTAATTTAGCATCAATGTTACAGAATTAAACTGTAACCAAGCAGTAAATATATGTCCATAACTGAAGATACATAATCATGGTATTTAGAAGCACCTTCCACTCACAGCTGTTAGTCCTCACTGAAAGTCAGGAAGAAGGCTTCCAAATACACCTTCCTCTACCCAGAGACTTCTGTCCTCAGTCTGGAATATAATAGACTGTAGTCTTGATTGTCACAATCTCATTTCCCTAATTTAGCATTCTTTTCTAAAAGGCAAATCAAAAAGAACTGATCAGCTCTGAAAAAACTCTTAAGGGAACTGTGCTCCTTTAAAAGCCTAAGAAGGCTGAAGTGTAAGGGCTGGAACTCTTTGCCTAAGTCAGCTTTCAGCACTAACTTTCACATGAGTCAAGGGCCTTGCAGTTCAGGGGTCAAGACCTCCTTACTATAACAACCCTATTCTCCAATGAAAGAAAGAAAACTGCTTTGAGAACTGGTCTTGTATTCCCTAAAGTGCAAGAGCTGAGACACTGAACATGTGTTTGGAGCAACCTAGAGATCTTTATATTCTGATGCAAGCCACACTGAAATCTGTTTTTGAAGAACAGCCTAAGACATATGATATAGAAACAGCACTCCATACTTCACATACATACAGATTTTAAGGCTGTACAGTATCTCAACAATTCTTGTTGATAGCTTTTATCTCACAACTGACAGTTCAGGAAGACACTAGGTTCAAGGCACAAAAATAATTGGGTAACTCCGGTAACAGTGTAGGAATGAAAAAACAGGAAAAACAGTAGAATTTGGAACTGAACACAGATTTTCTTCAGATCTATCTCACCGCCTTACTTGAGGGCAAACTTTTGCCTCCACCATTATCTGCAATAGTTTTGAGATACTAGCTCAGTCTACTGCCCTTTTGCCTCCTTATAATCTTTGACAGATGCAATTAAGTACCATCTTTCAGCAACAGCACTACTGCTTCTCTTTCATTTACATTCTACAGTAATCTAATTGCAGTTAGTTTCAGTTACAAGTGGTTGAAACTAGTATTCCAGAAAGTTAAAATCAGAAAGGGGAGCATACATTTTTGGTTATATTTTCTTTAACACAACAGCACAAATATTAACATGTAAGGACAAAGAGGGGAAAGAAAGTGATTATGTTCTTTGATTAGTTTGGGTTTTTCCCCCGTGTCTTTAAGTGTGTTTTGGTTTTGTTTTTTAAAGTAATTATCTCATTGAGAAACTCAGACGCTTATAGTAAAAGCATTCTTAGCTATAAAGTATTTAAGAAACATTTTCCTTTCAGACTAAGTCGGCTTATCTCCAGACTACACAATAGAATGATAAATGAAAAGAACTGGAAGGGGTTTCAGATGCATACAATATCTCATTTAATCTATATACACCTTAATAGAACTTATATATTTTTTATATATATATATGTAGATATATATACACACTATAGCTTAATACAGCTATAATCTTAATACAGCTAAATTTCAGCTTTCCTGCCATTTTAGGAAAAAAAAAAGCCAAAACATATTAGAAAAAGCCTAAAGCAATGTACAAATGCAGTTGCTTTGCACAGCAAGGATGAGAGTGTATGTCAATACATCAATTTCAGGCTACTTTCAGTCACATTGACTTGACATATTTTGAGCTGTAAACTTTTAATCAGAATGCAACTGGCAAAGGATGAACACAGGGCTGATCTCATGTTGCAGCAAACTTCAGACATATTCAGCCTCAGAAATAAATACGGTAAATTAAATGAAACTAGCTTTGAGAAATTTTACAGAGCAAAACCACAGCTTCAAGTCATTTTTTTTTTGACAGTTAGAGGTCACAGCACCACATAAACTAAAACCTCAAGTGTGGTGTGAGTAGGTGTTATCAGAATTTGAACAGTAAAACATGAAAGCCTTTTTGATATTTTTTTTAATTCTTTTACATTCCTAGAACTCCTTATCACTAATACAGCTTAACTGACTTTAGACCACTAATCCTGACATTTTTACCAGTAACTTGCTGCTACTTCCTCCCTCACAGTCTTCGTGGCATTTCAGTCAGTCAGCAGCTTTTCTTTTTTCTTTTTAATTACACAGCCTCTAATGTGATGATTAGGTGCACTGAATTAAAGAGATAATCTACTTTCCAGCTCTTAAAATGCAAGAGATTTTGCCCCTCCTATGCCTCCTATTTTTGAGTTTCACTTTTCTAGGGGGAAAGGAGGAGGGGAAAAAAAATGTTCTGTACAATGAATAAGGTATTTTTTTACAATACAGAAAATACTGTGCACTCGCTTGCATTGCACTAGAAATGTGAATGCTTAGAAATTGTTGCTTTCATGTGTACTTAACCACTTCCAGAATTTCAGAAGTATGGTTTTTGGTTTTAAGCCTTTGATAAATATTTGTTTTATTCTGCAATGAATTTTTGATTTTGAAAAGTAGACTATACGGCAATCACAGCGCATTTAGCTGGAAGACATACAGCAAGCATCAACTGTCACCAATGTCTGATATTTCTGGCACACATGAGCTAAGGAAGCAGACATGGGCCCCTTTACAAGAGGAACTACTGAGACAGGGAAAACAGATAATCCTAACATCCTAGAAATTAATCTGTGCACACACAACTGATCCATAGGCAGAGCCAGGGATAAGTAATTTTTTATGACATCCCCTCTTTCATCATTTAGTTCTTACTTCAAATAGTGAATGGGTTTTCCATGTCAAGATGCTGGCAACAAAGCTCAAGCACACTTAGAACAACTCACACCATTAGTCTCAATCGTAAGAGAACAGTTGGTCCTCTGTGTAAATGCTCCATATCTCTCATCTTTTATGATGTTAGGGGAACAACACAGTAGTTCTTCAGACTGAGAAGAAAGATGATTATTCTTTAAAACTCTACAGGCCTAAAGAACAGATAAAGCTCTAAAACAACTACAATAATGGACTCAACAGCAGCAAGTTAAACAAGCTCTTGTCAAACCAACTTCTTCCATTCTTTGAAAATAAAGCTTGACATGGTACCGCACAAACATAATGTGTGCAGTACTAAAAGACAACCAATTAAAATGAGCGTTAAAATACAATGTTTTATGTACACTAAAGCTGATCTAGTGTTTCAAAAGCAGCAGTTAACAGAAATCGTTAAATGCTGCAAATCTCTCTGTATCAGTTTGTAATATTGAATACGAAAAAGAAAAAGTAACCCTACCAGAGGAAAAAACTGAGCAAGTTGCACCGTTTCCACCGTAGCTAATCTAACAAAGCAGTCTAGTAATCCTTTGCTATGATCAGAAAAGTGAAATCAATATTAAGTTTAGTCACCTTATCCTTTTTAGAAATTTGAGAAATTACAATTCAGGGCTGCACTGCAGGTTAGTTAAATACACTCAACTAACAAAATAGATAGAAAAGCAGCCCACAGACATTATAAAAATTGTATGGCTGGAGCAGAGGTTCTGACTCTATGGGTGATACTATAGGGACACCATTTTCCAACTCCATTAGTCTCTCCCTACTTGCAAAAAGGAGCTATTCCTTTTCCTTTACTTCAGGTATAAAGTTTTCATCTTCTTTCAGCTCTGGTAGGATCCCTAGTTTCTTGCTGGTTTTGTTTTATTTCCCAGTGAGGTAAAGAAAAATTCCTATAACCCCTCTACTGCCCAAAGCTTTGCATTGTGGCAACTCTTTAAAACAGTTCATCTTATATTTCATTCTATGAAAACAGGACCTAGTATTTTCTGTGTCACTCAGGTTATCATGGATAAGAAGCTGCTGTATGTCATCTGCTCTATGGTAACAGCTTACATACAAGCTCTCCTCAAAGGCTAGTGTCTTCTATTACTGCAGGGTAACAATCTGCTTCTGGATAGTCACTATAGTGCAATTATGCAGGGCCACTTGTCATCTGCAAGCAATTTGAGAGATGAATTTAAAACAGCCATTTTGTTGCCAGAGTAGGGCCCTAATATGCCCAGTGAGACAGGTGTGTGGGTGTTTTTGCATTGAACAGGAATAAAACAATGAATGGTCTCATTATCAAGTAATGTTCTGTGCACTGAGTAAGAGACTAAGTGAAAAAAGTTTACCTTTTTCTTCCAATAATATTATCATGACATATACGCTTACAGAAACTGAATTAAGGCTGCACAAACACCCCCAGTTTTATGATCTCCTCACTTTTTGAATCATGACTGAACAATCTTGAAGGTATTTGCAGCTTTCTTCCTTTGCTGTCTCTGGTCACAGGGCACACACTTCAAAGGCAGGACAGACAAAGCCTCACAAGCTTCCAGTTCCAGATCCATTCCTTGGACTTTGACCAGTAAGGCTCATAGCAGCAGTCACATTCACTCCAGAATAGAGGATGCTCTCTGCAACCAGCAACTGTATTCTCAGCCCTCTGAATACATACACAACTTTACTAACTCTTACTTAGATACTGGTAAAGTATCTCACCAGTGCAATCTCCACCTGGAAGAGTTAAAAGTTTCTGGTGAAAGGAACGGGGACCTGTGGTCTTGTAAGAGGTTACCAGATTTAGGTTTTGGTTTTTTGATCTTACAAAACAACTTTTCCCATTGTTCTCAAAACATGCTTAAGTTTTTAAAGATTCAGCCTCAGGGAGACATCTGGCATGGAATGTGTCAGACTGTTAGAATTTGGCAACATTAGTAGCAAGTGAAAATAGAAGTTTCTAATGGAAAACGTCAGGCACATTGAACAAATGATGTTACCATAAAGGAACTGAGAATTTTTGCAGCAGGGCTGGTACGCTCAAAAAACAAACAAACAAAAGCCTTCCAAACCCTGTTGTGGCTCAGCTGAAATCCTGTTAATACTGAGGCACAAGTGGGGAAGTGAAATACAACTGTAAAATAAAGAAGAGAGGATTAACATTATTCCAGTTCAGAGAAGGAAAGCTTAAATAGAAGTTTACAGAATCCAAAATCTGGTAGTGTCCTCCATTAGCAACAGTATCCCATACCATTTCTGCAAGTAAAGAGCACATTTTGAATATGTTTTGGAGATAAGACCAGTAGATAAGGAACTAAAAGCTTTTAAAGAGTTGAAACATACAGTCCAATCAAAAAAAAAAAACAAACCACACACAAGAGTTCTACTTACTGAAAATAGGAATGCAACCACAGCTGTTTCTGTGCTGTCTGTATACTGTACGGAAGCGAACCACCAGCTTAAGGAAAAAAATAGAACATGTACATTTGTTTTTTGAAAGACACTCTATAAACAGAAAGCATGTTGGGGAATAAGTTATCTGTACTATCCTTAACTTATTTTCAGAAAATGGTTAAATGCTCCAGTAGCATAAAATGTTATATAGGTTGTGGGGTTTTTTTTCATTCTAATTTACCAAGTTCCTAAACACTAAGTAGCAGATTTACACTGGGAAAATGAGAAACAGTATACAGGCCATAGAACTAAATCCTCTTAGAAGAGAGATGTTTATGGGTAACTTTTTTGTTAAGATACCACTTGGTATCAATAGATTAGAATAATTACCTAAACAAAATAGAGTGAATAAAACAAATAGCTTTCAGAAAAACAAAACCAAATACCCCCGCCCCCCCAAAAACATCAGCAAAACCCACAACACCAAACAGCATTATTTTAAAGAGCAAGAACTTCTCTGAAATTGTATTTGTATTGATTTAGTCTTTGGCTAATGCATGTTGTGATTTCTTGAAATGGATTTAACAAAGAAGAATCAGCCATGGCATACTGAGTTATATTAGTACTGTGTACTAAAACCATGATGTAAAACCTACTGCATTCAACCTGTCCTGGAAGACATCATAAAGACCTATTAAAAAAGCTTTACTACTCCCAGGGATGGACTAACTACAGGAGCCTACCAAGCTGTTCATTTGCACAGAGTTATATAATTCACCAAGTTATTTCACAATATAAAAGTGACAGTAACGAGTCACTGCAGATTGCATCTCTGAATTTCAAGAGTATCGACTTTGCTAAACAGATGCTGTAGGCAACCAGAGACATTTCAAAAGATCCTTATTTATTTGTGGGAACCATAGATACCTTTATACTCACTGGTTGCAGTTTCTACATCTGTCCAAACACTGCTCAATTCAGAGGAAAGATCAAGAGAGCTGAAAGCATTCCTGCTGGCCCTGTGTTCTACCAATTGTTAGAGGAGTTCAACAGCTACTCCATACTACACAGGAGCACAGGTATCTGGTGTGGAACAGGAACATGTTTATGGATTCAGCAATGCCAAAGAATCACTGAAGCTGGAAGCACCCTCTGTAGATCAAACAGAATAACTCCCTGCCCAAAGCAAGAGTCAAACAGCACTATCTCAGTACTGTCAGGTTTTGAGTATCTCCAAGAATGTAGACTCTACAACCTCTCAGAGCAACCTGTTCCATTTAAACATCAGAAAACATTTTTGCTCTAAGGGTACACCAAAATTTCCTGTATCTAATTTTTTGTCCATTGCTTCTTTTCTTTCACTGGTCCCCATGTAAAGAATCTGCCTCTACTATGCATCCTCCTATCAAGTATTTAATACACAATGATAAGATCTCCCAGTAAAGTTTTCTTCTCCAGGCTAAAGAATTATGGGTCTCTCTCAGCCTCTCCCATGACAGATGCTCCAATCCCTTATTCATCTTTGTGGCCTTGGTTCACATGACCATATGACCATGTCCGTCCTACACTAGGAAGCCAACAACTGGACGCAGCACTCTGGATGT
Source organism: Streptopelia decaocto (assembly GCF_964273445.1). NCBI lineage: Eukaryota > Metazoa > Chordata > Aves > Columbiformes > Columbidae > Streptopelia > Streptopelia decaocto. The sequence continues at coordinate 18,685,112 of NC_138661.1, forward strand.
GGTCTCACCGGTTCTAAACAGAGGGGATGGGTCACCTCCCTCAGCCTGCTGGCAACATGCTTCCTAATGCAGCCCAGGATGCTGTTGACCTTCTTGCCATAAGGGCACATTGCTGGCTTATCTTCAGCCTAATGATCACCAGCACTCTCAGCTCTTATTCTGCAAGTCTGCTTTCCCCTGGTCAAGCCCCGGTGTGCTGGTGCCTGGGGTTATTCTTGCTGCAGCACAGTACTTTTGCATTGCCCTCGGCTGAACTCTGTGAGGGTTCTGTCTGTCAACTTCTCCAGCCTGTACAGTCCTTCTGAATGCCAGTACAATCATCTGACGCATCAACCACTCCTCCTGAGTTTGTAACATTTGCAAACTCACTGAGTATGTACTCTGCACCACAATCCAGGTCATTAGTGAAGATATTAAACGCATGGTCCCAGTATCAATGCTTGGCACACACCCCTACTAGTGGCTGACCTCCAACTGGCCTTTGTATCATTGATCACAACCTCTGAAGCCTGGAAGTTCAGCCAGTTTCCAATCCACCTCACTATCTACTCATCCAGCCTGAACTTCATCAAATTGTCTGTACGGATGTTACAGGAGACTGTGTCAAAAGCCTTATTATAGTTAAGATAAACAACATCCAGTGCACTCCTCTCATTTATCAACCCAGCCACCTCATCACAGAAGGATATCAAGTCAATTAAGCATAATTTCTCCTTTGTAAATCCATGCTGACTACTCAATTCACCTTCTCATTTATCACGTTTGGAAATGGTTTCCAGAATTCTTTGCTCCATCAGCTTCCCAGGGATCAAGGCAAGACTGACAGGCCTATAGTTCCACAGATCCTCCTTCTTAACCTTCATGAAGAAAGGAAAGAATCCCTTTCTTTCAGTCCTCAGGAATCTCTTCCAATTGCCTTGACCTTTTGAAGACTGATCAACACCAGCCTTGCACTGACATCAGTCAGCTCCCTTAGCATGCCCTGGTGTAACCCCCATAAGGGCCTGCTTTTGAGAAACAAGCTTCCCTGCATCAGAATATTACAGCACCTCTTCCTCCTTCAGGCTGACTGGGGCTGTGCTTTCTACACAAATACACTGACTTCATTAACACAAACATGGGAAGACTGAACAGAACAATTGCATATTGCAATATTTAAAAAGTGACTAATGAGTAGTGAAACATCATCTTCTCCATTATATCTGATGTGTAGGATGACACCGCAAACACACAGAGAACTTGGCACACTCAAACCTGAATTTTCTGCCAAAATGAAAGCATGACTGGAGTTGGAACAGTGAGCAAGAGCTGTTTTTTCCTATACAATGACATACGAATACAGCTATACACACTTAAACATTATATACCAATGCCCACAAAGGTTTTTCTTTTCAATCGCAATAGGAGAGCCAGAGTCAGAGCTCCAGTAACAGTAATACAGGGATTCTACTGCCACTACCAAGTTCTCAGCAAGATGACAACTTCATGTTTATTCAAGACCAACCACTGAAATGATTTCACAGGACATTATGACCACAAAAAGCTAATAAATGGGGGTTCATATGCTTACCAGGATAGCCTTCCAGACTTTGCCTCACATTGTCCACAGTAGGATAAACCTTCATGGAGATGGGGGCAGGGGGGGAAAAAGTAACTTCAATAATGCAGCTCTAAATACACAAGCTGTCAGTTCTCAGACAAAAATGACCCTAAAGAAAACTTACTTGAGAAAAACACATTAAAAGCTTAATTTTTTCAGGATGAGTACTATTACACTACAGCTTAAAAGTAGTTGTATACCAGTAACAAAAAGTTTTAAGTAAATTTTATCTCTCTTGCAGAGCTTACTAAAATAACCTAGCAAGACTCAATCCTGCTTCAGCCACTTTCCACAGTGGCAAAAGTAAGCTCCTAACTTTATTTTATGAGATTTTAGACTTGGATCTCAAATACAAGCATGCAGGAGCAATTATTAATAGAACATGGTAATGGCATAGTTGGACATTTTCTCCTTAATTTAACAAGCTCCTGTTAGAAGCTTGTTTCTCCTCCTCCACTTAATTGTGCTAATATCTGACCAAAATAATCAAGTTCAGAAAAAAAATTGTTTTAGGTATTAATCACTCAGTGTTCATTAACATCTCTGTATCAGAAACAGCTGCATCTACAAAACTCAATAGAAGACAAGCTACATAATGAGAATGTCATTTTGATTAGATTATATATACTCTAGTGTCATGAAGATGGAAATTACAGTACATCTTTTAGTATGCCATACACAAATGTTAAAGTGGCATCCTTATTACTGCAGGATCAAAACTCCATTAATGTCTTCCAAAAGTTAAAAGCAAACCAATAGCTAAGACTTAAACAACAAATGAATAAATGTTAAATAAAGGACGCTAGCATCTAAAAGACATACCAAATGAATTGGAACATCACATTTAAGGGGAGTTGTCACACTGCTGCCTGCAGCCACCAGGCTCTCCTGGAACTCTGAGCACAGCCATTTGGACCCATCAACTCCCAGCGAACCAATGCTTGAGAACTGTCCAACAACAGGCCAGGATTCTCGTGCTGGTATTGACGAAGCATGATCCTTCAAAAGCTGGTGACGGAAATTAAAACATTGTTAGATTTCAACAGGTAAAGAAAACCTTAGAGGTTTGAAATCACTTCCAATATAACTCCTCTATAATTCACTTCTGACAACAAAACAAATTAACATTCATACTATCTAACTTTGCAATAAAAAAAAAAGTCATCAGGCTCTCCAAATAAACCACTGTTCCTTCAAGAGAAGGTCAAATATCTCAAGTTACATTCAAAATTGCCAAAGCCAACCATGAAGTAACACGTAAAAAGAATGCTAGCAGCTCTTCCTAAAAACATTAAACATAAGCTTCAGAAGTCAACATAAATTTAACAACTGAATCTTTTTATATTGGTGGTTGTTGGCCATAAAATTGCTCTCATGTCCTAAAGCCCCATCTATAAAAGAAGTCTACAATAGGAGGGAAAAAAAGAACAATTGAAGAGAAAAATGAAATAATCCTTTTAGAGAAGTTATTTAGCTGTGAATAGAATTTAAAGTCACATTAAAAACAGATGGATACAAGCACATATTAAACTGTAGGTAGGGACTACATCTTCCTCCCTCTAGAGAGGACACATAACTAAACAGATACATTCATCAGTGTAGTGTCACCAGGTCTATCTGCATTGTCACAAAAAAAAAGATCATCTCTTTAATCGCAGAACCATGTGCCACTGTTTTCATTCAGTGTCTTACTAGGCAAAAAAAACCAGAAACATGCAGACAACATATATCAGGAAGGGTAAGCTCTTTACGAGCAAGAGGAGGTCTAAGAGAGTCACCCTGTGTTGAAAAAAATGTGATGGACATTTTTTTATGTCACTGAATTTTGCCATGGACAGTATTTGACATATACCACTTCAGCAAGAAACGCAGGTTGAAATTTTCCCACTTAGGAGAGGCATTTAACCAAAGACATGAAACACCTTACCTGATTCTAAATACATACTGGAAAAGAAGGGGTACAAAGAACTTGAGATACGCAACCTTCTGTGAAGATTTACCATTACAGCTTATCTAAATAATGTGAGGGGGAGTGATGCGTGTTCCTAATTTTTCACTTGATTAAAAAAAAAAAAAAAAAAACAAACAAAAAAACCCACCACACAAGATCTTTGAAATGTAGTAAAACAAAACTAAAAACCTGACTGAATTGATGACATCGACCATGTGCAAAATGGTTTTTAATTTGATGTTTTGCCAGGTCACTCCTCAATGAGTGCCTTTGAAAGAGGCTATATTTGGTTCTCAGTCACAGAAGACTGGATTCTGAGTGTCACAATTGTTAGAAATGCCACCAGCAGATTAAGTATGGTGACTCTTCACATATCTGTAAGCACATGGTAATTCAGATCACAAGCTGACCATGGTAATAATGCCCAGGAATATTATGTACATAGTCTACACTGTCATAAGTTGCAAGCTTACGTTATCCTTAACATGTAGCAATCTATTAAAAGATCACCAATCATTGCTGGAAAAATTGAAAGGACTGAAGAACGCCCTCCAAAAATTATATTTACGGTTAAAAGGATATCAACAAAAAAGGTTACAGTTTTAGTACCTTTCTGAGCCTAAGATGACCCCATTTTTCTTTATCACTACCTTGATATCGTCCAGGGGTAGAACCAAGCAAATGCACTCTACAGAAAGGAAAAAACCAACATCAAGTTATTTGCAGCTCTGAGGTGTTTGTTTGTAAAGTATTAAGGTATTTAAGTAACCTAACAAACAGCAAGGTTGAAGACAGAAGTGCAACCAGAAGTATTTAATCTTTCACACTTAAGATTTATATTATAAGAGTGGATTTTCAGCTGTACCATTTATTATTAGCATCCTATATGGCTGTCATGCACTACCAGGCTGTTCGACAGCATAGACAGGAACTGCATCTATTTCTGTGTACAAAAACACAGACAATAGATGACCTTAGCAATAAATACAAATGGCTCTTTGTTTGGCACAGAACTGGGCATGTAATATTGAGTAAAGCCAATCTATTGCTACATCCAAATCAGCAGATACAGGTACGAGATTTCATTCTGGCACCTAGTAGTTCAGAATACAAAATACAGCTTTTTCAACTCTCTTCCTAATAATGGTTTAGTAACCTGTTTGGCTTTGTGCTGAAAAAAGAAGAGAGCTGGCTGCCCAGTCACAACAGATGGTTTAAGAAGCTGCTCCTTACTGCATCTCATGCCTAGCTTTATCCACGAATTAATGTTCCCTACACATTTTATATGGCAAGGAACCAATCCTCACCCTAACAACTGACTCTTCCTTAACCCATGCATAAACTCACATCAGCTAGGGCTCAACCAACATGTCCAAGCTCATGCAGATGACCAGGTGAATAAGAACAGCAGCTCAGGCTGTTAGCTCACCTGACTATAATGTACATTTTTTTTTTTACCCCCTCCAACCTTCTAACATTCTATGTAAAGAAAAAAAGGCACATTTTTTACTTTATATATTAAGCTAGACAAGGTTTCAGTCTCTATTTCCACCAGTTTATGACATTTTTCAGCTTTTCTTTTCAACAAATTTTTGCCTATTAATCAGCCAAGGAAATTTAGGCTTTCTGAAGTAAATACCATATTTCACTGGAAACACAGGATGTATCTATTAGAAGTAAATAAAGCATCCTGAATTATCGTAAGTAATATCAACAATGTGATATAAGAGAACACTGTTTCAAGAGAAAGCATACTATTGCTTAACATAAGATTTCCTACCAGACATGATCCATGCCTGTAACAGGCAAAATGTGCTTTGTTTATATGATCCCTCTTAAAAGATAAACCAAATATAACACAGTTTTTTCCATTGGTAATTTTATTGGAGCAAATATTTAAGCCAGCCTGACTTAAACGAAACTGAGTCCAAATTACTTACAGCTATCTTCTGTCAAGTTATTGCTGATGCATCTTTTTTCATTCCTTTAAAATGTATGTTTATAAAACTAGAAATTGGTCAATTTAACATAATCTGGGTAACATAGACTTTTGTAAGTGCCTGAACTTAGACTCGTGTTTGAACACTAAAGTCTGAAACAAAGTAAGCTTACAAAACAAACCCTAACATATATTTAATTTGGGGGGGAAAAAAGGCACACAAGTCACTATTAACACAAGATAATATATACCTTGTCTCCGATAAATCATGTTCTTGAATGAGATCTATCCACTCCTTGAGCGCAGGAGAATTGTAAGCTGTCAAGTAACTTATTAGGTCAGATTTAAAATTAGTTTCAGATTCACCAGCAGAACCAGTTGTTCCCTGAGGCAGCCTTGGATATAAAGGACTTAGCCATATTCTAAAAACAAAGCCATAAAAACAAGGACACCACACATTAACACATGGTTTTAGGAAGCTATTAAAACACCTCTGAAGGTCATAAATGAATACTATATAGATTTATTGTGAAACTAAGTATAAAGTGACTTGCCTTTACATTTACAGAACTGTCAAGTCCTACATTAAATAATACAAAATTAATACTTTTAACTGAAAACAACAATATTAGGAGATTTATCCATGCATATGTTTACAGCTTTCATCACTGTTCAACAGGCTAGGCTGGGACTTACCAACCAGTAGTCCTTTCATCAAGATTTTCTGTATGAGTAGGACACCACAATGCATTCTGCTAAGCTACTGGTTTGCTCAATGATGTAGAAAAACAGCAATTAGAGTGTCTGAATATTCTGCATAGTTTGAAGTGTGGCCCACAATGATAACTTGCCTTTCAGGATCTTCCATCAGAATAAAACAGGTTGGGCACTATGCAGGGAAAATATCTAGCTTTTCTTTCCAGTCCCACATTAGTGGAGCCATGAAAACCAAAGGTTCTGCAATATCAACTTTACAACATGTTGATACCATCCTTGGTAATTCACAAGCCTACAAAGCAGAGAAGCTAGTGAACCATCATACTGGTGGTACCACATACTATTGTGGTGTGCAAAAGCTAAGAAGAAAAATGTTTTTCATCTTTGACAAGTAGGGCAACTTGTTAAACATCCCAAATAGGTATTTTCATGCCTTCTTGGCTTTCTGAAAAGCTAACTGTCAAAAGATACTTAAGTAATCTCTAAGTAAGAGATTTAAAGGCCAAAATTATATTTTTGGCCTTTGGTTATATTTTTGCCACTTGAAGACCCTTATGAGAGCTTGCCTCAGAAAAGTGAAAAGCCTCAAAACCTTGCCATATTCAATAGCAGCAAAATGGATGTCCAGGTGACAGTAACTTTTGAAAAGTCATTTTCAATTAGTTTGATGAAGAAATATTATACCCTGAATTACTGCTGAGATCTAACTAAAAAATGCCCCCATTGAAATGGCAAAGAAAGCAAGGGGTTGAGGGACCTTATATTAACATGCCACTTAGTCATAAGTTTTGTGCTCTAAACACAAAAGTTCCAAGCTGGCCATTAAGTTGGAAAACTTATACCAAAAAAAAACAAAAAAAAAACCCCACAAACAAACAAAAAAAAAAAAACAACCAACCAACCAACCCCACTAACTGCACCAAAAAAACTCCACACATCAAAAGGAAGAAAATTCCTTTCAAGAAAATACTGGGTGGATACTGGGTCATCTACTGTATTAAGGAACCAGTGCTGCCCAGCATTTATTAAGTTACTTTCTAGATACAGTCCCAGCAGAAGACTATTTGCACATTCACATTATTCTTGCAGTATTAAGATAATTTTTAAATATCTACTTCACATTTGTATTAGGTGTACTTTATAGGTAGGAGATTTTTCCATAAAGAGACATCATGACATAATGAACGATATTAAAACAGTTGGACTGAGTTTAAGGTAATACCCAGTTTAGGACACTATTTTGCTTACAGCAGAAAGCAAGTAGTGTTCAGGCTTAGACAACTACCACCATTCTAGGTTTGATTTTTTTGTTGTTGTTTTGCCAGATAGTTCACTCTCAGGAGTCTCAGACTTGTAGCACTGGATCATGTGACCTGGTATCCTGTCCCCAACAGCAGCAAATACCTACAGAAATTACTGAACATAGACCTGCTAGAGATTGTTGCTTACCCCTGAGTTTTCTGGTGCCAATCTTCAGCAATAAGATTGGATGTATGTATCACAACTCGAAGACCTTCTTCATATAACAACAACATCATCTTCCTTTAAAAAGAGATATATAATAGTTTGTTTCAAGTACAGTGAGAACAAGAGATAAATTAACAATTCATTAAAATGCTCCAAGATAAACATTTTAAAAAGATTTGTTCTGCAAGTGCAAAGACACAGACTTCAATCCATGTGCATGCCAAGTTCATATGGCAGTCATTAGACTATTCCTGTATATTTTGTCAGGAGCATCATACAATATATTCCAGAGTACAGCTTAACATCTCATGCAACTCATTGCCCAAAGCAACGACGAATACTTGCAGAATACTTCCTGTATTTGCCATGTTCTTCGGATAAACTTATTCCTTTGCAGGCAGTTAAGAACTAAGGAACATGAGAAGGCCTTTGCATATAGCTGAATTTATTAAAACCTACGTTGCTTCTCTTAAACTGACAACTTTTAAAATAAAAGAAGGTATGTAGGTAACCAACCATGGGGATGGTAAAAAAGCTGTTTATCTACCACACATCTAAACTCAAGCTACAGCACAAAAGAGTTTAAAACTACTAACCAAGTTAAAAATAAAAGTCTGTATTTTTGTAACATAACTGCCCAAATTTTCATACACAAGTTTTCAATAGTTGTGTAAAGACAGCATATCCATGTGAACCTGAAGGATGAGACGGTTGCCACAGAAACCAGTGCACAAGAATGAAAGACGTAACGAAAAACACGCTTGCTTTCACTGCTGTCCCATGGTGAGATGTTACACAAATCAAAATAGGCTCAAATTTAGACAATGATTTATTCAGTAGTTTCTGGTTTTAATGTTATCAAGCTCAGAAACTAACATTCAAATACCTGTGCTTACTGCATAGTTTATGCAATATGCAAGACCAGCTAACTACAAAATAGTTCTCCACATCTGTGTTATGCCTTGACCTAAGCACAACTTGAATTAACAGTAAAGTAAGTATTTTACAGCAAAATACAATGCAAGATTAAGGTGTATGAATGTGGTAACTGACCAAAACCACCCCTACCAAAAAAAAAAAAAAAAAAAAAAAAAAAAAAATCATTGACATGCAATTGAAGTTTTACATCATACAACATGAATGACCTGAATCTGAGTCTTCATATTTTATGGGGTGAAATGTATTGAGTTTCTCTTGGAACAAAACTCTTTCACTACCCACCAAGACCCAGTTTACTGGGTCTACCTACTTGTTCTGTTACATCTGCAATGAAACACATTCAGAGATACACTACCCAGAACAACCCTTTAAAACACAGGCTTAAAGAACTGTAGCATTTAACATCACTATCACTTATTTATCCCAAAGCATGGTGGAAGAAAAAAAATTTAAAGTTGAGCATACAGAGAATGAGAGTTGCTGCTTAAACTAAGTACTCTAGCTTGAAAAAGAACCTCAATTCTTTCTATGTCCCTCACTAAATCTGAGAGAGAAGCAAGACAAATTTTTAAAATGCCAATTTCCTTCCTTTATTTGCATAGTCTTCTCCAAACAGGCAATGTGGAAGTCAGTACGTTTTCTACCAGAAACACAGATGTACCTTAAGTGGGCATTTCAGCTCAATGTTTTAATGCAATGCCATGTTTCATAAACCAAGTTAAACAAAAGGTTTAATTAAAAACTACTGCAGTGTCCTGAAACCAAAGGTCTTTGCTACAACACATAAGATCAAACCTATTCTTATCTGCAGCTTGCCATCTACAAAATTCCCTTTGGCACATTTGTAAAATATAATTTTTTTTTTTTTTTTATTTTAAAAGATTCCAAATTTCAGTAATTATTTCCAGATCATCCATGTTAACTGCAAAAACTGATCAGTAAATCAGTGTTGTGTCCACCCTGTGAATGGCTGATCAAGTCTGCATTACAGTTTTGTTATTAAGGCATAAGTTAAGAGCCAGGATCTGCAGTTGACTGACTGCAATTGTTTAACTTATACATATCTACCTAACAGTTGATTTGTTTCCTTAAACTACAACAATCCTATTATCTATAAATACAAAATAATTAAGAATTTTTTCTTTAAGACTCCACAATTCCTATAAAACCCAGTTTTATATCTTTAAAATAACTTTCAGATAAATTAAACAGATCTACATAGAACATAAAAGATACTACTTTTAAACTCACCAATATACATTAGGCCCTCAGAACTGTGTTTTCGCAACAGCAATAATCTGTCTTCCTAACCCATAAATACTTTAAGACACTAGTTACTAGCTCAATCACAGTAACCGCATGTACCAACTCTGTGGTCATCTTTCGAAGTGGAGCTTTCTGCTTCATAACTGTTACTTACGTGTGGTGAGTTCCAAATGCAATATCCAGTTTAGCCTATAAAATTAAAAAGTTGGTAATTAAAAACTCCTATTGTGCATTCCTATATGCAAGAAGGTTAAAGGAGGAGAGATGCTGATCTTTTGTTTCATTTCACTGCTCTCTAGTGGACAGATCACAAAATATATTATTTTTCCTCTCAACACCTTCAAATGTACTCTCTAATTTCTAGAAGTTAGACTTTAAATGGCAACACAACTCCTTGCTGAAGTGCTTCAGTGGACATTCTGATCTCTTACCAACAGTATTTTCAGAAACTGTCAGCCTTGCAGAAAAGGACCTGAGGGTCTTGCTGGACACCAGTTTGAACAGGAGCCAGCAACATGCCCTTGCAGCAAAGATGACTAACAGTGTTCTGGGCTGCATTAGCAGGAGTGCTGCCAGCAGGTCAATGGAGGTGATCCTTCTCCTCTTACTCAGCATTGGCAAGGCCATACCTGTGGTACTGGGTCCAGTTCCAAGCTCTCCAGTACAGAGGAGACATACTGCAAACAGTCCAATGAAGGGTCACTAAGATGATTAAGAGATAGAGCATCTCTCCTATGAGGAGAGCCTGAGAAAGCTGGTACTGTTTAGGCTGGAGAAGAGAAGGCTCAGAGGTGACCTGATCAGTGTGTGTAGATACCCAAAGGGAGGGCACAAGGAAGAGGGAGCCAGGCTCTGCTCAGTGGTGCCCAGTGACAGGACCAGAGGTGATGGGCACAAACAAACACAGGAAGCTCCCTCTGAACATCAGGAAACAACTTTTTACCATGAAGGTGACTGAGCACTGGCACGGGTTGCATGGCAAGGTTAAAGAGTCTCCACCCGTGTAGATATTCAAAACCTATCTGGATATTGTCTTAGACAACTGGCTTCAAGTGACCCTACTTGAGAAGGAGAGCTGGACCAAATGACCTCCAGAGGTCCCTTCCAACCTCAAGCATTCTTTGATTCTGTAGCATATGATGACTGTCACAAGCAGCTGAATAGCAAACATTGCAAAGAAAAGGACAGCAGCCAGACAGAAATGCCTTTTTATCAGTGCTCTGCTCTTATTAGAGTATTTGCAGCACAATTTCTAAAGAGAGAATGAAACATGAGTTACAGATGCTAAGAAAATACTTTTTGCCAGTGATGGCTACAACATTGTGCCTAGTTAATAAAGGCATGGAGGAGAAGATTAAAACATTAAACTTTAATTTTGTGGTACTAACATAACAGAATGCATGTAGACTACCAGAAGAATCTGAACCAGTATACCCAAACAGGAAAATCATCACAAATGCTACTTTCTCCTGCTACTTGTTATTACCTACACTGTCAAATTTATCATATGGGACATACTATGCTCAATTTTTTGTTGTGTGTGAAAAGGAAACATTATGAAAAGTAAATTCATGGTTTTGCATATATCTTTGAAACTTTCACATAAAATTGTTGCTACTCCACAACTTAGTGCAAACACCTGATTAGTACAGCACACAGCAGCCCAGAAATCCTGGCGTTAAGAACTCCTTATGTTTGGTATCAATACAGCAAGCTCTAGGAAGCTCAGGGTTACCAGGCTGCCTGAGAAGGAAGAAAATTCCAAGAACAACCTCCTTCTAACAAAGAGTAAGTGATCCCCGTGATCAGTAATATACTTCACCCAGCAAAATCCTGAAACATTTGCAAGCTGCCATAACCACATGTCTCCCAAGGCTGAAGCCAACAACTTTACAACTCAGGGACAGCAAAAGTGTGAGCATAACATCAGAGAGAAAATTGCATGTGCCAGAAGTGCACTCACAGCAATTTTAACAGTATTATGGAAACTATTTATAACAGCATTTTCTTGTGTAAAACATGTTTGGACAAATAATTATTTGATGAGACTTTGGATTACAGTGACACTAGGACCACATTCTGCGCTTTATAAAAAAGGTGCTTCCTTTTCAGCCATTACAAGAATTTGAGTGTAACATGATACTGGAGAAGGTGTGCAGCTATTCTATGAGCCCCATGACACTTTTGTGGGCAGCCATTCCATGCAAACCTTTTGTGGGCTACCATAATCACAGATACCAGGAACATAGCTGCCATATTGCTATGGTCCTGGCAAGTATATTCCTTGAGGCATAACAAATTCTTGACTTCCCATATAAGGTGTCTCTTTTCATCCATAACAAGATTTTGAGTGCAACAGATGGCTTAATCTCAACCAAAGGATGATACAAATGTTAATTACCTGACAAAAGCTAATGTGCTCATAAGGGCGTGCTTGTGCAATCAGTTCAGCTTTGGATTCTCTCTTTTCACCATGAACTATCAACAATGGCTTCTTCCTTAAATAGAAGGAGATTACTATTAAAACATCAAGTGAATTAGTAATCAGTCAAAACCACTCCTCCATGTAGCTGTGACTTCTGGCCCCTAAATCTGATAGTCCAGCAGGAAGATGGCACTAAAATCTACATGCCTTATTAACTAACTCAAAAAAGCAGTAGCTACAATAGAACCTCTAAGAGAAAGACACAAGAAAACTTTAACAGAAAAAAAAAGGAAAACAGGAAGCATGGAGTAAATCAGACATCAAAGTAGAAATTAATAATACAAGGAAGTCTTGTCTGTATAGCTGGAAACAGACATATAAAAGCTCTCAGAAGTACTGATATACACAGTGTGGATGCAAGACAATGTAATCATTGTTACCTTACAGAGAAGATGGAAGGAATGAGAGGGGAAAGGAGAGGGCTAGGTCTATTCTGCCAGTAGTTTCATGTTCACGTCCTAATACTCTGTTCTACTTTGTTTCCAGTAAAATGCAAAAAAATAAAACTCTACATCATACACTTACTTCATCTGTAGGTTGCAATAATAAGAATGGAATTTCAAGCCAACATAAGAACCACTTTCATTACAATATTCAGCAACTCCAAACATATCATATCCATGACATACCTCCTGATCATTTTCACATAGTTTTCTTGTGCCCTTCCTACATTCCCTTTCTCTTGCATTACTTTGCTCCTGGCTCAATAAACTGTATGGCAAAAGGCTTCTTGTTCCATCTTTATAGGTCACCTACTCCATTGTCATCATGGCCTATAATGGGACCACCTAAGTGTTAATAAATATCAGAAACCAGCCATACTGAAACTCTGACCAATTAACAGTATTGAAAGAGAGGGAAAAAAAAAAAATCAATAGAGAACTACAACTGTGGAATAAGCATACAAGGAAAACCAAGAGTCTACACATACACAATTGGTAACAATTTGCAACTGCAAAGCGTTTATCATTCAGTTGTAACAGGAACTTGCATGAACAGAATGATTTGGAAACTGTATCATTTTATCATTGTAAAATCAACATACCTGAACTCCTGTGGATACTGTCTTACAAGCCATCCCACATCAAAACAGTAGTTAAACTTGTACATGAGGAAAAGAAAACAGACTCATTAAAAAAGAGCAGAGTTTGTCAGAACTATTAACTACAGCAAAAAAGCCTTCTATGTAAATTCCTCACTCACTAACACTTACATCACACACAGCAGGTTTTAAAAACAGGTCTATTTTTGAATTTCACATGCTTGCTTTCACATCTCTTAACAATTCAGGAATTAACTTAAGTCTCTTTGCCATGTGCTTATACCTTGACTGTTAGCAAAAGCTTCTATGCAATAACAAAAATATAATTCCTGGATTGCAAGGCTTTTTTATTTCAAAGAAATAATTTACATGCCCATAAATACACATTTTTCAGCTGCTCATTATCCCAGAACAGGAGAGAAAGCAGACTCATAGTTGCCTAAATCCTAAGCAAAACATGGGATGATTTTTATATTTCAATGAATTGTTGTACTCTTGAAAATATTTAAAGTTCATTATATATTTTAATGAAGTTCCCTGCTAATATCAGCTACATGGCACAAGCATGGATTACAACGTTTAAGGTCAACACAGGGAAATAAGCAAGTGAAATCAATTGGACAAACAGAAACTTACCTGAGCAGAAGATACAAGAGTCCCAAAAAGAGGAGATAAAATATCTATTAAAAACATCAAAGCACAATTAAGTAAAAAAAAAAATAAAATAATCAAGTAAACATTTCACATCTTGAACAGTTTCATAGCTGCCACAACACAAGTACTAGACTGTTCACAGAGTTGGTGTAACAGACACATCCATCAAGTTTACTGTTTTGACTATTCAAGGCACTGATTCTTCTGTGAAACCCTTATGGTCTCACATTTATAGAAAAATAATTAATCCTCTCAAAGTAGAACACAAATATTAAACTCATTAGGAAAAGACCGAGATCATACGGAAAGAGGAACATCAAACCATTCTCTCCCCTTTAGAGAGGGCTTGAAGAACTGTGGCAGAGTAGAAGCAGTAAGGGCACAATTAATGCTTCAAGACTTACATGTCACAGACTGATCATAGGTTACGTGTATCCTTAGTTTATTCATGGTGACACAGAAAACAAATCCAACTGAGGGTTTGTAACCCAAATAACTGAAGCACTGCAGCAACTTGAAAGCATACCCTACAAATATCTTCTAGGATAGACAAAATATTTCATCTGTCTCTACAAAAATCTGATTTTGCAGCTTAAACAAACAAAAAAAACTCAGCCTCTCCACCAGCTGAACTAATCACCCTAGCAAGACAACTACTCCTGAGAGAGGACAGGCCAAAAGCCACAATGAATTCACAAAGCAGATGAAGACATGCAGCAGTAAAGCTGTCTCTGATACCAGGCTGCCATCAACAATCAATGCTCATAAGGAGCACATGAGGTCAAGGAAGAGTTACAACCTAATTGTGCAGCCCTTCAGTCATTTGTTCTCCTCAAAGAACAACAACATTTTTCTACCTCATTTTACTGTTCTTCTGCACATAAATCTCTCATTAATGCTTGTTTCTGATTCTGTCTCATGATGTGAGAGATTTCATTTCTGAATAAGGGGACGTTAACAGGTGCACCAAGCTGCTCCCCCTTACATCAAACTGCAACTACACAACATTCCTGAAGCATCAGAATCATACACCGAAGACTTCACTCCACCTTCACTTACATTCACTTCTAATTGAATTGAAATGGGCCCATTAACCCCAGCCAGAGAACTTCAGATGTACTATCTTACACTGCATCAAGCAATAGTGAATTACTAGGTCCAAACCACTCAGCAACATGAACACAAGTGCAAATAACTACTTGAGGAGCATGGTTAAGCACCCAAGAAAAACATGCCCTTAGGAGCCGCAAAGGCAAGTAGTTTTCCCCAGATTAACTCACACAGAAAAGAGCAATAAGAAACACCATATGATTTGCCTTGGCTAAATGCACATGAGATTTATGGAACAGAACTCAGTTACAACAGAATCAGCACCAGCAAATTAATGCTTTACACACTATTTTTCTAAAAGATAAAGGCAAAGATTACAGAATCAATTTCCACAGCTTGAACATTTAAAATATTAAGCCTCAGCTACACCGAGGAATATATGCATTTAAAATACAGACAAACTAAAAGGAAGCATTGTCTTGCAAACAAGTCTCCCAAAGCTCCCCTTCTGTACAAGGCACTTGCTCACCTTTTATGTGCAGGGCTCCAGAATTAAAGCTCTGTTCAATTCCTGTGACTTTAGTTAGAAAAAACCTGAAAGGGTTCCCTCCATTCAACAAATCCCAGGTATCCTGGCCTTCACCAGGTGTTTCATTATACTCCTCTTTCCACTTCTCTGAGAGTCCATCTTTGTGAAGATTCAGAGAATGTTCTTCGGGTGCATCACATTTTTCTTCTTTCAGTGTTTCTTTGTGAGCATGCTTTTCCTGATCTTCAGGCTCTTCATCACTACTAGAAAGACACCAGCCTGAGCCTTCTTGGCTAGTTCTCTGTTTTCCTGGTGGAGGTATTTCTATAGAACTTTTATCACTGAACTTCAGGGGAGAAGCTTTTCTTTTGTGAGCAGCTTTTCTAGCTTCAGAGCATGGATATGGTGGCCCACTTGTTCTGCCATGTGCAGCATCCAATGGTGAGGACGTAGATGGTTTTTCACTGTCAGAGTTTTCCTCAGTACTTTCATCACTGCTAGATACTGTCCATTTTCCATGTGCATCTTCCTGAAGCATGTTCCTAGGGACTAAAAAAACCCAAAACATCAAACAAAAATTGGGCATTTTTGCCATGCCCATGCCTGTTTACTTTCCTAGTTTCTATTTAATTAGCACTCAGGAACTTCGTTTTGTATTTGGTATAACCTCCATGCAACTTCTGACTCAGTAAAATTTCATAGCATACAAGGCCTATTTGTTTCTGCATCCAGGAAACAAAGAAACACGTGCAACAGGAGCAACCATCAAGCGGGAGGCTGCCAACGTGGAAAACTGCACATGGAGAACCGGCTAGGACAGGGGCACATACAGGAAAGTATTTAAAACGTTGAGAGAACAATTGGCGCCATACTGACCCCAACGCTAATGGGTCTCGGGCGCTCTGCTGAGGAGACCGGAGCCGAGCCAGGGCCGCTCTTCCGGGTTGCCTCTGCGGGACCACAGCCTCCTCCACCGTCCCCCACGCCACGACGAGGCCCTCAGCCGCAATGAGTGCTGGGCACCGCCGCACCGCGCCGCACCGCGCCGCACCGCTGCTCCCGCCGGCCCGCGAGGGGGCAGGGCCTGCGCACGGGGAGGCACCGGGGGAGGGGGCGGGGCCAACGGCAGCGCGCGGCAGGCGCCACCATCCCCACAGCAGCCACCGGCTGAGGGGGCGCGAGCCACGGTACGGGCCACGGCGCCAAGGGACCCAATGGCCACTCCCGCCCGCGCCGGGACCTCCCGAGCTCCGCCGCTAAGCCCCTCCCGCGGCTGGAGGCCAGGGACTTACCTGCAGGCCCAGCTCCCAGTCAGCGCGCCCGAAAGCGGAGCTGAGGAGCAAGGCCCGCTTTCCCCAGCGCGGCCCGGCCCCGCCCCGCCCCTCCTCCCGAGCCAATGGCGCGCTTCTGGTTTTAGCCAATGGGGGCCCGCGCTGCGCTTGTCCCACAGCGGCTGGTGGCGGCGCGAGGCGTGAGGGGGCCGCCCCCGAGGGGTGCCCAGCGCTGCCCCGGTGTGCCCGAAGGGCGTTTCCGGCCTCCCAGAGGCCCACGTGTGTTGAGAGGCGGGCACGCAGCTCTGGCATCTCTCTCACAGCTACTAGACCGGCAAAACAGGCACGTCTTAATAACCTGTATTAATCTAATAAGTCTTTATTTGACCTTAATATCTGTTTAGGGCAGGTGCGGTATTTGCATAACCATTCATTCTGCTCGATGTTAATTGCCGTGTCTGAAGTGCCTCGCTAATGAGATAACTGCCTGACGACTTCGAGAAGGGAATGGGAGGAAAACAGGTGTAAAATTAATCAAGTAAGAGCACGGACTACATCAAAGCTTGCTCTGTCTGCCGCTGAACTGCCTTAACATTTGGTTCTCATTACTCTGATTTATTACAAGCTTGTGACTGCAGCTAAGAAACAGTGAAAGTGTGTTATATCAACATGCAATACATTTGGGAAGCTACACCCGTAGTTTTAGTACGTTTCTGCAGAGTTGCATGTAATGCCTCTTCCTGAAACGATCTGCAGGTACACTCTTCACTACTATAAGATTAAATGTTTTATTATCAAGCTCTGCTGAAAGTCTTCTGTGGGAAAAGCTCTTAGGAAAGTTGTGTGATATTGTATGCTGTGTGCATAATCTATTGTTTAAGTCTAGACTATAGAAACAGTGTTTCTTTTCGAAAATACTTCAGAAAATGTGATGAATTCTGAATATGCTTGCATTCCAGTGTCTCCTCATAGTGCCTGTCTATATACTGACTTAGCTGAGAGAATTAAAGATGCCTGACATTTTTCAAGAAAAAATTCAAGACCTTGTAGAAGCAAATTTGATGTAATTTGGTTTCTAGAAGTCTGTACCATATATTCTAATTTTGCAAAAAGCTTTTTCATAACAATTACAGGAGATGTGGAAGTGTGGATACTTTATTTTAACTTAACAAAAGTTTAGAATTAAATGCACTTAGTCCATTTTCAGATACTGTAACAAAGTAAATGGAGTTCTGACAGATGTGAGTAATCTTCAATAGTTTGGTTTGTGTTTTGTTTTTTTTTTTTAATAGTATAATTTATTCAGCAAGTACCTATTTTATTCTTCCCATAACAGTTATTGAAAGTAAAAAATATGGATTAGGTTTATTGGTTTTTAATGCTAATCACTTTCTAGGATTTTGGAGCATGTGATGAAGATAACAAAGGCTATATAAGCAGAGAATATTTTGAAGTAGCTGTAGTAATGTTGTTTGGTTGTAAGCCCTCAAAGGTATATATATTTTTCATTTATATTCTGAAGATTCAGCTTATACGGATGTCTCACTATTGAGAATTCTGTCTATTGACTGGTCCGCACTAATTGGGGTAAGTTACCGTGGGCTATGTAAACAGAAATGCCTACCGATTCTTAAAGTGATTCTCTTATCTGGGGTATTTATTTCAAAAGAAAATAGTCAAACCCCTACTTTTGCTGCTGTGGACTGTGATGAGCAGAAAGATGCATTATATTTCATATGTGTACAAGAGGTACAAAATAAGTGACTTACTGAGCTTGTTATTAGTAATTATTGTTTTTTATTAATGGTACACTCCATTTCTTTACTCAGTGGTTTTGGTAGATTTGAAGCTACTGCATGTCCTAATACTAAACGTGTATTCTCAAAACAATAGCTATTTTTGGTTTCAAGTAACAGTTGGGCATTTTTAGTCTTGACTTCTCTAATATAAATCATTAGCTGTACAAAAATCTTAACAAAGGTAAGATTTATTGAGAAATCATGTGTTGCATAATCACAGGAAGATACAGGATAAATTGTATGGCTTCATGTAGTTCTGGAAGTTTTGTTTCTACTCTAATACTGCAAGTGATCTCAAAAGAAGAACACATGCAAGATTTCAAAATAAATGCGTATTTGTCTGAGAGTTTGTTTTTCTCATGGCATGACCAATATACCATGAACATATATTTAGCATAGAAATTACGATTCATCTTTCTTCTCCAGTTTGAGTAATCTTCCCCAAGGAACACTTGTGACTATTTTATTTTTTACTTAAATACATATTTTAGGAAAATAGTCTTAACAAGGTCATAAACAAAATTTTGTTGATGGTAATTTATAGTAAAACCACATGAATGTTTTATGAAACTGTGAAAATAGTAATCTCTAATAACATTTCTAAAAAAAAAGGGGTAAACATTTTCTCAATGAGCTCGGGCCAGATCTAAAAATAATTTACACTTCTAAAGTGAGTCTTAACTGCTGAATTATGAATCTGAAAATGCTCAGCTTCCCCTTATCTTTCTTCTCCTACCTGTTTTTACCTTCATGTAAAAATTAGCTGTTCTGTTAAACTCCCTGAATTTTTCTTCCAGTAGAAGTACTGAAAACATGCTTAATGCATTCAAGCAAGAGCAGGTTCTGTGCATAAGTCACTGATGGCTCCTTCTTCGGAAGAGAATGGAAGTGGAGGTGCCGATTTAGTTATTTCCTCCTGAAAAGGTGCCAAGTAACACCTGCTGTGTCTAGGCAGTGCTGCCACTACCTGGCTCAAGTCCATTTTGTCTGTGCAGCTACACAAGAAGTAAATAAAAAGTTTGTTCCAGCAGTGATTCTCTTATCTGGTGGTTTTAGTAGCTCCTTAGTGGGCCCAATTGCAGCCACTGCAGCTCTTTACCCAATGACTGCTGATCGTGAAGCCCTGGGTAGACAAATACTTTTCTGTGTGGCTTTTGCTAACGTGCATTAACTATGGGTTTTGGCACAGCCAGACCTTTTGCTGATACCTAGGCCTTGTAAGTGTTCTTTTCAACATTTTGGTAGTTTTTAATCTAATTGTGAGAAACACAACTTTCTCTGTGCACCAAATGGGAACCAAATGCGGAAGTTAAAATCCTGAAAGTTGATTGTTAGGGTCCAGTTGTAGAGCATGTTATTGTGCATTTTATTTTGTTGTCAAAATGATTAAAATCAGAGACTGTTGTAACAGCTGTTGCATGTCTTCGGAAGTCACTAAGAACATCCCTTGCAGGGAAAGTACTTTCAAGATCTTTTACAAGAAATAGGCAATGGTGCACATATATTACATCTTAGGGGGAAACTGTTTCCTCAACTACACTAGATACCACAATAAACTTTTCAGTAGAAATGGCAATTACTTAGCATCATCAACTGCAATCAAGCAACCGCATTTTTAGTAAATTGTTGCTGCGTCTTTTTTTTTGGTAATGTTTTGATTTATTCTGTAAATTAAAAGTAATACTAACTTTACCCACTAGATGTCACTAACAAACTCTTTACTGGAGAAGGTGGGACCTAAGATTTGAATCACATTCCTACTCCACTTGCTTTTTCAAAGTAATTTGTTGTTATAATGCTATATTATTTTTTATTGAGTATTTTATTGGTGTGGTTATTCATGGAGATTCTGAACTTACTGCTGATTAAAATTAAGCTTTCTGAGACAAGTAACTAGGAAAACATGAAAATAGAGATTGTTGGACTGATACTGTATGTATATTTGGTTATTAGCATATAAAAATAATAATTTCTGGGAACTAGTAGCATTGTGGAAATCATGTTTTTGGGACTTACACTTTTTTTTCTCTGAAAGTTTGGTTCAGTGATCCTCTTTTCCCCAAAATTATTTGAACAGATCTAAAATGCTCTCGTGTTTCAACAAGCGTTCAAACAGATAACTGCACATTCAGGTGTTCAGAGTTTCAAGTGCAAAGGGTAATGCAGGAGTAGTTGTGAAAATATGTTGTTTCTCGAGCTAAAGTTTAATTCCTGGTACTGTTACATCTAGATCTAACTAAAGCGCTCTCTGCGGTGTGCCTAGGAGGCCAGGCCTCCCAAAATGTCCAGTGTTTTCCGTGACCCAGCTCCATGCCTGCACAGCAGGACACAGGTAGGTCGGTGTCTGCTGCTGACCGAGATGCTGATGTCAGAGCAGCGTGGGCTCAGGGCTGCGCACACCTTCCAGCTGCTCTTCTGGCACATCTCATCAAAGCTTTCTGAACAGGACTCCCTGCTCTATTTGTATGCTTGGCACAATCTATGTGAAAAGTGTTGCAGGCCAAATGGAATATGTAGTCTTAGGTTAAGTGGTCGTGGCATGTTTGGCTTGTCTGCTCTCCAGAATGGAGTATGCTTGGGTTACACTAGAAGCTGCTAACATGTTGTCTCCTCCCGTATGAGTTGTGTCAGTGCCACAACTATGTGCAGTCTTGTATTCTAACAGCATAGATGCAAGAGTTGGTACTCATGAGAACTCAGTCATGCTAAAAATCAGTATAAATATAGCCCAAAATGGTCCTCTGTGTTTCTAGGGTATACAGTCCCTTACATTGTTCAAAGATCTTTTCCAGTGAGCTCTTGGTCACCTCCTAATTCAGTTCTGAAAAGTCTTGTTTGTTCGTTTTCATTGCGTTGTTTAGCTTTTTGCTCTTGTACTGTAGTGAATCTTCATAACATGTTAGTATTAGTGTGTATTAGTGAATCTTGGTAACACACTAAACAACGTGTCAGTCCTGTGATCCTATCAGATAAAATTGTGGGGTAAGATCCTATTGAAAGACAGTAAAGGAGACAGAGTACGAAATGAGACAGTAGTGAATTGGTTTCAGGATGGTTGTAGAAGCTGGATGATGCAAACAGGTTTGGTGGTTTTTTTGTTGGTGGTGTTTTTTGTTTTTTTTCATTTCCTTCTCATCATTTTCTACTTTTTTATTAAAGTTTTTATTTCAGACAGATTTAACGAATGAATTTTGATCAAACTAGGTTTCAGAAGATAGTTGATTAAGGGAGTGGAGCATCTCCCATATGAGGAAAGGCTGAGGGAGCTGGGTCACTTTAGTTTGGAGGAGACTGAGGGGTGACCTTATTAAGGTTTATAAATATATAAAGGGTGAGTGTCACGAGGATGGATCCAGGCTCTTCTCGGTGACAACCAATGGTAAGACAAAGGGTAATGTGTGCAAACTGGAACACAGGAGGTTCCACTTAAATTTGAGAAGAAACCTCTTCTCAGTGAGGGTGACAGAGCACTGGAACAGGCTGCCCAGGGGAGTTGTGGAGTTTCCTTCTCTGGAGACATTCAAAACCTGCCTGGACACATTCCTGTGTAACCTCATCTAGGTGTTCATGCTCCAGCAGAGGGATTGGACTAGATGATCTTTTGAGTTCCCTTCCAATCCCTAACATTCTGTGATTCTATGAATCCTGTGTTCAGTTTTGGGCCCCTCATCATAAGATTGATAAGTCCCTCACCATTGAGGTGCTGGAGAGAGTGCAAAGGAAGGTGATGAAGCTGTTGAGGGATCTGTAGCACAAGTCTGATGAGGAGCGGCTGAGGGCACTGGGGCTGTTCAGCCTGGAGAAAAGGAGGCTGAGGGGAGACCTTATCGCTATCTACAACTACCTGAAAGGAGGTTGTAGCATGGAGGGTGTTGGTCTCTTCTCCCAAGTAGCAAGTGATAGGATGAGAGGAAACAGCCTCAAGTTGCGCCAGGGGAGGTTTAGATTGGATATTATGAAAAATTTATTCACTGGCAGGGTTGTGAAGCATGGGAACAGGCTGCCTGGGGAAGTGGTTGAGTCACCATCTCTGGAGGTGTTTAAAAGACATGTAGGTGTGGTGCTTGGGGACATAGTTTAGTGGTGGACTTGGCAGGGTTGGGTTAATGGTTTGACTCGATGATCATGAGTCTTTTTGCACCTAAATGAATCTGTGATTGTATAAATGAGCTGACCATGGCTATTAAAGAGAATGATATTATTTCATTTAGTTTTGTAATATTTTTAGTGCTTGTACGATACATTTAGCTTGAACTTTTTCTTAACTTTTTGAAGTGGCATTTCTTAATAGCAATATTATGTAGATTAGTGATAGAGAAAAGTAATTAGTAATTTTTACTGTTCAAGTTGGTAAGTGATGAAAAAGGTTGTATCAGTTCTAACAGTTTTTTTATATGGTTTCACTGTTTCCTTAGGGAAATACGGGAGTCTTACATCACAGTTCAATAAATATCTCTTTCTGCAACAACCTTCCCATTTACATAGTTGTGCTTGTTTTTTTCTTACCCTTGACTTTATCAGTTATGCCCATACATCTGTTTGTGGGGTCATGGCAAGTCTTACTGGCGAAATGATCCATATAAAAAATGAAATGGCTCAACTATGTGGTTCCTTTTATCAGTAAGTTCCCTCATCCCTTTAGCCACATGGCCCCACAAGTATTCAATACATTTGAAGGACATTGTGGAGGCTGGTTCTGTTTATTTTAGCATTGATGCCATAACCCATATTCATTAAACCACACCCTTACTTAAAAGTCTTTAGTTAGGCAACAAATACAGAATAAAGATTTTATTAGTATTATTTTCAAGAAAACAACAACATATGAATGCCTGAACCAAAAATAGTGAGCTAATGTGTAAAGCTAGATTATGGATTTGTTCATAGCGATTAGGTACTGAATATTTTTTAAGATGACCTTTTTGTGGCTGAGATAGCTTTACAGCCTGTTCTAGTAGCACATAAATTGCCAAGTCTCAAGCTCAATGAATAGGTGGCACTCTATTATAGGAGTCATTCTATAAAAGGAAAATTGTATACTATAATTTTCTGGGCTCGTATGTTACTCTGAAAGAGAAAAAATAAATGGATGGAAAGCTTATATTGCTTTTTATGGTTTCGTTTCCACAGTTCTCCAATTGAATGGAAAGCTCTTCAGGCAGGCTAGTTCAGTAGGTTTAGGCAACCTCTGTTATTAAAGAAATTGTGTATCTACAGAATCTAGCAGTTGAAAGCGGCAAGTCTTTGTCATCCCAGAAACTGAGACTGTAACAGTTCTTAATATATGATTTTTCAAGAAGAAATAAGAAGGACTGTAAGCTTGGTGTTTAAGATTTGCATTGAGACAGCAGGTGGAGCTGAAGGAGTTGTGCTTTTGAACCACTGCAGAAAGAATAGCATATGAATGAATCAAAAGAAAGAGTAGTGCAGAGCTTTTGTTATATTATTTGATAAAGAAAAATTTCTGCAGGACAAAGTCATGTTGCCTTCCAAAGAAAATTAAGTTGTTTAAAATGAGCATGAAGCATATCTTAGGAAGTTTTGAGAAGGAATATTTGTCTGCTTAAATATTGAGCTGAAGTGGGATTGGTTTTTTTTTAAGTATCTGCAGAATTTTTGTATCAAGATTTTTGCATGTTTCATGGGGAGGCCTGAAGTTTTGAGGGGCAGATTTTTGTTTCTTAATTTTTATGTTTGATGTTAGAATAAATCATCAATTAAGTGCTTATAAACTAGGTTTGCATCTCAATTTCTTTCATTTTCAGTTCATTGAAAGGACAAATGTGCAAGTAAAGACTTTCATATCATATACAGGAAGAATAACCAATCCTGTTTTACATTCAATTTTATTATGAATTTCATAGGATTCTATATCTGAGGTTATAGATTATTTCAGAGGTTTTTTTCCAATGCTGGGAGTGATGCCAGATAGATTGCTTATGCAGCGTGGATCTTTATCTGTGATGTACAAGTGCTATTGACTTGGAAAAGTCCGTGTTTCTCTCCAGTGCAAGGAAACATGAGATGGCAGGTAACAAGAAGAAAAAAAGCAGAAGTAAATAGAAGCATTAAATTCAAATATAGAAAATATGTGTGAAAATTTAAATTATATTGAAACATTTGCATGATCATGATCTAACTTTCAGTTTTACTGTTGTGTTTATTTATCTAATTAAAATTATTCATAATTTTTAGACCACAGTCATAAATATTTTTAACTAGAAAAATAAAACTGACTTTTTTACAGGGAGATTTATTTATGTTTTACATTTTTCTAGGTCTATTATTTGGAAAATTTTTAAATCTCATGAGAGCAAATAAGGCTGCACATTAATACAGAAATGAAACAAGGGAAATATTTACAGTTTTTGATGTGCAAGGTTTTTTTTTTCCTCCTAAATATTTGGCGTATTAATTTAATTCTAAAACAATTAAGCAAAACAGAACACCTGAAGGAGATAAAAAGAACTTAAGATGAGATGACCTAGATGCTGCAAAGTTAAGTAGAACACTACCAGAGTAATGAAGATCATGATGATATAACTGTAAATAAAGTCTTGTTCAGTAGGCTACGGTGTTCTAGGTGGATTGTCTGTTGTACTGTGAGCTTCTCCAGCTATTAAATCTCTAGCCATTCACCCTACCTACTTGCTATTACTACCTCTCATTATTTCTCATACTCTCTACTAATTTATGCCATATATTTTATGGATTTGTGTCCCTGGTGATGTTTATAGACTGAGGAATGGAAACCAAAGCAACAAGGATTTTTTATCATTCTGGTTGGAAAGTAGATGTGGTGATTCTTTTTCATTTCTGCTAGATGGCAGAGGATCTCCCATCACCAAACTGAAATAAGGGAACTTCATCAGGAGCCTCTGAGCTCAGATTCAGATGATCCTTTGCCCTTTTCTTCCTGACCTGAGATAGGACTCTGGTCCTTGAAAAGAGGGAAAGTGAAATATAGGGCAGATTACACGTTGGGCTGATCAGATAAGCATCCACTCAGCTTTTTGCCATGAACTAAAAGGAGCTTTTGCAGTGTTATTTTTAGTGAGTTATTTCAAAGGACTTAAGGAGAATTTTTTAACGAACGACAATTTTTGAAACAATGCTCAGAATAACTAAGATGTCAATGAAAACGATAGATTTGAAAGGTAATTTAACATATTCTAGAGTCTGTATTTTCAAAGTTTTACAAATTTAAAATTTTCAAAAGTTTTCCATTCAAAATATCTACTTTTAAAATTAAAAGTGAAGTAAGAGAGTTGTAGATGTTATAGGCCCAGTACTGTCAGACAGGGTTCATGGTGGCAAAAAAGAATTGTCGGTATAAATTCTTTCTTCAGCTGACTATATAATGTAGCCACCCAAAAACATTTTGCAAATTCAATAACCTAAGGAGTGTATAATCATTTCAGAAATGTGAATTGATTGATTAGCTCACAGGCAAACATAATTGTATTAGGTACTTTAAAGAAGGACTTCATTGATATTATTTTTCTCTTGCCTATCCTTGAATTAAAAGATAGAGGGTTTTTGACTTTTGAAGACTTCAAGAAAGCCTTCAATTCTGCTTCTCCTCAGTTATCTGAAAAAATCATAGTTGAAGCCTTCAAGTAAACAACAAAGAGATCCTTATTCCTGAATAGCAGGCTTTTTGTTGTATGGATTTCAGTTAATTGAAATGATTGGTTTATATCATGCAAATGAAATACAAGCCTCAGCATATTACTGTTTCAGTGCTTTTAATAATATATATTACAAATATAAACAATATTTGTAAATAACATAATGGTTAATATAAATCATATACACAGAAATAATAAAAATAATAAATATAATTAAAATAATAAATATTAACGGTAATTTTTTGCCTGTGCTGTTTCTTAAGAAGCCTAAAAATCTTTTACCTCTACACTTTCTCCTGTAATCAGGAAATCTGCATTCAAGAGCTGTCTCTTGAAAAATTCAGTTAAACTGTAGTGCATATTGCAAGGCAGTAGTGGTGAGATTTCCTACAAAATGAGATTGGCTCAGAAGTGAACGGATAAAGTTTTGAAAGTCATTTGCAGACATAAAAAATTGATCTTCTGCAGTTGCCAGTGAACATTATTTTTAAAATATTTTGGAAAACATTGCATTGCAACGTGTAAAACTTTCTTTTTGTCATGTGAATTATTTGTTTGGAAGCAACTCAGTCATTGAGAGTAGTCCTTCACTTTTGAAGACACAGCATCAGATAGTTTGCTGAGCACCATCTTTAACGGTGGAGTCAGACTGTTGGTTGTTTTTCGTCTTTGCAGTTATTTCGAGTCATGGAACAAAGTGTTATAGCAGCGCAGGAATTGGTCTGTACATCTTTCAAGCCACTGGCATACAATAACTAAATCAAAGTGCAGAGCGTCTAATGTCTTAGATAATTTTGTGGTTTTGCGCTAAACATGTAATATATTTTGAGGAGAGAAATTATTTTAAGAGGGTTTGAAAAGTTTTGTGGTGCATTTTTTTGATGTCCAATTGATTTTAGTGTCACTTTTTGCTATATTGTCAAGAAATTAATAGGAAAATGTAGGCAGCATAGCTTGAGGTGTTATCCTTTTTAAATATTTTGTTGTAGGGACTTCTATGGAGGGCAAATTTTTCTGCCCAGTGTTTAAAATTTTTTTTCCTGAATATCAACACTTTTTAGGTCAAAAAAGCATATATAGTTGCCTTTCATACTGTTCTATTTTGCATTTTTACATGCTTTTTCGTTATCTTCCTCATTGAAAAAAGTCAAATAAATTCAGACTTAGCTTCATATTGTAAAATAGTTCTGAGAACCTTTGGCCCATCATTCTGTCAATGAAACTCCCCAATTTTGAATTTAAATTATAATCATGATGAATCTATAAATGAAGGAAAGTTCAACCAAATGTTAAGATATACTCTGTACCTAGTAAAGAAGATATGTCGTGATCAACAGCAGCTCTAAGGCTGGCATTATCACAGTCCAGCAAATTAAACTTGGTATTACATGTTTATGAATGAGGTATGGAACCGAGGTATAGCTGTACTGTATTTACTGGAGTACAGGGCTATGAAACATACGGTTAATATCCCTGCTTTACTTTAGCACTGCATATTCTTTTATAAATGTATAAAGATGTAGCAAATTAATTTGAGTTGGTTGTAAAGCTTCAGGACATTCTTGGCATAGGAGTTGCAGAGGTTCCTGCTAAGGTAAATGGAGCGATGGTATGTTCTTCCATGATGGGACTCTTTTAATGGGCAGCACACACCACAATTTCTTTACAATATCGCTGCCGTTCTGCATGTAGCTACACAGATATGAAATGTGACAAGTCCTTTGCAATAATAATTTGTGATAAACGGCTGTCTGTAAGTGAACGTGTTGTCTTTTAAAGTGGAATACAAATTCTTAAAAAAAAATATTTCAAGTAGTGTTTCCCTTTTTTTGTTGTGAATGTGTCATATTCAGGTTATACAATATTATTAATTACTGCTGCTGGGAAAATATTTGTCTTAGCTGTGCCATTTGTTTAGAAAAAACAGGTTATTTGTATGCTAAATCCTTAGACCATAACAATGAAAACAGTAACAGAAGTAAGCTGAAAACCAATCACATGTGAATGTGAGTGAACCTATAAATGATGAAAAATGTCTTACAAAGCAAAAGTGGACAGAAAAGTCTCACGGAGTTTTTAAAGCTAGCAAGCATAGATCAGATTTTAAGGAAGAAAAGAAAGCATTCACGATCTACATTTTATGCTGCTGTGCCTTTAGATTGATAGGATCACACACTAGAGGTTTATTAGTACTTTTTGTACATATTGGTACTTTCCATACAGAAAATGACCTAATTGTCTCGTATTTCTTTCATGTAATTATCTAGTAATGAGAAAATAACCAGGCTTTCAGAACCACCCCATGGAAGAAATCTTATGCTCTTTTATGCAAGTTTGATTTATAGACATGTACTGCAGAGCACAGTGAATATGAGACATTCATCTTCCTATGGCTAGTTGCCATGGAAACGTAGTACACAGTACAATGTCATTCCAGCTCTGGTGATGCCTGCAGTAGTTTATTCCTTTGTTGTTCTTGTTTCTTAAGCAACTGTCTTGCAGCCTTTCATATTATCACACTTCATCACCTATACAAGTCTTTTTCCTTATCTCTTGAGAACCATCTCTAATAGAAAAGATGCATTTTTTGTCTGCCCTTACATATCAGTGTATGTACTTTTTTTTTTCCCAAATCACTGGTTAAAAGCTCACCCCTTGCCCACAAATAGTATACCATTGCCCTAAAACTGGTAAAAGAAGATGGTAAACCATACTGAACATCAAAGTGGAAAGGACCTGGCTCAGCACCTTTATTTACTATCTCCCCTGAGGGACTGGACTTCAGAGTGTTTTTTGTAACCAGTATCTCTCTCCAGGAAGACAGAAAGTAAAAATAATCCAACAGATTCTCCTGTCTGTCCTGAGCTGGCATTTAGGAGGTGGACAAAGATCCAATAGCTGTCTTATAATACCCACTCTGTTTCCCTCTGTGACATAAGAAATAAGAGGAACTGGAATAAAAATGGAGAGCCTCGTAATTAATCTAAAAAAGCACTAAGGATTTTCAGGGAGACAAGAGTAAAATTGATTTATTTTTACTTTTTGAAGCTGTACTCTCACACAAATTCTTCTTCTTCGAGGCAGTACTTATTTGATGATTAATTACACAAGGAACTGTTATATAATTAAGGCTGTTGGTGTTTCAGGCTCTGCCTAAGTGGAGTGGTATTTGGAAGAAAACATATATGGTTGAAAACATTTTGTAGAGAATCCTGAGTTAACAGCTAAACATGAATATGTCTTTTAGGTAATATTAATTGTGAGTTTTAGTTTGTTTTTTGTATGTGTAACTCTGCTACCAATTTTGTAATCCAATTATTTAACAACATCCTCTGCTAGTTGTGGTGGGTTGACCCTGGCCAGCAGTTAAGCACCCACCCAGTCAGTCACTAACTGCCCCCACAGTGGGATGGCAAAAAGAATCGGAGGAGCAAGAAAACTCATGGGTTGAGATAAGCACACTTGAATGAGTCAGGCAAAGCTGCACATGAAAGCAAAAGAGAATATGGAATTTATTCACGACTCCTCATCAGCAGGCAGATGTTTAGCTGCTTCCTGGAAAGCAGCACTCCTGATGGTTACTTGGGAAGATAAACACCATAACCACATACATCTCTTCCTTCCTCCTCCTTTCCACAAGCTTTTATTGCTGAACATGTCATAGAATCATAGAATGTTTTGGGTTGGAAGGGACTTTTAAAGATCATCTAGTCCAAGTCCTGTGCTGTGGGCAGGCACATCTTTCACTAACTAGATCAGGTTGCTCAAAGTCCCATCCAACCTGATCTTCAACGTTTCCAGGGATGGAGCACCCACAGCTTCCCTGGGCAGCCTGGTCCAGTGCCTCACCACCCTCGCTGTAAGAAATTTCTCCCTTATAGTCAACCTAAATCTACCCTCTTTCATTTTAAAACTATAACCCCTGTCCTGTCACCACAGGCCTTTCTGAAAAGTCTCTCTCCATCTTTCATATATGCCCCCTTTATATATTGCAAACCTGCAAAACAGTCTCCCTGGAGCTTCTCCAGGCTGAATGGCCTCAACTCTCTCAGCCTTTCTTTTATTGCAACAATAGGTGATATCATAGGTCTCCTTACAGCATGATCAACAAATTTCATATGGTATGGAACAACCCCTTGGTCAGTTCAGGTCAGCTGTCCTGGCTGTGTCCCCTCCCAACTTGTTGCCCGTGTCCAACCCACTCAGTAGGGGAGCGGAGTGGGACAAAGAAAGTCTGGAGGCTGCGTGACACTGCTCAGCAGCAGCCAAAACACTGGTGTGGCATCCACACTGCTCTAGCCACACATCCAAAACATGGCACCATTCATGCTACTGTGAAGAAAATTAACTCCATCCCAGCCAGACCTAGTACAGTACTGTAAATTCAAATTATTCCTTCACTCTAACACTTGTCTATTACGCATCACTAGCTAAATCCTGGAGTAGCTGGGCATATACTGTTCCTATGGAGCAGGAAGCTGTTGTACATCTTCTTCACAGCTAGTGAAAGCATGGAGCTTTCATTATAAATAAATCTGACACCAGTCATCCTAACAAAAGTTTTAAATAGGATTTCTAGCAGATATGACCCAGGTGTATATATTTTCCCAATCCTACAGAAAATTCAGTTAACATTTTGAACTTTTTTGTGTATCACTTTATCTGAAGAGAAAGGGACTGCTGACACAATTGACATAAGCACACATAGGAATTTTTGCAGGTTTGAGAGCAAAATCTAGCATCCGAGTGTTATACAATATGCTACACATTTACACACTCATCCCTTCTAAATAGTTGAACATACTTTTTTCTGATTTGAGAAAAAAAAAACCTGAAATAAACCTTAAAATATTTTTAAAGTTAGTAATTTAAATTAAGTTCATATATAACTTAATAATTTGTGCTTTTTCTAATTTTGAGGATATTTCCAAACAAGTATTTGCAATTATGTTGGGAAATTTAAATAAGTCACTGGTTCCTGCCTCTTAGTTATCACTCCTTCCCTTCATGCTGGGTTTCTTTCATTGGTATTTGAAGCACAGAGCAAATTGTTTCAACATAAACCATTCTTAGTTCACATGAATCCATTTTATTTTGCATTGCCATGGAATAGGGATATGCATGTGGTGACTTACCGTAATACATCCATGGTAATATAACTTATTAAAATGTGTTAATACCACAATAAGTGCTTAGCTGGTCATGTCTTTTAAAGACAGTTTCTTTCAGATGGGCTGAAACTGTAACATATAATTGAAATATTAGAATGTGGCTGCTATAAAATAGACCAAATTCACAACATCTTTTTTGTTGTTGTTGTTATGAATAACATCTGGGATAATAGCAGTGCAGATATCTTTTTTTCTCACCTGCCAACATGCCTCAAATGTGAATCAGTTCTTTTAGCAATAGCTCATATTTATTCAGTTTGGTGATCTCTTTACCGGGACTACCTACATGAATATTAATTATTTTAAATTTCATTGGATGATTAGAAACTGGGAAGGAGACCTACCCCAACAAACTAATTTCAAATAAACTATTAAAGAGCTATTAGATAACAACAACTCATTTCCATCCAAAGCTGAACCTCTACCCTGAAGGGGAAAATGTTTCTTAAGCTCTTTCTGAGTGTACTTTTTATCAAAAGTAGATTTTTCTCCAGTGTTAAGAATAAAAAGCAAAATAAACTGCATCTTTTATTTGACATGTAATTCAAAGTGCTGAATTGTCAGTAATTTGAATCAACAGATTTTTTAACTTTATAACCAGTTCTTTTAACAAACTATTTCTCTGGATTTGTGCTCTGTGCTTCTAAATATAAAAAAGAGTGTATGTGGTTTTGACACGGAACGTCAGTGTAATTCCCAGGGAGCTGGTTCAGAGAAAGCTCTATTCAACCCATTGATTCAGTGCAGTCAAGAAGGATTCCATTTCCTGTCATTGTGAACAATTTTTAGATATTCCAAATAAAAAGCTGGCCATTTAGGATCCTTTGTTAATATCATCCTTGAGTGCTTGTGGTACTTACCTGCCACATATTCTGGAGAAACATACCCTCTTGTGTTATTATTTTGTTTGAAAAGAGCTTTCTGTGAGAAGGCTTTAATTGCCCCACTCTAGACTTCCTTCTCTCAGACGTGACCAGAAATTGTGGCTTCAGTTTTCTTCCCTCTGTGTGTGTGTACTGTAGCATTTGTAGGAGAAGTAATTGATTCACACTAAATTCTATTTCCCTTTGCAAAAAAAGGTCTTTCATGGTAGTTTCTCACCTCATTAGTCTTTGGTTTCTAGGCCCTTAAAGTCTTATAATTCTTTCATCCCGCCACATCCCCATGAATTCACAGCTGTTTCTTCCTATTTCTCTTCCTTTGTCTACAAGAGTTATTAAGTAGGAATAAGAAAAAACTTCTTAGTAAAATGCTCCATAATTATTTTTTATTTGGAACATCTGATAATGCCCACTGTGATAGACAGATAATGGGTCAGGAAACTGTTTGCTTGTCAGATATGCTGTTGTTATTCCCATATTTCTGTAGGACAAGAAATCATTTTTCCTAGAAATCATGTCATACTTTTTAGAAACTTTTCAATAATTCAAACTATTAGTTTCCCATATGAAACTCGTAGTTCCATTTCAGCCAGGAAATCCCTGTCCAGATTCTATATCCTAGAATTGTACAACAGCTGTAATTGCATTCTCTGCATTGAACGCAGACTCTTCCAGATCAATTATTTTTATTTATTTGTGACCTCATTATTAGTTATATTTGGATCCAGACAGGCATTAATAAGACAAAATGAGCAGAAGAGCCTTTTGTCAAAATCCAATATACCACCAATGTTCTGTGTCCTCTGTTAGGACTACTTGGCATTATATAATCTTTATATTTTTATAAGGGAAATGCCACGTATATGCTGTATGAGTATTGCAGGTGTATTCAATCTACTACCAATCCTTACATGTGTTTAACAAACACTAAATGTCTGAGAAGTTTGTTCCACTATTTGGATCATGTTTGTTTCTCTTTCACGATGTTTTCCTCTAAGTTAATTGTCAAGTACCAAGAGGCTTTAAAGCACATTGCTGATGTCTAGAATATTGGTTACTTTGTAAACAGAGACTGTCTTCTTTTCCTTCCCCAGTTCCAAGTTTCTGCTACCAATCTAGAATTCACCAAGACTTCCTAGCTAGATAGGGTTGTGAAGTCTCTTAGAGCAGTTAAACTGCTTTCTTTAGAGAGTTCGGTTAAATGTTTGAATTTTATAGGAATTATGAAAGAATTGGTTGGAGAACTGCAAACCAATTTCAACAAAACCACATTTTTGCTGGGTTATGATGTTTCAATTATTTACTTGATTGACTGCCTATTGAAAGCCTGTTGTCAGAATTATGTGAGTAGAGGGCATCAGAACACGTGTTCACTTTGCAAGCAGTAGAGTACATTCCTGGGGTTGCTCAGACACATGCAGAGGTCATATTTCTTACCCTCAGAAAGCATAAGGAAGCAAATTCCAATCTTCCTATCAGGGTAACCCACCAGTCTATATTGCCAAATAGCCTGCAGAAACAAGTAAATAAGTTATTTCAAGTCCTTCATTATTTGAAGTCTTATTCTGCAAGCTAGTTATGAGTCCTTGCTGAAAGTAAGCCAAATTCGATACTTAGAATGAAGTTTTACTGTTGAGAAATTGATCTGTTATCTGTGTAATTTAACTGGTAAGTACATTTAGCAGAGCAAAAATAATGATCCTTTTGTAACTATTTTGTATTAAGGATTTTTTTTTTTTATTATATTCCTAGTCAACCTATCTACTGTGTTTTATGTGTGCATCTTTGTCCTTGGATTATAAGCTTCTAGTACTGTTAATCTCTTTTGGAATTAAACAGTTTTAAGAAATGAGTGAATGAACAACCCTTGTTTTCTAAACAGACAGTTCTGATTCATTTTATCTACTCTAACTGAGAGTGTCTGTTGCTTCATCTAATAAATACTAAGCTGTTTGTCTTACACATCTAAATCGCAAACTTGGCGGCAAATTCTCTTCTTCCTTCTGTTGGTCTTTATCTGCTGGGTTTTTCTCCCATGAGTAATGTTGATATGGCATATACACCACGATGCCAGATGCAATGTTAATTCTTTACGTAAGTTAGTGAATATAAATACATAGAGCATTGTCTTCTTCTTATGCATAAATATACATACTACACTGTGACTAGAATTTTTGAGCATGAGTATTATTCTAGTTTAAGGACCTAATAAATTTTTCCTCTTATTAATTTTGTAGTTAAAATAATTCTGCAAAAAAAATTAAACATTTTCGTGTCATTTTAAAAGGCATGTCAATTCTTATTTGAAATAATTAGATCAACTATTTACTCTTTTCTTTGTGGCTTCTTGTGTTGGAAGGTTCAAAGGATCATCTAGGTAGGAAAAGACCTTTAAGATCATCAAGTCCAACTGTTAACCTAATGCTGCCAAGTCCACGTCTGAACCATCTCCCTAGAACCTCATTTACGCATCTTTTAAAAATCTCCAGGGATGGTGACTCCACCACTTTCCTGGGCAGCCTGTTCCAATGCCCAACAACCGTTTTGGTGAAGAAATTTTTCCTAATATCCAATCTAAACCTTCTCTGGTGCAACTTGAGCCCATTTTCTCTTGTCCCATCACTTGTTACTTGGGAGAAGAGACCAACACCCTCCATGCTACAACCTCCTTTCAGGTAGTTGCAGGCAGCAATAAGGTCTCCCCTCAGCCTCCTTTTCTCCAGGCTGAAAAGCCCCAGTTCCCTCAGCTGCTCCTTATCAGACTTGTGCACCCACCAGGATATCTGCCTTGTTGGCCTTCCCCCTGATTCTTACCCATAAACACTCAACCTGATTGTCACCATCATTAAGCTTTAGATAATCCCTAACATACATGGCTACCTCCCCTTGCCTATCCTTTCCAAAGAGTTTATAGCCATCCATTGCAGCACTCTGGTTATATGAGTCATCCCACCATGATGGCAGCTATATCATAGTTTTTGTGCCTCACAGTGGCTTCCAGCTCCTGGTGTTTTTTGCCAATGCTTTGTGCATTCGTATAGATGCACTTCAGCTGGGCCATTGATTCTACCACCTTTTTGCAGGGAGAAGCCTTAATTCCTACTTGACCATCCTCAGATGCTCACATGGTTTCTAACATATCAATAACCCTTTCATCTTAACTGCTGCATAGATCTCCACCCTCTGCCTCCACCAAGACAGCAGACAAAAGGACGGCGCTAGTGCCCCATCCCTCAAACATTGCTGTGCCTCCCCCAGATTTATCAGACTTTTTCATGCTAACAAACACTTAAAATGGAGCTTTGTCTGGAGTAATTTTGTAAAAAACGTCAGTAAGGAGGCACTGGTGCATTTAATTAACAAGTCTGTAATTAACTAATTTGTTCTCTGGCCTCCACCTTAGTCTTGTTCTTTTTTTCTGAAGATTGATTTTAGTAAATGTGTGTTATGCTCATTTTCATATATGTATATAGCACAGCCATTCTGTTTTACAGACTTGTTCCTCTGTTTTTCATCCTTTTAAAATCCCAGCTGTTCAGGACTGGAACTTTTTTGTAGTTGGCCTCTCGGGAAGTGAATTTCCTTTCCATTTGCTGGTGTCTTTCATTTAGAAGAAAGTAAACAGTGGTCATACCTCACACATAGGGCTGAATGTAACTGAAGAGGTGTGAATTTTAGAGACTATGGCTTCTGAAGTCAAGTGACTAATGTTATTGGTGTTCAGAGATCATAACTTTACTCAAGCAGTGTCAGTAGTTAGAATTTATTGTGTTTGGAAAATACTGTTCTTGCTTGTTAACTGTTCTCCATAGTCATGGAACAGTTTGGAATTTTTTGTCCTTGATATTGTTTTATACGTTCGCTTTTAGGGGTGGAGAACCTAAGTACCTACACAGAAGTTGGAAATAACTTCTTTCTGTTCTTCAGTTAAGAGAGGTGTTGGTAGCAATAAATGCTAGTTTAAGTCCAGAGCTTTATTAATAATGTCAAGAAATCTGGTGACAATCCCATAAAAATGTATAAAAACTTTTTTATCTGTTTATGAAACACAGTAAGGATTTCTTCACTTGTGTGAGTTGAAATCATGTTATCTTGCTGAATTGAATGTATGTGGAGACCTACAGAGGCACATATGTGCATTTGCTGCTTATTTAGTGCATGTGAGGTTATTCTACTTTAAAACTTAGATGACTTTGCAATATAATAAGATACCATAGACAGCCTCCTAGTCTCACATGAACTCTTTCATAGTCTTGTGTCTTGATAGTAGGAGTCCTTTTAGATGCTAAAGGAACTTTTATCTACTACTGAAGCTTTAATGGGGAATCATGAAGCATTCTTGAATGTTTAGGGTCATACAGGTTAAACTAGTTTAACCTTCTGAAACTTCAGGAAAGTCCAGCATGGTGGCAGATGTCCAGCCACAACCAGGAACAACCATGATTTACCTTTGGTAACCAGAGATATGGGCTCTCTGATCTGTTTGGCTTGTTTGCTGAGTCTGGTGCCGCCAATGGTTTCTGATGGTTCAGAGTTTGTTGGCCTGCATCTGCGTGACCTGGTTTGTGGGGAATAGTGATGAAGAAAAGTACATGTTTATTTTGGTTTGAGATGTCATCCTCAAATACAGCAGAAGAGAGAAGGTGGCAAAAGCCAAAGTGAAACAATGAAAAATTGTATGAACAGCGATGCCCTCTTACATCTGTGCATTTCTAGTAAGTGCCAGAGGCCTAACATGTACAATGAGGAAAGTAGAATGCTTTATTTAAAATTTGTTGACGTTATAAATTCATTGAAAACCTGGGGAAAGGAGGGCAATCAACAGATCATGGACATGGACTAAATCATGCTCGTGGATGAATGACATAATATATTAAAGAAAATCTTACGAGAAATTGTTATATTGCTGAAACTGTTCATTTCTCCATCTTTCCTCCTCACCTCTTCTAATATTTCTTAGTCCTATGAAGACATGTATAAAATGGAACAAGATTTTTGGAGTAGATGGGAAAAGTAGATGAAGGTGCATACCAAAGAATAAAGCTTTCTCCTTTGTGTCAAAAGAGTGATTCAAGACTGACATTATATAACTGCCATTTAGGAAACACACATTTTATGTATTGCATGCTGATGGTGCCATTTGGCATCCTTTCAGAGGGGTACAGGCTACTTTTGAATATAGTTTTGATTTAAGAGGTCACTCTTTATTGTAAAGTTCAGTGCAAAGGTAGAGAGAGGCCTTTTGAAGGGGTCACGTATGTGCTGATATGTGGAAGGAAGTCTTAAGAATGGGTAGCTGAAGCAAATTACAACATCCTGCCTACTCTGGAGTAGGAGGACACCTTGACCATTCTATATGGTCACTTTTGATCACTGCCACCTCTATTTTTTATTTCATCATATACCTTTCTGGTGTTCTAGGGAAGTAAGTCTTATGCATTCACACCTTCTGTCTATCCTGCCTTAATTATTTTTAATACATTGGCCAATTTCAACCAAACTGGAGACAAATAGAAATCTAAACTATCCTAAGTTTCTAGAACTTAAATTTTTAGCAACATGTGTGGTTTTCCAGCTGAGGCAGAAGACATGCTATTTATTAATTCTGAGAAATAAAAGCAGGCTATCTGTTAAGGCTGTATTTACCAATTTCTTACATACATGTAGTTTTTAAACATACAGACAATTTCAGTCAGTTGTGGCATATACTGCCACTTACTCAGCCAAACAACATGGAAAATTAAAAGGGTGAGAAGCATGAAGAGAATTGGAGGTATTGTAAAGTGAGAAGTCACTAGGTTATTATGGTAGGTGGATGAAGCAAATCTATAGAAGGCTAGATTCATTATTTCTCTACTCATTAAACATCTTCTTTCTGATCTTCTAAGTAATTTTTTTTCTGAAAGAGAAAATTGGATTGATGCTGACAGCATCTGTTATTTGGCAAGGCTAATTCCTTAGGACATTATTAACCCATTTCTACCCTGTCATAACCCTGTCTGGCTTTTTGAAGATAATTTATTAAAATATTACATGACTCTGAAAGAAAGAGAACAAAAATGAATAGACTTAGGGGAGGCTGAAGGATAGCAAGTAGTTGAATTTCTTTCATATTCTATAATAGTTTATAACCAAACTTTTTCAATTTTTAATGTGAATATGAACCCTTAAAAGTGGACACCTATGATGTCTGTATAGTAAGTCTTAAAAACCTTTCAGAGAAGACTTACTGCAGTTTCCCTGCTTGCTATTCTGTGTAGCTTTCAAGGAACATACAGGAACAAAGCCTACAATTTCCTAATGGCTCAAGTAATTGGTTTACCTGAGACATTCTGCATTTTAAATCTTACCTTTGCTCCTGTGCCTTAACTACATCAAATCTACACTTTTCTCTGCCTCTAAGACCCCACCATATTTATGAAACAAGGTCCATCTCAGATGCTAACTCATGCTGTCTTTTGCCCTTCCTGCAGGTCCCTTTTTTTAGTAGCCTTCATCTCTCTCTTCTATTCTTGACTTCATACCTCTGCTGAAGTTAACAGATGCATCTCTTCATGCAGAATGTGTATATTTTTTTTAATTGAAAAGAGATAAAAATGAAAAAGAGCATCGACATTGAGTAGCAAAACTGTATTAGCTGTTCAGGAATTACTTTAAAAATTGCCTAGATATTCTTAGGCAAGTTACCCTGAAAAAGATGTGAAAAAAATATGGAAATCAACAGCAATATTGAATGGGATAAAGTATTGGAAAAGAATGACACAAATAGGAAGCAGAACATGTTCAAAGATAAATGAATATATGTCCTAATGTTATGCATGTTGCTTAGCAACAGGTAGTAAAAGTGTGGATGAAGAAGTAAGTACAAAAAGTAATTAAAGGAAAGAGGCATGTGCATGGCATGATACAATATAATAACCAGGAATACAAAAAATATGAGGAAAAAAAAAAGATGGAGAAAAAACAAATCTAAGGAAATACTGAAACTTTTTTTATTCTTTGTAGACTGATTTTTTTCCTTGTAACATCAGCAAGCAAGAAATAGGCAGCAACTTCTTCAGTAACAATGCCTTAATATAATATAGCTTACCCTAAGGAAACATAAATTTTAAAATGTGAATTAACTGTAAAGAAAAATGTAAAAAAAAACCCCACAAAAATAATAAATTCAAAATATAATAAAATTTTATTTTGCAATGTAGCATTAACACAGATTTATTATGATTTCAGTTACTTAGAAAACCAGCATTTGAAATAATACCATTCTCTTTTGGAAAGAATCCAATTTGCCCACAGTTGCTTCTTCTGAATCAATCCTTGAAAGAGTATTTTCATGTGGGTGCTTTTAAAGGCTTAATTTTCTAAAGCTTAGATGAAATTCCTTATAGTACAGTTTTTTACTTAACCATCTTCAAATATGGTTTGGAATTTATGAAGAACACATTTTCTAAAAATTATCAAAATAAGTATTAGGGGTTTTTTTCTGTTTCCCTTTCCCTTTTTTTTCCTCTGCACCCATTGAATCAGAAAGTTATGTTAAAGGTTTCCGACACTCACAGATCGATGAATATGTTCAGAATGGTTGTCTTGTAGGAGGATCTGTGGTTTATAAACCTGCTGGAGGTTATTGTGTACCCTTCTACAAATTGCTGTGCTGTTTGTGCCTCAGTTTCCTCATAACAAAATGGCATTTCTCATGAGCCACACTGAGCACATTCACATCATAATCACAAATGCTTTTACGAAGTTTGACTATTTGTGCAGTGCCATAATGGAGGACTGCAAAATATTATTGCAATGTATGTCTGGTAGTACATTAAACTTCTTTTCGTAAAGAATTATTGAAAAACTGGCTACTTAACAGTAGAGATCAATGTAAATTCTAATCTGTTGTTCAGAGGTAGGGTTTTTTGTATTGTTATGACTATAATAATTTGAATTATGACCTGATTAAAGCCATGTGGTAACAAGGAGCAGAAATCTGAAATTAGTAGGAAGGACTCTACAGGAGACATTTGGAAATTTGCACTTAAAAATATGGAATTATTTTAAATCCCAAGACTCTTGAGATTCTGTATTCCCCTACTCAGCAGGAATTTGTGACGTCATTACAGTGCTCCAATTCCACACACAAGGATAAAAGTTGTTTATATATTTATATATACACACACAGATTCCAACTCCAGTCATAACCTATATGAATGCTGTTATACCGGTACTGATTTAAACCTAGGAGAACTGAGGTTACAAATTTTATTTTAAAATAATAGTAAAGTTGCAGAATCAAGCAGTCAAAGATGGATTTGCTGTGTATTTTTATTTGAATGACTTGAAGATTATGTGTTTCTTAAGTCTTCAGTTATGTGACTACATGTTGCTTCCTTTTCTTTTTTAAAGAAAGAATTCCTGTTCCATTGTTTCGTTCATAGTCATCAAGTGATATTGTTCAATTAATGAGCATCTGCTCAGTGTTACTGCTGAGTGCAAGGCCTTGTGCCTGATTTAATCCATGCCATTCCAACTCTGCAAAGTTAATTCCAACTGTGTTGCCATTTTCATGTTACCATATCCTCTGGTCCTGCACCGCCAGTAAGTACTGAGACATCCTGAGTCATAGACTGTGGTTCTTGAAAGTGTAACCTTCTTTAAAAAAAAAGACAAAAAACAAAAAAACAAAAACTAAAACCAAGCAAACAAAAAACAACAACAACAAACAAACAGCTTGGTGATAGGAGCTTCACAGAATCACAGAATGTTAGGGATTGGAAGGGACCTTGAAAGATCATCTAGTCCAATCCCCCTGCCAGAGCAGGAACACCCAGATGAGGTTACACAGGAATGGGTCCAGGCGGGTTTTGAATGTCTCCAGAGAAGGAGACTCCACAACCCCCCTGGGCAGCCTGTTCCAGTGTTCTGTTACCCTCACTGAGAAGAAGTTTCTTCTCAAATTTAAGTGGAATCTCTTGTATTCCAGTTTGAACGCATTACCCCTTGTCCTACTGTTGGTTGTCACCGAGAAGAGCCTGGCTCCATCCTTGTGACACTCACCCTTTATATATTTGTAAACATTAATGAGGTCACCCCTCAGTCTCCTCTTCTCCAAGCTAAAGAGACCCAGCAGTTCCTTGTCCTCCTTGAACTGAGGGGCCCAGAACTGGACACAATATTCCAGGTGTAGTCTCATCAGGGCAGAGTAGAGGGGAAGGAGAACCTCTCTGGACCTGCTAACCAGTGCTGGCTCATGGTCATCCTGCTGTCCACCAGGACCCCCAGGTCCCTTCCCCTTTGCTGCTCTCTAATAGGTCATTCTCCAACTTATACTGGAACCTGGGGTTGTTCCTACCCAGGTGCAATACTCTACACTTTCCCTTGTTATATTTCATTAACTATTTCCCCACCCAACTCTCCAGCCTGTCCAGGTCTCACTGGATGGCAGCACAGCCTTCTGGTGTGTCAGCCACTCCTCCCAGCTTGGTGTCATCAGCAAACTTGATGACAGTGCACTCTACTCCTTCACCCAAATCATTGATGAATATATTGAATAATACCAGCCCCAGTACTGACCCTTGAGGCACTGCACTAGATACAGGCCTCCAACTGGACTCTGCCCCATTGACCACGACTCTCTGGCTTCTTCCCTTCAGCCGGTTCGCAGTCCACCTCACTATCCGATCTTCCAGACCACACTCCCTCAGTTTAGCTGTAAGGTTGCTATAGGAGACTGTGTCAAATGCTTTACTGAAGTGAAGGTAGACCACATCCACTGATCTGCCATCATCCATCCACCTCGTTATGTCCTCATAAAAGGCGATGAGGTTGGTCAAGCACGACTTCCCCTTGGTGAAGCCATGTTGACTGCCCCTAATGACCCTCTTATCCCTGATACGCCATGAGATGGCACCAAGGATAAGTCGTTCCATCAGTTTCCCAGGGGTGGAGGTGAGGCTGACCGGTCTGTAGTTACCCGAGTCCTCCTTCTTGCCCTTTTTGAAGACTGGAGTGGCATTTGCTTTCCTCCAGTCCTCACGCACCTCTCCCATTTCCCAAGACTTGGCAAAGATAATGGAGAGTGGTACAGCAAGGACCTCAGCCAGCTTCTTTGTGACAGCAAAAGATAGGAGAATTACCATTTATCTTTGGAGGTATCTAATAGACGGATACTCAGGTCTAAATTTGCAAGAAAATCCCATTGTTAATTAGGCCCTTTAAAAGCTTAGTTCCAGGCTGCATATGGAATTTATTTACTTGAGACCTTCTGATGACGCTTCCAGTGGCTTCTTCACTCCAGTGTTTGCCTCAGTGTCTGTCTTCCACTTAACTGGGTGACAGTGAACAGCCAGATATATAGTTTTCCAGAGTACTGATGTACAAGAAAGTCTCAGGGTCATTAGGATATCCCAGACTTAAGTGTGAAGATGGTATTTATTTAAGCAGAACAGTTATATTATTCTTTGATTTTATTTGGTATAACTTAGTGTGCTGTGTTTCTAACACTGAAACAATAATCTGCTTTAACTGAAATCAGTGATAAAATGTGTAATACTATGCCAAATTAAGGTGACTGCTGGTCTTTAAGTAAGTACTCTATGTGAAGAGGAATGCCTCCCAAATGTTAATGAAAAAAACCCTATTCCTGTTAGCCAGAACACAACTTTAACTAAAACCAAAAGAAAATCTTTTGTCAGTAATAATACTTTTTGCTTTCCTTCCTCAGTCTTGGTACTGTTTTCGCAACTGTTGGTGATTCCAGTTCTGCAGTTAAGGGCAGTTCCTGCAATCCTCTTTTTAAATATCTGCAGATACCTTTGCTAGCTCTTTGCACATGGAACACCTATTTGTAAGCCTGTCAGGAACAGGGACAGTTCAGCAACAGAAAGGTTATTGTTCCTCTTTTCAGCTATGAAAGCGAAAGAATAAGGAACAGAAAGGGAAGCTGAAGAAGAGGTGAATCCCTGGTCACAGTTCACGGCTCGTTTACAGAGAGAAATAAACAGATTTAAATGAACATTTAAAACTTAGTGAAGTTCTCCAAGGTGTATCAGTGTTCTAACAAAAACATGATGAATAACTATGCTGCAAGAAGCCAAAAATAAGTAATAAATATCTTTCTTCTGCTACTGTTTCTGCTGGCCTTTCTAAAGGTGCAATATCAGTAAGTGTCATTTTCCTTCGTATTGTATAATTGGTCCCTATGAGGAAAATCAATTACTTTGTGTAGAATGTGCTCTAAAAGTAGAAGTGTAAAGTACTTCTGTTCTTACAAGATGTAGGTCTGCCTTGATTCAGCAGCAGTGAAATAAACACAACGAATACTTTATTCATCTGACTTGCAGAGCACTTGAAACAATGAACTCTCTATACAAACATAGCAACAATAAGTCTCCCAGAGGAGACAGCTCAAGCTTGCAGAATAGCTGGATGAGAATGCTTAAAAAACAGTATTAGATCCAGTAGGTGCCAAAATACTTTCATTCCAAAAATTGTTGAATTCGGAACCAAGATAATGCTGAGATTAATCTTAGCTTGTATATGTACATTATTTATTTGTTTGTTAGTTTAAATTGGAAAATTATTTTCAATATGCAACTTGCCTTTAGTGAAGATCTTATTTAAATGGTGGTGGAAAGCCAAAAAAACACTTCTTTACTGTGAGGGTAGTCAAACACTGGAACATCTGTGGAGACACTGAAAAGCTAACTCAAAACAATCCTGGACAACCTTGCTGATAAGAGGGTTGGACTTAGATGATCTCAAGACGTCCATTCCAACCTTAACAGTTTTGTGGTGACATGGAATTAAAAGATAGGTGTGTCTTTTCTCAGGAAAGATTATGGTTCCAAAAATACTAACTGAATAATAATAATAACAACTCTATAAATATTAACTGAAGCCAAGCTTCCAATATATTTGAAGGGTTTTTATAATAACCTTTTGGAGAAACTTAAGTGATATTAGCTATCAGTTAAAATATATTTCTGTACAATGGTGAATGAGAATAAAAGAGTAAGAAAATGAGACCATTTTTAATTTTCTAAAGACTTTTAAGGAAATGCCTAAGGGTTTCAAAATTCAGTGTACAAGATAAACAACCAAGTATCAATACTTACAAATGA
The DNA here is from genome assembly GCF_964273445.1 of Streptopelia decaocto. Classification (NCBI taxonomy): domain Eukaryota; kingdom Metazoa; phylum Chordata; class Aves; order Columbiformes; family Columbidae; genus Streptopelia; species Streptopelia decaocto. Next base: position 18,729,617 of record NC_138661.1, read on the forward strand.
CATAATGTTATTTACCTTAGTTATATGTAGAGAAGGTTTTGATGAGTCAAAGGCTCCCAGTAAAGCTAAGAGGAATGATTGATAATTGCCAAATGGTTGTTAAGAGATGTGTCCAACAATAAAGATAATATGAATTAGAATGAATAATTATTGGATTTCAAATATCTTTTATTGAATTAAGAGAAGCGCTAGTGTTGAGGTTTCACTTGAATTGTGTTCTTAGTTTCAAAAAGCACTAGAGTATCTGGTAAGACTGGGGTAGAAAAAATACTGTGAACAAGTGTAGAAATGTGTGAATCAAAGGTATGTTGTGCCTTTGAACACCAGCTTTCTCCAGCTTAAAAAGAACTTAAGGAAACAGGAACAAACCTGGTTAGACTTCCAAATGAGAGCAGACTGCAAAATTAGGGACTCTTTAGTTCTTCTTTAAGATTACCAGATAAGTATTCGGATACATAGTACCGGTTCTTATTATGGACGCACAATATTATAATTCCAATTTTCATCTGATGAGGGTAGTAAAGCAAAGGGGTGGTAAGAGAACTGAAGGAATTTCATTTTGCTGAAAGGATATACTTTTTTATATTTGTTGTTGCCCAGACCAGAGAATAGTTTTCTAAAGAATACATTCCATCACAGAATCACAGAATGTTAGGGATTGCTGTATTCCAGAAGTTGAGGCAGTTAAATGAATAATCACAGAAACATAGAATCATAGAATTATTTAGGTGGGAAAAGACTCAGGATCATTGAGTCAAACCATTAACCCAACCCTACCAAGCCCACCACTAAACTATGACCCCAAGCACCACACCTACATGTCTTTTAAACACCTCCAGAGATGGTGACTCAACCACTTCCCTGAGCAGACTGTTCCACTGCTTGAAAACCCTTTCCATGAAGAAATTTTTCCTAATATTCAAATTAAATCTTCCCTGGTGCAACTTGAGGCCATTTTCTCTTGTCCCATCACTTGTTACTTGGTTGAAGAGACCAACACCCTCCATGCTACAACCTCCTTTCAGGTAGTTGCAGACAGCAATAAGGTCTCCCCTCAGCCTCCTTTTCTCCAGGTTAAACAGCCCCAGTTCCCTCAGCTGCTCCTCATCAGACTTGTGCTACAGATCCCTCAACAGCTTCATCGCCTTCCTCTGGACAACCTCCAGCACCTCAATGTTTTGCCTGTAGTGAGGGACACAAAACTGAAGACCAGACCTGACGTGCAGTCTCACCAGTGCTGAATACAGGTATTTGCAGTTACATTAGTTATTTGCAGTTACATTGACAGTACATTAGTTATGTTGAGTTTTTAATTAAATCACATTGAGGGTTACATTACAGCCAGTCACCAGCTGTAGATGGATTAGATTAAGAGGAAATTTATCTGTGAACAATCTATTTAGTGTTTTACTGTGATGGAGTTTCAGGTACCCTTCTCTGAAGGGTCTAGGAATAACTGTTCACAGGGAGCAGAAATTGAATTAAACAGGTCTTCAGTTGATTCTCATGTTTCAAGACCAACACCATGCAAGATCTCTTGGAAACAGCTGACTCATACAACTACCACATTAGAAACAGGAAGCTGAGGTAAAGAGAAATGCATACTTCTAGTCTGAAAATCCTCTTTCATTCTGAAAGTGGTCCAGCATATGTAATTATAAAGAATCCTCTTTTAAAGTTTGGAAGCTTTTTTCAAGCTATTTTTACCAGTTCTTGCTTGGTGGCTATGAAGTTGCTTCTGTCATGAGAGTATTGTTTGCCCCAGACTTTGAAGATGATGTTTTCTGAGAAAATCAGCAATAAAATGGAAATTGAAGAAAGAGGATGGAGATGTGCATAGAGGAAAATATCGTGGATAGAAAGTAAGGTGATATTTATCATAGCTGTGTGTGTACTGGCCAGACGGCCTTTAAACGTTAGTTGAAGACAGAATATTTTTTTAATCAGATAAGGTAGAACATGATATAGTTCTTCTGAAGAGTGTGAGCAGTGGAAACTTCATAAATACCTAATTAGTGTATAATCCTTCTGTATACGAGACATCAGCACATGACAAAGCTCTTTGCATATGAGATAGTGTCATTCTTCCATTTCACAGATGCAAAATGTGGTGACCTCACCAGAACTGACTAGAAGATTAAGCATAGTAGGCATATTCAAGGCATATTAGACAAATGCCAGTTTTTTATTGTTGAGTGTTTGTTAATGCTGTTTTCTCTGAATGAAACATGGTAAAGCATTTGTCAATTGTTGAGTGTTCTTTAGATTAAAACCAAACCAAACAAAAACCCCTCGTATTTTCTTTTGATTTGGTTTGTTTTTTCTCTTAGTTGCTTGTTTGCAGTTTTTGGAATGTATAGGAAAGTTACTCTTTGCACATTGAAATGAAGTTTCTCCATTAGGTGAGTACCTGAAAGACAAAGTACCTATCTTGTCAGTTAAGCAGATAATCTTCTATTTTTGTTGTGCAGGAATATCATTTAAGGACCATGAAAGGTCTTTGAGCTGGGAACTGGCTGTTGGCTTCTGTGGATATCGTAACAAAATGGACAAATGATGACACTGCCATAGATGAGAAAGTGTTTTAAAGTAATATTTTGTATAGACCAATTGATGCAGTTGGAAAAACTGGGGTTTTGAGATATACCAGCTTTTATTGAGGTCAGAGAGCCGAGTCTTTCTTTATCAGTCTTGAGTATAAATTCAGTCTTTATCTGGTTTTGTGCCAGAATTCATCAGTTCTAAATGGGTATCTAGTTGCTTGGGCTGAGGAATCAAACCCTGGTGACCTGATCCTGCACCTTGCTGGCTAAAGAAAATAGCAACCAGAAAACTGGACAGAAGCAGGTACACAATAAAATGTCCAAAATGTTGACTTAGATTGAATGTAAAAATTCTGTAAGATATTAATACTATGGAGTAGATAAGAATAATTTAGACTTGAAGCACTTTCCAAATCCTCACACCCTGTTTCATTTTACTTTTTTTTTTTTCTGGTGAAAATCTTCCCTAAAGTAACAAGTTACCTGTTGTAGAAACAGAAGATCTATCCTGAGAAGAAAGAGATTCCTTAAAAATATGCTTGTTAAAGCTCACAGAGCCACGTGCTTTGCTTGGATGGAGTTAATAAAGCTTGTGATGGTAGCAGTTAATAAAAGCCCTGAGCAAAGGCAGAATAAGTAAAACTGTGACGCTTCAGGAGTGTGCGTCTGCTGCTGTAATTATTCCCTAGAGCCATATGATGAGAAACTTCTCTGCTGTTGGGTAAGAAACCAGCCAGTGAAGTGTTGGGTTGTGAATGGGACCCCAACTTTATATTACTCCCAGAGAGTGATTTCAGTTTAATTACTGTTATCATAAGGAACTCTACCATGTACATGTGCTGTGTATGTGCATAAATGACAATCCACAGCCACAAATTATTTCCAGTTTTAACTGATCTCCTTTGTTACCCTAAAATCAATGGTATGCTTTACAGTTACAGTGCTATTTCTGGTATTTTTCCAGTTTATATCTTTCTCTTGCTTAGCATTAATTGTTGCTCTTCTCACAACAGCACTTTTCTCATTAGCATTAAAAGGTCTGTATCTATTTTTCTGCCTCCACTAGATACATAATGGATTCTGTAAAGGAATACAGGATTTTCACCTTTTTGATATACTCAACATATATTTTTCTCTCCCTGTTTCTAAAATTATGTTGTGTCTGTATTGTTTAGAAGTGGAAGGCTGGCAGTTGCAAATATACAGTAGAAATGGTAAAATGTCTTTATAAGCATAGCGTTCAATAATACCCCATAAATATAATAGAAAAATTATCACATAGTTTTCATTCCTAATAAAACAGTAACTAAAAAATAATTTAAAATGTTGTATGGTCCCACAGAATTTCTAGATCTACTGTAATTATCATTATGAAAATACTATTATGTTGAAAGTCATACTGTCACATTTTAATCTACTATTTTTGAATATTTTGTGCCAAATAGTCTTATATTCCAATGTCTCTGAGAAATACTGCTTTTAAGGGAGAGTTAAATGTGGCTTTCACTGTAATGTGCATGTGGCTCATGCATACAAGCTCAACAACTTCTGTTAGCAGTGATTTTCCAAGTTATGCAAGTTTCCTGTGTCTTGTAGGGTCCCATTTGACAGTACAAATGAATAGTGTGACACGCTCTTTATTAGTTTTTGCTTACTGCCCCCGGCAATGCAGAACTTGAACAATGCTGGATTTCATTCTCTGAGATGTAAGCTTTGGTGATAAAGACAATTGTGTAGATTTAACATAATTATGATTTTGCACAACATAATTTACACAACTCTCTGATTTAAAACATAGCATTAGACGTGTTATATGGACCAAGAACTCAGTGAAAGATTTCAGAAAGTCATTGGAAAATTATTATTGAATTGAGGTGGTTCCTTTTGGTTTTTGCAGTTATTAATACAAAGCTTAATTTTAAAAATACTTTTGTGATTTGTCAGTGCTGGTAGAAAATGTCAATGTCATTAGGACCAGCAAAATAGCAAAGAATGATGGTGACTAGGCAGTTACAGAGTGATTTAGATAGTTTGATTTTAATTCAGAAGTGTGTATTTTAATGCAAACAAATGGAATCATGCATCAAAAACAAGCAATGGAGAAGCAATCAAACATGAGATTTGGGTGGAGCAACATCCCAAAGAACACAAATGCAGTCCATGGACATAAGAATGTGCAAGGGCTATTTTATCTCTCTCCTTGCATAGCATTTGCGGGACTGATATTGAAATTTGTGGTACAATATTGATGTCCAAATACTTACAAATTTGAAGAGGCTATAGAAGATCACCTCAAAGGTGGGATGAGATCTAGAAATACTCCTTCTATTAAGAAGTTTGAAATCACTTTATGATAAAGGTTGAGACCCATCTGGTTATAGTGTATTAATGTCTGTATGGGGAGAAAATACTAGATAGTAAAAGTATTCTAATTGAGGAGAAAAGTATTACAAAAAGGATCTGGAAACTAAAGCCAAGGAAGTTAAAATTAGAAATGCAGTGTTGATACTTAACAGTGCTGGTGATTAACCATCGGAGCAAATTTGCAAGAGAAATAGAGAGCTACCTGTTATTTTTAAATAAATATCGGTTACCTTAACTACATAGATGTTATTTGACTCAATGCAGCCAATTAACAGAAAAAATTGAGTCATTGCAGTACTGGAAGTCACACAAGATTTGCTAACGATTCCTTTTAGCTTCAAAATTTACTGTTTTATGAAAAACTGTCTCAATAGGCAGTAGTAATATTGCCTGTTCCCAGTAGCAGAAGGCAAGTAATTCTGTTTGTATTGCTTTTAGGAGGAGTCGTGAATAAGTCAAATTAGCATACTCTCTGGTAACCCTCAGACAGCCTGTATGGGTATGTGTAATAACATACCTGGCTACTAAGGCCATCTGTGTGCATGCCACACTGTTCTCCGAGAACGTCGTGAGGCTCCTGAGGACGTTGTTGCAGGCTCAGGGGACAGCGCAGACACACACAGCCGAGACCTCTGCTGGCAGCAGGGCTGACAGGGACACCCGTGAGTCAGCCCAGGGAGGTGCAGAATGTGTCGCTTCTCGACCTGGGTCAAAACCAGCCATCTGTCTTAAATTCAAGGTCTCATACCAACAGTGAGGCATAATTGCCACTGAGAGTTCACATCTCTTCTAGCTTGGACAAAAAGAGTGAAATTTAATTATAACTTCAATAATGCTGTTTGGTTAACGTGTTTCTGAAGTGTCTGGTATTCTTTGGCTCAAAACAGAGTTTTCTAAACCGTTACAAGGTGCTATTAGGATTTCTTTGTAAGTTACAGTAAAGACTCTGCATTTGACAGCTACCATTTAGAGGTGAGCTGAACTATCAGGCAATATATCCAGGGTCTTCACATTGCTTTATTCTCAAATGGAACTATGCCAGAGCTGTGGGAAATGAGAAGTGAAATAAATATGGGGTTTAATTCTCATTTGACAGATCAAATACTGAGTCACAGAAATAAGATATACAGAAGATAACACAATCTGTAGGTGAAACAGAAACTGAACACAGAGTTTATGAGTGTAGGCAGGCATAGTGACCCCAAAGTCATTCTCTTTTCATTGGATGGATCTTTTTCCCCCCACTCATCATTCCTGTTGCAACTGTTTTACCAACCCTTTCAACCTCCATTTTCTAATACTGTGAAGGAGACACTCAGTATTGTAGCTCTGTTCCTGAATGTGCATGGGTCTATGCACTTTAGCAAAAGAAAACAAGTTCAGAGCTACTGCCATCTTTCTGAAATAATTGCATGTTTTTCTATTTTGCCTCAGGTTCTGTGTATGCCTCACTTTCATTAACTCTGCTCAGAAAGCAAAGCAAAGTGCAAACTGAAATTACTGCACCATAGCTGCTAAAATTATGCAAAGTTTGCAGTTTTGTCGTTGGAGACCTGGGACCACCCTGCAGTTAGCCTTGCTACCCAGTTATATATAGGTAAGCACTGAACAAACATAGAAACACTGAAGACCAGCATAAAAAAGAAATAATTACTTGATTGTTATGCTAGCATTGAAGAAGTAGAGTTAAAGCCAACCTCCCTCTCCTTCCATCTTCTCAACACCAATTAGTAATAAAACATGGTTCTCTCCAGGGAGTCCTGAGTTTTAAAACATGCTTTGGCAGGGTTATAGGTGATATGGTAATTACTTAAAGATGAATCAATTATGGACACTGGGGCTGTAGGCAACACATCACTTTGACTCACAGTTCAGTATTTGCCCAATTTTCATTAAAACAATTGGTCATATAATGCCCATGATATGAATAGCTTTGAGAGTGTTTTAACAAGAAGTGTAACTGTGATAACTTGATCTTTGAGCTCCAGGGGTCAAAAATGTGACCTTTTTGTAGAGCTCATTAAAAAGAATGTGATAGATAGTGCAACTATGTAGAAGTTCGGAAGACTCCATTGGTAAAGAGACTTTCTTCAAATAGAAGCCTCTACCTGCCTTATATGTATATTTCTTTATGATTACCAGCCAATGCTAATTATCTTACCCACCTCTTCTCTTCAAAAAATATATATAAACAGTTGTAACAGTTCTGAAAGATACCTAAGAAAAATATGGAGCCTGAAACAGTTTCTTTTACATGTGCTGGACATGACTGAGGATCTTAAGTTTAATGTGTGAAATTCCTAGTCCACATAAGCCCATTAATATCTTGCATTTATGCTTTTTTTTTCTGTAAAAGAAATACTGTGAATGTTAAGGTTCTCCAGAAGAATTACATTTGAAATCTTTAAGTGGTTAAACCTGAAGAACTTGTGTGGAAGCTTCAGCCCCCAATAATGGCTTAAAAAAATCTGTGCTCTGGTTTTGAAAAATAAAAACATAATGTTATTAAAGATTGAAAGAGTATCAGTGTTCTAAACCCTGCTGTAATTTTACTTAGACATTAGTAATTTACAAAAGTTTACCTGATAATAGTTTAAATAAAGTAATATTTTATTGTAGGAAGATATCATACAAATCAAGGAAAATTAATTCACAGCTCTTGTTTCTTTGTAATCAAATTAAATATTCCAAAGTAATTTCATAATCTCAAATTATCCCAATCAAGGTATCTCCTTATCTTAGATACTCAAGATTTTGCATAAAGATACAGAGAGAGCATACTTATATGAACATACATAGAGATTGTATTTCACAGAATCACAGAATGTTAGGGATTGGAAGGGACCTCAAAAGACCATCTGGTCCAATTCCCCTGCCGGAGCAGGAACACCTAGATGAGGCTACAGAGGAATGTGTCCAGGCGGCTTTTGAATGTCTTCAGAGAAGGAGACTCCACAATCCCCCTAGGCAGCCTGTTCCAGTGTTTGATACCCTCACTGAGAAGAAGTTTCTTCTCAAATTTAAGTGGAACCTCCTGTGTTCCAGTTTGAACCTAGTATCTCTTGTCCTACCATTGGCTGTCACCGAGAAGAGCCTGGCTCCATCCTCTTGACACTCACCCTTTATATATTTGTAGACATTAATAAGGTCACCCCTCAGTCTCCTCCAAGCTAAAGAGACCCAGCTCCCTCAGCCTTGGCTCATAAGGAACTCCCTTAATCGTCTTCGTGGTTAACTCTTCCACTCCCTTAATCATCTTTGTTGCCCTGCGCTGGACTCTCTCCAGCAGTTCCCTGTCCTTCTTGAACTGAGGGGCCCAGAACTGGACACAATATTCCAGGTGTGGTCTCACCAGGGCAGAGTAGAGGGGAAGGAGAACCTCTCTCGACCTACTAACCACCCCCCTTCTAATACACCCCAGGATGCCATTGGCCTTCTTGGCCACAAGGACACAGTGCTGGCTCATGGTCATCCTGCTGTCCACCAGGACCCCCAGGTCCCTTTCCCCTATGCTGCTCTCTAATAGGTCATTCCCCAACTTATACTGGAACCTGGGGTTGTTCCTGCCCAGATGCAAGACTCTACGCTTTTCCTTGTTATACTTCATTAACTATTTCCCCACCCAACTCTCCAGCCTGTCCAGGTCTCTGGATGGCAGCACAGCCTTCTGGTGTGTCAGCCACTCCTCCCATCTTGGTGTCATCAGCAAACTTGCTGATAGTACACTCTGTTCCCTCATCCAAGTCATTGATGAATATATTGAATAATACCAGCCCCAGTACTGACCCTTGAGGCACTGCACTAGATACAGGCCTCCAACTGGACTCTGCCCCATTGACCACGACTCTCTGGCTTCTTCCCTTCAGCCAGTTCGCAGTCCACCTCACTATGTGATCATCCAGACCACACTCCCTCAGTTTAGCTGTAAGGATGCTGTGGGAGACTGTGTCAAATGCTTTACTGAAGTGAAGGTAGACCACATCCACCATCATGTTTGATTTAACTGAATGACAATACTATAGATACAGTTCCACTATATGCTGTTCCACACAGCCCATTTCTTGTGCCTCAAGCCTAGGCTGGAGGAGTCTTTAACAGTAAGAAAAGAATCCAGTTTCATGCCAGTTTTACTATCGATTCTTGTGTTTTCATAGCTTTCAACCCCCAGGTTCTTTGCTGAGATCGCCAATGAAGTTGTAGTTTTTTTGGCAGAGGCATTAGCTTGTTGGGAACTAGACTAACACTGTCACTGGGCAATCATTGGTTTTAACAATTTTAAGAATTTTCAAGAACCTGTATGAGATATGATCTGGTAAATTGAAGGTGGAGTTCTCTGTCCAATTATAAATCTCTTCCATGTCAGCTCAGTTCCCCAAAACATAAAACTTTTTGAAGTACTTACTAGTATGAAGAGTGGAAGAAGACACAGTAATTCCATGCCTCATTGCAGTTTTTAAAGTTTTGGAGCAAAATGGCATTATTGTATATAGGAATTAGAGAATTTTTTGCTTCTGGAATAGATTCCATTTTAAGGTGGTCATCTATTGTTTGTTACATGTGAAGAAATGTAGAGTTATATGTGCATGTTCTCTTTCCGCTTGTATTATGTTTTCCGAAGTGGTTGCACTGAAGTGTTTTATATTTTATGCTGTTCCACCGTCATACAAATAAATGTAAAATTAAAACAGTAAAGAAAATTACTGAAGTTGCACAATGTTTGCATTTTTAATTAGTCATATGTAAACTTCAGCAGATTGTAAATATTCTTTTTTAAGGATATTTATAGATACTCTTCTTGAACCATTATTATATTAAAAACACATCAGTGTTTTTAATCCCCTCCTTGCCCCAAGCTACAGAAACTGAGATCAGAATAGTAGGTAGATTATGCTATAAATCTGTTCAGTTCTTCAGCTTCAGAAAACTACAGTAGTTTTGCAATTAATGCTTTCTTCATGTAACCTATTATAGTAATCAAAAATCTTGAATTTTATATAAATAGCAAACATCATTATTGGCGACTTAGTAGCAGTCTGAGTTTTACTAATTTTTTCTTAAGATACCAAGTTTTGTAGAGTGTATGTTAGGATCTCTGTTCTTGGCTAACCTTAACATTAAATAATAGAAGCTGTTCAGCGTTGCTTTGCTTGGTTCACCAAAAAGGTCATCTCCAAGCAAAATATTTTTTCTTTTATTGTATCTTCTTACTGAGTGGTCTTCTGTTGATGTAGCCAGCTCAAAGATGTAAGAATAGATGCCTATAAAAATAGATTTGCCTATCCTCTTCTTCAAAGGCAAGAGACTCCTCAACACAATTACCACATTTCTAAAAATATGTCCTTATTACAGGTCCATTCAGTTACTGAGCTTTTGATTTGACATTTTACGATGCCCCTGAATTTTAAAAGGCAAGCAATGGATTTATATATCATGACAGCTAGGGTAGTCTATTTAAATGCTTTTCCTGAAAAGCTTCCTCATCAATGGTTAAAACCAGGAAACCTCTCTGCACACACACAATTCTGCAGCATTCCTGGAATCTTTACTGAAGATATTTCTTTGCTAATTGTTGTTTACTATAAAATCAGTGAACTCATGTTTCTGGTGAAGAACTGCTGTCTGAATATAGATAGACTGGTATGTGGTTTATATAGATACGCTACAATTTGATTCTGTTCCTGGAGAAGCTGTCAATATTGATTTCCACAGAATCTACATAAAGAGATACAAGAGTTCTGGATCTTATCCCTGCATGTGTAATCTTGATTATCTTTCCTGCTATTTCAAATGCGTATAAGAGAATAATAGTGAAGTGTTCGTTTTATTTGTACAAATGTAAATCTTAAAAGCTAAGCTGAAATTCAGTTTTTGTTAGGAAAACTTATGAAGATTAGATGTAATGTAATTCATTGCCAGAAGCCCACTGCTTTTCATCTTCCTGAATCTGTTTTTTTACATATTATTTTACACACATGAAATACACTTTTCAGATGTGTGATTATTGCAGCACGCTGCTTTCCATGCCTTCCACATATTTACATCAAAAGTTTCCCCTCACTTGGGTGTATCAGCCATTTTTGACTGGGTTTTGCATTTTTTTTTTGCTTAGTTGAAAACACAAGCAACATGTTTCTCCTAGAAAACATATTTAGTGAAATTACAGTCTTGTTTGCCATATGGTGCTTCATACAGATGGATGATTATTATGCAAATCTTTTGATTAGTGAGTTTCTGCTAGTCGAAGAATCATTTACTTTGTATGTGTTGGCTTTGTACACATTTAGTTCCATTCTTAGGAAGATCTGGGACTGTGCCAGATGTTTGATAATATTGGTGATACAGTTTTTTTACAACCTTAAACTTTTTTTTTTTGTATTTATGGTTTATTCTACTTTCTTTGTTCATCAGGCAAAAGAATTATCTTTTACTTCAATTTACCATATGAGAAACATAGCGCAAGAAGCATCACTCCATGCTGAATGAAATCAATAACAAAATTTGCATTTTTTCATTATAGATTTTGCCTCCATGATTATAGGCATATAAGATTGGTGAGGGGACCTGTCAAATAAAGTATTTCATTTCATATGCAATGTTTCGCATACAACAGAACCCAGTCTGATGATTCCTACTAGTGTTTCTCCAAATAGCAAGCTTTGAGGTGGAGAAATGGACAGACTGATGTATAATGCTAGGTTGTAACGTTTTGGTTTTGTTTAGTTTTTATTTCTACATGGTTCATAAAGATTTTGGATAGGAATTTTATCTTCAGCTCTTTGTCTATGAAGATGGAATGCAGAAATTGTATGTGAAAAGATAATGTTACTTGTTGCAGCTAGCCCTTCTGGTAACTTCAGGTTCCTAAGATCTGTGAGTGATAGAAAGCAGGCAGTTTATGTTCAAGTCCCTTACTAACATAATACACTCTATATTATTATTTTTTCAGGCTCATGTAAAAATCAAAGGTATTTTCCACTGCCTTGAACAGGCCCAATATATGTAAAAAGAAAAAAAAAAAAGAAATAAATAAAAAGAGCATTTCTAAATGATATATTTGATGTGTGTGGACAGGAGCACGAGGCTTCTTATTTCTTCAGAGAGGTAAAAATTATACCTTAGCTGAGATCCAAGGAGACATGAGACATGTCATTTAGGCTCTCCCACAGAATGGTAATACTGCACATCACAGCATGTGTTCCAGGCGTGGATTTTTGTAAATTAAGCTATCATCATTTATCTTTGTCACAAAACATTCTAATGAATAGTCGACTAAACCAAAATTCAGTACTTTAAATGTTTTATGTCATGCAATATTTTGGTGGTGTGCGACTATTTCAGGCATAAATGGTATAAAATGCTACTGTTATAACGTCACAGTATAAAATGTTATGAAGTGATATTTCTTAACAATATAATTCAAGGTTATAGTGAAGGGATGGTTTCCAAGAGTGAAATAGTATTTTATGATCAAAGCTGTTGCCTTTCATCCATTTATCTAAATCAGCTCATTAAAACATTTAATGAATATATAGATACCTATCCCATAGAAAGCAGCTCTTCTTCAAAGGTTGCTGAAAATAAAGCAGTTTTATCTATATGTAAGGTAAAAACCTAAACTGACTAGCTGTAAAACAGAATTGAAAAATTTACTTCATCAAAGGCAATAGTGGTTGGAAATTTTGGGGCCCGTTATGCATCAAGGAAGACCAGATGGTTATAGCAACCCATTTTATTTTTAATCCCATGAATCTATTACTCATCTGTCTGTAATCAGTTGAATTTTAGGTGTTTTCAAGCCACTGGAAGGTAAAAGAACAATTTCACTGTTGTCAGATGGAGAATCATTTGAAACTGTATGTTTCTGTATTTTGAAAAAAATGACCTTTTTTCTTTTCACTAGTTAAGAGTTCAGTGTAGTAAGAAGAGGTTTTTGCTGCATTGTACCTATATGAAATAATGCTTTTAGTTAACTTTTGAAAATGTATTTAAATCCTTGGTAGTCAAGAAAGTGGAAATGTTCCAGAAGTGAATCCTGCTTTGAGAGATGATAGAGCCATCTTTGGACCTTCTTCTTCTGTCTTATTTTGTATGTGAAGAATTTTATTGTTTAATACTAAGTATTTATCACTTTGCTCGCTCTCTCTTGAATTTTTCACCGTGTCAAAATGAAATGTTTGTTTAAGTAAGGACCTTCAAAATGGGCTATCCACAGCAGTAAATAGGGCAACAGCTGACAAATAAAGAAACCAAATCAGTTATTGAAAGGTTCAATAGCAAATCATTGAGAATTTAGAGAATTTCTTTGGGAGGGGAGTGCAGAGGCTGGATGACTTGGCTTCCCTTCTTTGCTGAATCTTTTAAATCCGTTTTCCCCCCTGGCTGCAAGTCTCAGTTCTGCTGTCACTTTCCTTTTAATCTGCTTGACAATCTGATCTGTGAGTGGTATGACCCTCAGCTCTGGCATCGTACATGTCCTACACTGAAATATTATAGCACTATTCTCTAGTTCTTGCCAAGACTTACAGTTCAGTGTGTATTTATAATTTCTATGAATTGCATTAGTAACTACTAAGTTTCCCACTATTAACATTCTTATTAAAATATCTTTCATCATAATCTTTCCATATGGAAGTATCTCATTTGTATTGCTCCTATAGCACTGAGCTTGAAATAGTATTCTTCTCAATCCGTCTAAATTTTGGCGATTTCTCATCCACCTCTGAAGATGGTGATAAATAAAACTGTTTCTGTACATCCAAAATGTTCATCATTTGACTTAGACCATTTAGCTATAATTATTTTCCAACCAGTACATTACTAATTTAATTATAGCATCATTTTCTAATATGTTTTCAACTGGAGTAACAAGGAAAGATCATATAGGTGCTACTGTTCCTGAATACAACTCTTATAGGAACTTAGGGAGGGAGGGAGGGAGGGAGGGAGGGAGGAAGGAAGGAAGGAAGGAAGGAAGGAAGGAAGGAAGGAAGGAAGGAAGGAAGGAAGGAAGGAAGGAAGGAAGGAAGGAAGGAATTTTCTTTAATAGAATTGAAGATTTAATCAATAGGAGAAAAGGTCAGATGGTCTGGAAAGATGAATATGAATTTTAAAAGATTAATTTAGATGAAGGAAAATATTCGAGAATGGTAATGGGAATTGGGCTGCTAACTGCCTCTGTGTTTATAGAGGAGAAGCAGGTAGCATATAGATTCAAACTAGTCGAGATGTTAAACTAATTTCTTTTTTTTTTTTTTATTAGTTTGCATATCTGCTTTCTGACTCATTCACACATGAGAAAGATTGTTTTTCTTTCTCTAAAATGGTTCATACAAAAAAAAAGACAAACACAAAAATTGTTATTAAAACAATGTTATCTGCATAGAAGTATTTAATAACTAATCTGTTGGGAAGTATGGTGAACTTACAATCTGAACAATCTACTAATTTGTAAAGTCATAGTAAGGATTAACAGTATTTTGTACCTTTCAGAACTGTATTTTCTTTGAGGATACATTAGAGTGTATATGAATTTGGTTTTATGTTTCTCTTTTATAGTTATGAGCTTAAATCTGTATTGTGATGCCATTATCATTAAAATTTCAATAGGCAGAAATATTCCTTCATTACAAACAAATTTATTGTTTCATTGGTTTGCGTAGTAAAAATGTGAGGAGCTACAAATTAAAAGCATGACTTTCTCCTATGAGAGAAAAATGGTTGGATGGAAGGAAGGTAAATACCACTTACTACAAATGTATAATGTTTGTCTTGCATAAATACCCACCAGAATTCATAGACAGCTATACACTTTTCAGCACTTTGCTTCAATATTTTGTTCTATTGGACTGATGACGATTGAAAGTGTAATTTCTAAAACACTAAATGCACTGTGTTCTGCACAAATGGATAAAACTCATCAGATGCAATGAAGAAAATTACTTTTGGAGAATAATGGTCAGCAAACATTTTTCCTTCTGAAATTGCACCATTATTGTCAGATTCTGACAAAATAAAAATTCAAATGTAATTTCTTCATAGAAATTGTGAATTAATATCTTCACTAGCTCTAGTAAGAGTTTAATAAGTCAGATATAGTAGATCTTTTAACATTTAGACCATTATTTCTCATTGTTTTTCATTGTAACTAAGAGCATTATGTACAGTAGCTGTTTAGATGCCACACATAAAAAACTTCCAGTGGCAGCCTCCAAATGTGCTAAAATCTCGCATGTGCTATTTTTGTTTTTGAAAATTATTGGGTTTGTTAAAACTCCCTTTATCTTACTTCCATTTAAATCATAATATTGCATTTAATCTATTGTTTGTTAAAAAAAATGAATTCATTTCAAAGAAACAGTGTTTAAGAACTTGATCTTGCCCGATTTACCATCTGTCTAATGCAAGTTATTAGCACTTCCCACTAAGTTTTCAATTCTTGAACTGTCTCAGTTGTGACATTACATTGATTTTATCACAACCGATATTCTGCACCTAAAAAGTTATTTGTCTTACAGAAACTAGATGTTGGAGTTCCAGATCATTTGGAAATGTATGGGGAAATATTCAGAGACATGAAATTCCCTTTATAACATGTCTTTTACTTCCCATAGTAAGAGGATTGAGCAGTCTGGCTATGCCATATTTACGTTTTCTACCTTTTTACAACTGATCAACAATGAAGAGAAAAATCAAAACACTCGAAAGGTGCATTAATTGCTTCTATAAATATTTTTCCTTTTGTCATTGAAAATAATGTTAGGCAGCTTCTGTGATCACAGACAAATTGCCTATAAAATTCATAAAGTTAGTTTTTCTTTCCTTTTTAATGCTAAGGTTAAGCTAATGTAGGCTTTTGAGAGACAGCCGTCCCTAATGTCTGGTCTATGCAGATACAATCCAGCTCTGCATCTCCTTTATACTTGTCACAGATAGCACTGCCTTACAATTCTTCATCTGCTTGAATGAGACTAAAACACCTCTGCAAAGAAAAAAGAGTACACAAATAATTTTAGTAGGAAGAAGTGCTTTAACTTACTTTGTAATATTTGTTGCAGTTCAAGGGTAGATTAGAGGAACTTTTTCTTCAAGCTGCTAAGTCACTTTTCAGCCTGCGACTGATATCCACGGGATGATCGGGTGAGACAGAAATATGCAAACACACACATCTTTTTTGTGTGTGCATGCAAATAAATAGAAGACTGCATTCTGTCTTACAACACATGGACTGTGCCACAGTGGTGCTTGTCTTCACAAACTAATGCAGATACTGCAATTCCATTCTGATAGTCTTTGCTGTAGCTCAGATAATAAGCTGTTTGAGACCATGAGCCTGATGTTTTCTACCCAGCACTGAAGTTTTCTGTTATGCTTAGCTGAATGTGGTGGTTTAGTGTTCATATTAAGGACTTTTAACAGTATTGGTTAAAAGTGCTGGAGGTAGTGCTTCCCAAATGCCAGTAATTACTTTTCAACTCATCAATGTATCGTGAACTACAAAGCTGAGTTTCATCAATACAAGGGAAGAAGCTTTAAAGCTCTTACCAGAAGAGAGAAAGTTGACCTAGTCTTGTTGTCTTCAGGATCAAAATACAAATTCCTTACTTCAACTCCTTTTCAATACCTGCAATGAAAAGGGGAAAAAAAAGAATGAAAACAGATAAAAAGAAGCACAAGTAGGAACGAAAAGAGGAAAACAACCCCTTAACTGTAGTTGGCTCATGGTTAAACTACTAAGCAGCTGTGATTTTATCTACATGTTAGACAAAACAGGGGAAAAATTTATTCTGTTGTTGGATATCATAAAAAAATATGAATTAGCTTAGTGATGAGTGTAAAAAATTTCTTAGGAACTTTTATGTCTTCAGACGAGGATCTGAGTATCTTACAGCCACTTTTAAAGTGTGTAATGAGAGGTTTTTGAAGAGTGCAGGACTGCATTCGCTCCGTGTTGTGAACAGGGAAGTTGAGGCACAGAGCAGATGCGATGGCTTGGCTGGTGTCACACATGGAACAAACACCAGTTGCCAAACACAGGCTCTGGTTCTAGAGTCGGCCATCTGTCTGCCAGCCGTGTTTCTTCTTTCTGATTCTGTCCATGACTGGTTATTAAATTCATATATCAGGGTTTTAAAGTGGAATGACACATTCCAATGTTTGTGCAGTGCCTTTCCTATAGTATATCATTTCCTTTGAGAAACAGAGGTAACTTATTTACAGAGCAACTACAAGCCTTCATGGGAAAGAATATACTATGTATATCTAAATAGTAAAATAGATATTACTTACTGCTCTGCTTTCATTTGTTTTTCTGTTTTGCTTATATAGCTGTTGACAGTTTCTTTGCAGCATTTCAGCATAAAATAAACAGTTGCATCTGATCACAGAGATTTTTTGCCATTGAGAATACTGAATTCTAATAAATAGAGATAATGATAAGTAAATTAATAATGTTGTGTGCTAGAAGTTTTACCAAATTTTTAAAGCATTCACCATTGCAGGTTGGCTCTCTCCTTTTTCATATGGGCTCTTTACATAATCTACAGTTCTAAATCATGGGATCTCATTACTTTCCTTGCGACTCATGGGTGTAGAAGATCTAGTGTACCTAACTGCCTTTATGTATTTAATTTAAATTGGTTTTTACCTAGTCTTGGCAGGTGTGGAAGTAGGAGGAAAAGCACGCTTACTTTCAGAAAGAGTTTACAGTTGGGAAAAATATGTTTCTTTCCACAAGGGCACTATAATTCCTCTGTAGACATTTTACTTTTTGTTCCGTACAAGCTTCCATGTTGATCGGAGCTTTGGGCTCTTTCAGTATTAGGACTATGGCTGTGTCTGAAAAACAGAAAAGTACATACATAAAATAAAGCATAAACTGCAAACATGAGACTTGAATAGTGAGATGGCATCTCATTATATCCTACTTTTCTTTTTGTACATTTATTAACTAAAAGAAAGTGAATAACAAAGTTACTAATCAATGAAGAGTATCAAATTATTAATGTTGGTTGTGACTGTGTGAGTTTATCAAGATATCAAATGGAACCTTCAATGCAAAGTAAATTGGTAGCCCAACAGGAGAACATCATTGCCTAAAGAATTAAGGTGTTGCGTAGCCCAAGGACTGGTTTGTAACAGTCACGTGCAGTCTCAGTTCTAAATGAACTCAACAGCCGCTCTAGGAACTGACCTGCGTACTGTCAGAGCTGTGTCAATGGATACCTCCTCTTGTATTCAGCAATATCAAAAACATATAGGGATAGTGTTAAGAAGTAAAAGGAACTAGAAAAAAGGCAATATTGGAATATTTGTAATATAGTGGTGTAAACTGCTGTTATTCCTTTCCCTTGGTTGCTCCTTGTGATTCAGTGGAAACTGATACTCTCATCTCTCATCTTGTTTTAAGGGCTGTTTGCAGGGATGATTCATCCCACCTATCTTAGATGCCTGTGGTAGGATGGGCAACCTTCCCCTTGGGAAGTGCCTCTCCCTCTCGCCAGTGGCTAGAGGAAAACAAGATAACCAGTTTCACCTAGACAGAACTTTGTGATGGCAAGTTAAACCACATAAATTCTACCTCCTGACTCAGAAGGGTTCTGCTTTTAATAGAAAAATTCCAGAAATGGGCAAGTATTATAGATAAGGGCAAACTTGCATGTGAGAAGAAATTGGAAAGATTTGGATCAGTTAACTTGGATAAGAGATGAATAAGAGCGTGCATGATTGAAAGAAACAAAAAAGAGGATGTTAAAAAAGACAAGGAACTCCAAACTAGTACTTATCTTCTACTGTAATAAAAGTACAAACACCATGTGAAAAAAAGGCAATGAGGCTTGGATGAACACAGAACACTAATATTCAATAGTATTCACAAAAGTCTTAGGCCTTTTTTACTCCTATGAGGAGTAAAAGTACAGAAAGTTATGATAAGTAGATTTTTATTTAGGTGAGAAAATATGAACGCTTAGAGTATAAGGCAGCAATAAGGGAGTATATGGCCGGGTACAAGATAAAACCAATGATTTGATCTAGTGTGGCAATTTTTGTGTTTATATTCTTTTTTTCTAATGTGAAAACATAAGGTTAAAGGGGAAGCTGGTTCATTTCAGATGCTATGCAAATGGATTAGGTTTTGCATCAAATCCTCTTACGGTGTTAGAGGGTGCACTTGTACAAGAACATTTAACCATAAAATGCGAAGTAGCTTTCTATAGGTTGCTGTAGGAGTGTGTACATTTTGAAAAAAATGCCAAGTGCCAGTGAAAAATTATACTCTTTGAGTCTAATCGGATTCCTGTTTTGGAAACATCATCTTGTTATTTTTATTCTTTCACACTTCCTTTCTTGTCTGTTACAATCATATCTCAAGAGCAGAGAGAAAACTATAGAACTGATTCCTGAAAGAAAAAGGAATTTTTCCAGTGGGTGGAAGAATTGAAGTGTAAATTCTCTGATTTTCCCACTTCTTTAGGGCTTTTTAAAAATAAATTAACCTGTGGACATTCCCTAGGAGAGCAAGGAATGTAGCTTTTAATGAAGCTCCATATAGGGTATTGTATTCATCATGTAGCATAAACCAGGTCCAATGACCTCTGCTTTCAACAGTGAAAGTGTGCACTTCCCAGTAGTGGGGATTTGCAGAAACAGAATACTCTGACTCCATTGACTGGTAAATAGCCTTCTTTTCCTTTAAGAATTTTTACTATAAAGGTGTTGCTTCTCTTTCTGAGGCATAGCGTATGCTGGTATTTTGCATCTTGAAATAACTTTATTATCATATTGGTAAAACCAGGTTATTCTTCTTTAGTCCATCTATCAAATATATATATTTTTTTAACATAAAGAAAGACAGTTTAATGAAAATATGGTTTGGCCAGTGTAGAAAAATGGGTTGTATAAAAGATATTTATTTAGTAAGTTTAGTAAATAACTGGGACTTCTTCTGAATTTATGGTTTCCATAAATCTGGAAAGAGATGTTTTTACCCCTGCTCTTTTCTTCTTAAACCTGTTCTTGGAATGTATTTTTCTGCTTTGATGCATATCTTTATTTCTTGTTGAAAACAGTGCTGCTATATAGGAGCACACCTAATGAAGCATGCAGGTTTAATGATATCTTAGTTCAGTGTTTAAAGTATATAGTAACATGTCATTTACTGAAATAGTCTAGCTAGCTGGTCTGGGTTTCTTTAAATAAATACTAGAATTTCTCTTTTATAAAGGAAAAGTGTAACTTCAGCAACTGCACATTTAAAGATTATGCTTGTATGATTCCATCTGTTTTTAACAAGGCAACTTTTGAGGCAGTTTATGTTATCCAGCTCTATGCTATCCTTCTGTGATGCTTTATACTAAAACAGATGGTGAATCCAGTTGCTAAACAGGGAGAGAAATGAGAAGAATTAATCAGAAGTCGTAAATATCTGAAAAGCCCAAAGTGTAAAACATTTGGCACATAGTTAATGCCATTTTACCTCTTATACAACGTTTTTTCCCAATAATATTTAGTAAATCAAAAAAAAACCAAAGGACAAAAGTGATTTCAGACTCATTGTGACTACCATTTTTTTCAGGTTCATTTGTTTTTAAAATAATTTCCTAAGACCTCTCTTAATACCTAGAAAAATTAATTTTCTGTGTTCTCAAGTTGAGGTGAAGGTGCATATTAAAAATCTGGGAGAAAGCAGAACACTAAAATATCGAGTCTTTGCATGAAAGTATTTATTTTAAGGTGTCCATCATGTGGCGTTCTCTTTCTAGAGTGCAGACAGCGTCAGTGAAATGTGTAAGTTCCTGATACCACTTTCAGAATTTGTATTACCTCCTGGTTGATGTTCCTTGAGATTTATGCCTCAAAACAAATAATATAATCTAACTGATTGGTACTGGAGGAAAATTTATGATTTACCAAGTAGAATACAAATACTCTTGCATTTTTGCATCACTTCACATTTCACAATCATATATGCAAACTCATTAACCCGTCGCTGGAATAAAGGCACCTCTGAGGAGAAATGTGGCAGAAACTTACGGTAATGCAAAAATCGAGTTGGAATAAATATGTAAAAGGCCTACTGTATGCAATTACAGGGAATTGTTTAGGTAGGCAGAATGTAATAATCAAATAATCAATAATCAGAATGCATAAGGCTGACTGCATGCTTCACTAATTCTTTATCTTGTGAGGGATATATCTTTCATGGAATGCTATTCACAGAAACCATAGTGCCCATATTTCTTAAAGTATACAGAAGGCCAATACGTCTGTTCTGGTTAATTAGTAATATCAATAGGTAATCACAAGGAGACTTTTTGATGCAAATAAAATGAATTCAGAGATATTAATTTTTCACTAAGTGTAGAAAAGTTTTAGAAAACATTCTTATTAGAAGCCAAATACATACAAATTACAAAATCTCATATGAATGCCCATGTTCTAAAAAGAGGTCTTGCTGACATTTTACTTTTTCCAGTAGCACACGTAACAAAATGATCACATTCTTCCTTTTTCTATAAAATGTTATGGGAAATCTGTGTATCTGAAGTTTACCTCAAAAAAAGAATTCTAAAAATAACAAAATAATGTTACCCTTCATGCATGGTTTAAGAAATCAATTATGTAAATCTGAAGGTAGAAGATGCAGCATGATAGATCTACCATATCAACTTTTTGTAGGAATCTATTGTAACTGTATCTCAGTGCTTCAGTAAGTCAAGAGGTGTGTACTAATTCCAGCTGCTAACACATGGCAATATTAAGAACCAGAGCCCTAATATGCCAAAACTCGTCAGTGTCTTTTGCATAATCTATTGTCCATCAGTTGTATTTGGCTTGTTAAGGTTACATGTAAACAGAAAGATTTATGTTTTACTGAAATTCTAGTGAAAAATATTACTTTGTTTTGAAACAAAAAAGAGAATGTTAGGTTTCTTATACGTTTGTTCTTTTCTACTGGGAGCATGATAAAAGTGTGTTGTTTTCCTGTAGTGATTTATTTTGTTTTTCTTCCTAAATAACTTATACTGGACATTGTATCTTCTCAGATACCTTCTGCTTTTCAGACATATATCCATTTAACAGTCTGCTGATCTTCTAGGCTACATTTTGGTTGCACCAGTTTTTTTTGTAAGTGGGTATGGAAGAAACTATGTTGGTTTGCATCAAAATTCTAAAGAAATTGAACTGACCACATATAATGAGGAAGAAAACTCAATATTATTGTCCAAAGAAATTCTATAACATTATATGAGCTAGACTTTCCATTAAAAGTTTGGAATTTTAATTTTATATGCTGCCCGAACATTTAGGAAATAAATTTTCCAAGGGACCGAAGTGGACCTCAACATACTGAAATATCTTGGGACAGTGTAAACTTTGAAGTATCTTTTTTGTGCCTTCAATGGCTGAAGTGATGTTTTCAAATCTTACAATACTGAAAACTTCAGCTGCCTCAGAATATGACAGCATGATAGCCATTCCAAGGTAAAAATTGACAGGGTACATTGATTCCATTCCTGTTTACTTATTTTCTCTAATTATTAGAAACGAGCAGTACATAAACTGTTCCCTTTACGTAACACAATAACTGACATTCATTCCTGTTTTCTGTTGGTTTTGTTTTATTTTGTTCTTTAAGGAAATCGTGTTGTGTTTTGAAAAGGATAGCATATGTTGTATGCTGTCCTCCCTAGACCACATACAATATTATAAAAAGAAATTAAGTTAGTCATAAACAGTTGGTAACCCGTATACAAAGCAGACCTTACTAATTAGGTTTATTCAAGTGTTGCTGTGCTAGTTGCTTTAGTGGTATTTTTACTAGTTTTCTTCTTCAAACTAGTCTTGTAGACTGCATGCAAGTTTGACTTACATCACATCACAATGTTAGTTCTGTGTTTACACAGCCGCTGAAGGGAATCTGGTTAAAACATTTTACAACATTCCAAAGTAATAGACAAGCTTCTCCAAAAACATTTCAAATATCGTGGTAACTGAAAATGTAAAAGTGATCCCATCAAAATCACCCGATAGGTAGATTATGTGGTCATTTTCATGCTCTTTTGAGAACATTGTAGAAAGGGGACTCTGCAGGGAATGAAATTTGCGGTGGAGTTCTGGTGCTCACCCCAGAGGCAGGTGGGGTCAGACTTCCACGGGAGCAAGGCCAACAGTTCCTGCAGACCTCGCGACACCCCAGACGGGCCTTTCTCTTGGGCTCCATCGCCGTCTGTCAGCAGTGAAAAAAGCCAGTAAATTGACAGAGAGATCATACTTAGTCAAACATCCTCACAGGGTCCTTGACACTCCCCCTGAGCACCCGTCCATCCTTTTCCCGCAGTCCACGTTGAAGCTGCTGGAGTATTCAAGGGTCACCTGCCTGCAC
Source organism: Streptopelia decaocto (assembly GCF_964273445.1). Taxonomy (NCBI): domain Eukaryota; kingdom Metazoa; phylum Chordata; class Aves; order Columbiformes; family Columbidae; genus Streptopelia; species Streptopelia decaocto. Next base: position 18,752,906 of record NC_138661.1, read on the forward strand.
CCCCTGTTTGGGAATCCTGACTAGGGTTTCACTTGAACGTATCAGTGAATGTACAGTCAGAACCATGCAGTCTCTTATCCTGTCCAGTCCCATGTGGATATATCATCAACATCCAGGGTTGGCAGATATGTATTAATCTCTGCTACATTTGTTCTGAAGTTGCAAATCCTCACCACACCTGATGATATGAACTCATTGTTGTCAAGGCCTGCATTGGCACACTCATCTCTGACACCAGCTGTCCAAGTGCTCAGTTTTCCTGTATTGTTTCTTTTGTAGGACTTCCTGTTACTGTGAAAATTCGCTGCTACTGGAAACATAATTTTCCTCATCATTATACCTCTTTTCTACTTGGATCATAACATACTAGAAGACTGTTGACCACAAAGTTAAAAGCTCTTCAGAATAGATATTCTTAAGGGATTAAATGATTATCATCTCTGTCCCATTTCTTTCATCTTGTAATCGACTTCAAGATGGTACTGGATAGCTCAGCTGAAGTGATTATGTATTTGAAATATAAATTATTTGATCTCCTCTTTGGTATTATGGTATTTAAGACAGGTGTATTTCTTACCATTAGTGTTAATATATTTATGGTTCCATGTAACTGTCTTGAAGACTTGAGTGACATATAGAGTATAAATCTGTATAACAGGAACTGATATGCTAGAGGTAAGATTTCACTCTCTTATTTACATTGATACTAATGAATACAATTAAGAAATCAATAAATATTTCTGTAACTGAGTTAAGTGTAGAGAATGGGAACTTGATACCTCAGAGGAGGCTTAGTGGGAGGCAGGACCTTTCACTTAAATAATGATCAGTTTTAAAAAGCATTTATTACATGGTGGGTATATAATTGTTGGTATTCCTAAGATGAATTGACTACAAAACAGTTTTTGTTGATAAAACCAATATTTTCGTTAATTTTGTATAGCATCCATTTTGATAATTTGGACATAAACACTAAGATTAGTATGTCCCTGAAGAAATTTTCATTTATGTTTGTCCTTTACTGGAGTGTTACTGGATTCTCAGTCCTTTCTTAAAATTTAACCTTTGCATGCAAAATGTGGCATGAGAAATTCAAATTTATATCACCTTATATATATTACTTTTGATAAAATTAAAATTGAATTATTAAAAATACCTATCACACACGTTACTTTGTGGGTCTGTTACGCATTTACAATTTGGTCTCACTGAAAACAAATTACACTTAGCTTCTCAAACTTCTTAAGATTTCTAGAAATTTTCACAATGCCTCTTAATATTTCACTTTTTTTCCTAAAGTTTTCTAGAACATGTTGCTCCAATGTAATTTTTTTTTTTAACAATGAGATTAGTTGTCACTGATGTGGAATATCCTGGTTCATGTAAGACATGCAGTGCCACTACACTTGGAAGAAACAGTGAGTGCTTTTTTACTCAGATGTTTACATGTACTTTATTATCTTCGTAGTTACGTGTAATTCTATTTTACCTCATTGTCTCCTGTTACAACAAACAAAAAATTGTTAGAATTCTGTGAATTTTTTCAAACCGCTGTATTATTATTATTATTATTATTATTATTAACTAGTTCTTTAGATTAGGATCCATAAAGTGCATCTTATACTCAATAACAAGTCATGATGCTTTAGATGTTATGCGCATTTATTCCACCGCTTTAGACCATTCTCTGTCAAAGCTCTATACAGCACAAAATAAGCTTTGTCCTTAACGGTACAGAGCTGCAAGTTCTCAGTTGATCCTTTAGATATTCTGTTCCTAGACTATTGGACACCTTAAAGATAATGACAAAGACATAAAACTTGGCTCAGTGTTTCACAGGAGCTGGTGTGGGAGATGAAAGCAGATTTGATGTGCTTGTACTACCCTGGGTTGCAGCGGAAATGTGCTGCTGTGTTCTGTGCTATTTTGAGTTTCCTAAGGGCTTAATGGCTTCATGCCCAGGATATTGCATTGCTGTAGTCCAGCTGAAAGGTGACAAAGGCATGTATTACAGAGGCCAAATCATCAACAGTAAGGACAGGATGAATTCTTGTACCTGTTTTAGAGTTCTTGTCAGAGAGAGATAAGTCCAGGATCAGTTCTAAATAAGAGATTGACTTGCCTAAATGGGATAATGTCGCATCAGCCAGTAGGTACTTCACTGGGTCACAAGCTCCTTGAAGTGTTCCTTCCTGCCACCAAGTGTAACTTCCTTTTTCTCAGTTTCTGCTTCCACCTTCTGCTTTTTATCCATGAGCTCAGGTACTGAGACAGTTTGGTGACATTGTGTTACTGTATTCAGTACAATATGATAAAAGGGTTGAATTTTGTAATGCCTACATAGTATTTTCACTGGAGTTCATGACATCTTGCCAGTTCTTTCAGTCTCTGCAACTCTATTTTAAATAAGGTTGAAGAAAAAGGGAACTGTGAGGTACCTTTTTCTACTGCTCCTCTCTGGTTATGGCTGTCTTGAAATAAACTGTTTCAAAACAGTCAGCCTCTTTTACATACAGTTTGTAGTTCATTAGCTATGTCAAATGCTGTAGAAGTTGAAAAGAAGGAACAGGGATAACCACGGTGTTAATAGTATGGATTGTCTGACTGAGACTGTAATGTGCTTTCTGTCCTGTCTCCTGCAATAAATTCAGATAATAACAGGTGGCTGGTAGTATCCAGTTGAAGGTGTAGGCAACAAGAATATAATAATCAAGATTTAGCAATAACATATACTGAATGTGACTCTGGATTCAGATGTGTGCAGATAGTACTGCCACGTTGTGTTGCTGTCTTAACTCTAAGTATGAGCTTTGCTGCAGCGTGGCAGCTGCACACAGATGAGCAGACATGCATTTGAAAGCATGAGCAACGAGCAGGCTGCTCATGAAAGAGAAACATTTAAAAGTGTGAGAAAAATGTTCATCAAGGAGGACATTTGCCACTTCTTTCGAAGTTCTCGTCATGGGTTTGCAGCTTTGGACAAACCACAGAATCACAGGATGGTTGGGGTTGGAAGGGACCTCTGGAGATCATCTAGTCCACCCCACCTGCTAAAGCAGGTTCACCAGAGCAGATCACACAGGAATGTGTCCAGGCAGGTCTGAATGTCTCCAGAGGAGACTCCACAACCTCTCTGAGCAGCCTGTTCCAGTGCTCTGACACCCTCAAAGTAAAGAAATTTCTCCTCACTTTCAGATGGAACCTCCTGTACTTCAGTCCGTGCCTGTTGACCCTCATCCTGTTTTTGGGCACCACTGACAGGAGTCTGGTCCCGTCTTCTTGACATCCATCCTTGAGATATTTATAAACATTTATGAGTTCCCCTCTTCTCTTCTTCAGGCTGAAAAGACTCAGATTTCTCAGAAGATGAATATCAATGATAAAATGTTAACTACGTTAGCCATGAAGTAAGGTATTTCATCTTTTCAAATAAATCTATTCAGAGGAGATAAAAGGATGAAAATATTAAATTCTTTGGATATAAATAAAAACTTGATTTTTAAGCTCCCTTTTAACCTCAGCTGATGAGTTAGTACTATGGAGACAATAGTCAATCTCTGAGTCAGCTTCAGTGCTTTTACCCAGTAATTGCTGGCAGAACCAGTAGCTCTAAGCTTAGTTGTCTAGTCCTCAGCAAGGATGATGGTTTTAAAGCAGTTATGCTTAGTAAAATTTGAAGAGATGAGGGGTTATCTGAACTTTTGATATAAGAATAGTGATTAATATTTTTAAAAGATACTAGCTTGAATACTTGTACATTACGGGCTATACAATTTGACTCATTTTTCCCTAAATATTTTTGGTTTATTCTTCTTTTTCTCTCTTCTTAGCCTTTGTCACTGGTTCTTGTGCACGATTCCTTTGATATTAAGTACTGTCTCCATGGAGGCACATCAGGGTCATGTCAACAGCGCCTGCTGGAAACAGAGGAACTGAATTCCTTTGGGCAATTTCTGTTTCCAAGTAATTTTTTGGCAGGTTAGGTTTCTGCATCCTCTAAAATATTCTTTTCAAAAAACAGATACCAGGGTTGAATGCAATATTCCAGTATTGGTGTTATCCATGGCATTTTGCATCTGCAGCATAAATAACACTTCTCCTTTATTTGTGTAACTAAAAATGTGTTCACTCTTTATATCTTGACTGCTCCTAAAAGCTCACACTGGGTTGCTTTTCCACTAAGATTCCAGAGCTCTTTATGATCATCTTTCTGTGAGAAACCTCCCATTGGAAATATAATCTGCATTTCTTTTTCATAGGCTTCTAGTTTTGACTCTGCAAAAAGTGATTTTTTTTGAACTGGCAAGCTTAATGCACAATTCAGACTGTTGCATCCAAATACCATGTCTTCCATGTTATATACTGTTGCATCATTCTCTGAATCATCTGTATTATTAGATATTGCTATAACATGTACCATATATTATAAATTCTACTTATTTCCAAGTTAGGGCTGAAAATATTTTTTAATTATATTGTTCCTATAGCTGCTCATTAAATAAATCCACCAGAAACACACACATTTGGTAGTGATTCCAAATGGCAGTTCTTTCTTGAGCTCTGCAAAGTGTTTCTTAGTTCACTTACAAAAGCTGGACATCCTTGTAGGTTTCAATAGACCTTTTCCAAGGGCCAGAAGCTTAAGAACAAGAAAAATCAGTAAAAAGGATGGACATAAGCAAGGGTCGTTTATATTCAAAGGGTAAATTATTTTTCCTAAGTGCAAGAGAGTGAGAAGCCGTTAGAAGATAAGAGACAGTGGGCAGTTACACACCATAAAATGCAAGATGAGCTAGGAAACACATCCAGAGAAGCAGAGGCTCGGTGGAGCTCTCCTGATCAGCAGAAAAAGAAAGCAGAAGTGATGGAAGGAAGAGGGTCTCTGTGGTAGTTTGCTCAATGAGAAACATTCAGAGAAATAAACTGAAGAGTTACTCTACCCAAGTACCACCACTAGCCTGATGGGATCAACCATGGTATGAATGCTAAAGACTTCAGAAAACAGAATCAATTAAGAAAGAAGGGACAAAATTTGGCAGGACTAGGGTGTGCAGGACTATTTTGATTGTTCAGAGAGAAGAAAATCATGGAAAGTATACATCAATGGTTAAGGAATATTGCAGGCAGAAAACTGAGCATCGAGCAGGATGCATGTTACAGTTATTGAGAGCAGTAGTCAGGCGGCATGCCCAGGAAAATAAGGACAGTATTTATCCCAGAGAAGAAACAACTGATATAGTATATTTTAGGTGCTGGTTTCCCCTCAGTTGGTAATTCATTTCTTCCCCACTTTTACAAATAATTTAAAAAAACTGAACAGCATTGAAGGTAAAGTGAAGTGCCTTTCTACCTTAATGCTAATACAGTTCTATGACAATTTAAATGCTTCCTTAAGCTCTCCTGCCTAACTGAAACTTCTGACTGCTGGTACTCTAATAGTATGTCCTGTTTCAGGAAGCAAAACCAGGGGTATCCTCATAATTCTTATGCATTTACTGAAGTTCAGAATGGCTTTTCTCAACACTTAGGTTTTTAAAGAAGTGAATTTAATATACACATTAGTAACAAAACAGCTGTGGAACTCTGCAGGAATCCCATCAACAAGGAAGCAAGCAGGATGAGTAGAATGAACCAGCTGGCTAATCAGAAGAGAAGGCAGCTTGTTGAAGAAGCTGTCATCCTTGAATCTTCAATTGGTGGGTCATTTTGTCCTCGGCAGGGACTCCTTGCATGAAGTGTGATTTTTACTCTTACTGCTCAATCAGTATGACAGCTTTGGTTCTAAATGCAGTGAAAGTCTTGGCTCTAATTTGAATTATCCTCTGATGGTTTGTTTTAAAATATCAAATAAATGTAATAGCAATACAATTTAGATGTAACAGATAGAATCCATTTTAAACTCTGGATGTGAAAACTTTATTCCTTACATGTTGAGATTATCTACATGTGATTAATTTCTATGGTTTCTAGCAATTGTTTTCAGGTTATTTGATGGTGGTAGTTTTTTTGCTGAGTAATTGTCAAGTAGTGAGTTTCTTACTCAGAGCAATTCAAGCTGTGAATACGATATTAAGCTGTTGTAGACCTACAAATCTGCATGGTCGTTATATAGTTTAATGCATATTCAAGTGACATTTCACTTTTGAGGATGCCAGAACAATGGAACAGGCTGGCCAGAGAGGGTGTGGAGTCTCCTTCTCTGGAGATATTAGAAAACCACCTGGACACATTCCTGTGCAACCTGCGCTAGTTGAACCTGCTTTAACAGGAGTTGGACTGGATGATCATGATCTCCAGAGGTCCCTTCCAAGCCAAACCATTCTGTGATTCTCCTTACTCTATGGAATTATATTGTAATCATATGGAATATTTTTATGAATCTGTTTGTTTCACAGGCTGGTACTTTTCAAAGTCTAAGAAAACGTTTTGTTCTTTTCATTGCTGTTTCCAGAAGCAGTTTACATAGGAAAAAAACAGACCAAACCAAACAAGCAAAACACATGCACACACACACAAACCACCAGGGCTTTTTCCAGTTAATATGACTTACTCTTCTAGCTTATAATAGTTGCCTATTGCAGCCAATATTAATTGATTAAACTGTAGCCAAATAGTAGGAAAATATGTTTAACAGGCCTGTGTTTGTAAATTGTCTTATTTTTAGGGGTTTATAATTGTTATTTGTATTGTAATTCCCAAAGAAAGAAGTCAGGATTAAAGTTCTTGGTCAGATAGTGAAGACATAAATGAAAATGTTCTTAGCATTTAATCTGAAGAAAAAGGCAATAAAGCAGCCATCTCTGACTCATGGCAGGCAGGCAACCTGTTACCCTGCAGATCTCTTGACATTGTTCAAATCACAAGGAGTAAGTTAAAATGAGGGCTAACAGGGTACGAGACAAGTATCATTTACCCATAGTGCATCAAGGGGGTTTGGGAGAACACTGTGACAAGTGGCAAATGAATGTGGAAGAAAAGGATGTCAGTAATTGTGTTAAATTTAATTTGCATACCATAGACAAACATAATTTGGAAGATTTTATCGCTGGGGCACATCAATGGATGAGGAAGTTTTAATGGGAAAGATGGGTCCCTTGGAAATTGAATCCAGATTTTTCTGTCTGAGGCAGAGGAAGTATAGTGTCAGAAATAATAGAAGAGCAGTATAGGAAGATCCCTGGATCACAAGGTAAGTTGCATTTCTTCAGTACTTCTGCTTCCTTCAAAATACAAGTTAGATCAAAATTTAACAGCATTTGATATTAGTGAAAAGGGCAGTGGGGTTCTTAGGTGCCTTTTCCTTATGAAATCACCGTGAGTTTCCATGTAGGCTGGCTCCCTATCACATTCATATTAGACTTCCATAAATAATACAATGAGAAAAGTTATTTTAATAGAAAGTGGGTTTTGGAATGTCACAGCTAGGTCAGAAGAGTGAAGGTAAGGCAGACATTGTTAGATCTGAATGGTGTCGGGAACTTGAGCATAAAAGAACTATGCCTAGAAATACTTGCAAAAAGGACTCCAGGCCTAAATCATTCATAGCCAGCAATCCTACTGGCCTCTGGTTTCTAAGGAAGACATAGCATTTGAAATGTAGGAAATATTTAACGAGACAATAAATATATTGTGATAATTGGAAGGCAGTACCGCTGAATGACTCGTAGTCCTTAAAAGCAGTTCATATACAATCTAACGTGGTAATTCAGGAAACTGCACTCCTTAGCACTTCTCTGAAATAAAGAAAATGCACAACTTCTCTTTACTCACAGTAGACGTGTAAATAATGAGATAGCAGAGAACTTGATATATAAAGTTTTTGGAGACTTATGATAGAAATGTGTATGAATCTCATGTGAATGGCTACAATAGCTAAGGAAAAACCACTGCTATTCTTGGTATGTCCTAAAACCAGATGTAAATTAGAGAGAAATCGTAATTTGAAGACCTAGCCTTGTGTGCCTGGCCTGCTTTTGTCTCTAATTCAAGTGGACCAATATGTAATATTGCTAGGTCTTTCAGAGTGGAAGAAAAAATATAGACAATGAAGGAAATCACCCTAGTTCACAGACCATTACCAAAATAAGTTACTTATACACATGGTATACCTCATTGTATTTTTATCTGCTCTGAGAAAATTGTTGTATAGCAATACATAGAAGGCCATGTATTATGTAGGCATTTGATACATTGCAACTGCATATGGAAAGCAGGGGCCTCTGTAATTTGTTCTCCCTCATCATACCTCAGTTAACTGGAAAATAAAAGTGTTTGGAAACAAGTATTTAAAATTCCTCAAATTTCTAACTTTGTGTTTATTTGTCTTTTTATATTTAGTTATGATAATTGTTAATGCTGTTTTACCCAAACTTAAATCTATTAATGTTTTTAAGTCATACAGTGGACGATATATTATTTCAAAAGTCAAGTAACCACTTCTATCACTTTTAAAGAAATACTTTTTTATTTTTAGGAGTAACCAAATTGAACCCCTATTCATGTAGAACACTGTGAGAAGGAACCGTAAAGTTTTCATTCTCAGTGGTATATCCCATATGTTATATTTCTCTTCCTGTATTTAATTTACGTGATAGAATTGGTGTTTTCTCTCCAGTGATTTCTATGAAAGCTTCTGCCTGCGTAGAATAGAATAAAGGAAAACCTCCTTCCCAAGGGTTAACTTCATTTCTTTCAAAGTCGGAGTATCATCCGTCTTTAGTAGTATAATTAATGATCTCTAAGGATGTTTACATAGTGGAGAAATCTAAGCTAGTTTTAAGCCACCTACCTTCTTCACTTGCATGTATCTGATGTATGGCCATGGCATCAGAGATCTGAGCAGAGTTTAATTTATCCTGGCTCTTATTCGACTCTCGTGGCTTGTCCTACTGAGCTAACCAGTTGAAAGCAGACTCAGTGGCAGTCTCTGCTGGCTCTGCACTGCAGTCACTACTCCTTTGTGAAAATAAGAGAAATTATTTCTTAATTCTCTGGTTTACCACATAGAACAGATAGTGAGTTATCTAGAGAAATATGGGGTAGAATTAAAACCTTTGATCTATATTTTTGCGTGTTTGGGGTAGGTATGATGGATTAATGAGAAAGAAAGTATCAATCAGATAGATACCATATATTTCAAACTGTATGCCTACTTTAAGAGGCTGTGCTTATATGAGAGTTTTTCCATACAAAAAGAAGAAATATTATTGCCAAATTCCATATTCATATTTTTCTCTTGGGAACTAGAGGATCTGACCATGTGTAAATTGTTGTGGGGTTAGCTGGGAAAAAGCTTAAGTGACTGATTAATATATACAGCTATTTATAAAATAACAGGGTAGGCTGTATTTGCATGTAGATACTTTTCTGATAAGTACTTATTTCAGTGAATTAATAAACATGAAAATTCAAGAGGCAACTTATATTAAACATCAGTCTTTTAGGTTATTCATTTACTCTACTCAGATGTACAGTTAAAATATTCCTGTCAGAAGGAAAGTACCATTTGACTAATCCAGTTTCCTATGAAAATACACTTAGGTGATTTTGTGAGTCTTCAATTACCTAATTGTATAAGAGAATAATTTATATCTCACAGTCAGTAACTTGTGATGCTGATTATTACTCAATTTTCAGTGAAAGATCAGACAATCTACCCGAGGCACTATGTACCTTGAAATATCTATATATATTTTACTGAGAGTGTTAAATGAATAGTGACCTGTGAAATAAAGATCAATATGCTGTGACATAGTATTTTCATAATCACAGGGATGAATATATCATTTTATTCAGCTAGATGAAAATGAAAATGTAACACTTCAAGGCCATTCTCACTTTCAGATTACTTTTGGCAAGGTTCCAAAAATCCATAACATTTAAATAAATGTAGTGTTTCTTCAGATTACAACAGCTAACTACTTACTGGTTTATTTGCCATTTATTTATCACCCAACATATCTTGCTAATCTCTGCTGAAAGGTTGTTCAGAAACTGATTCTTAATTCAAAGAGTCATTTAGTGGCTTTCAGGTGTTGAACACCATATAAAGTTGAGACCCATTTTTCAAGAGCAGCTTCCAAACAGGCACAAATAGTGAATATAAAAAAAAAAAATATGTGATCTATGCCCTTAACTCGGATATTTTGGGCAAAATCCTTGCCTCGTGAAAATTAATGGCAAAACTCCCACCAACTTCAGTTTAGCCAGACTGTCAGCACTAACTTCTAAAACATTAATGAGGTGATCTTCCAGAATTAAATTCTGAGAGTATATCATATTATTTTGCTATTTGATTATTATACATTCTCAAAGGCATTTCAATCTGTATATTTTCCTTGAATGAACTAATTTACTTGCAAATAGCAAAGTTATAATAATAGTTACTGTCATTAAAATAGGCTTTTTGTAAAAAAATATGCTTTAATGGTTGATCTTTAAAAACAGATCCCTTTTATGCACCCTTTGATACATATAGTCACTGAGAAGGGTACTTGTATCATAAGCAGTATCAAATGACTTAAAGGTTCAAAACAAATAAGAGGCCATACTTAGTCATAGAGCAGGTGTTCATGAGCTTCACATGGGTTCAAAAAGCTGTCAGACAATTACATGCAATAAATACACATCATGAATAATTACATTCAGACATACATGTGAGGTTTAGGAAGCTCCTGAGTGTACAGCGAATATATCAAGGGAAGTAAACCAAGGAAGTATCACTACACTCACCCTTTTCTTCCCTACACATCCAGATACTGACTTCTGCCCAAAACAACATGTTTGGGTATATGAACCAATCATCTGGGATGGGAGACCTATTCTTTTTTCATATGGGGTTCCTGTGCATCTGAAAAGAACCAGTATAAATATAGGGACATGTAGGATACAATGCATTTAAATACGTAATGATTACTACCACAGCATGAGTCAGTAAGAAAATAATCAAACCTAGCATTCTTCTTTTTGACTACAATATGTGTTATAGAAAGTGTGGTGGGTTGACTCTGGCTGAACAGCAGGTGCCCACCAAAGCCGCTCTATCAGTCCCCTCCTCAGCCAGACAGGGGAGAGAAAATATAATGAAAGACTCATGGGTTGAGATAAGGACAGGGAGAGATCACTCACAATTAGTGTCATGAGCAATACAGACTCACCTCAGGGAAATTAATTTATTAACAATTAAATCAGAATAGAGTAATGAGAAATAAAACCAAATCTTAAAACACCTTCCCCCAATCCCTCCCTTCTTCCTGGGCTCAATTTCACTCATGATTTCTTTACCTCCTCCCCCGTGCAGTGCAAGGAGCTGGGGAATGGGGGTTGTGGTCAGTTCATCACACGTTGTGTCTGCCGCTCCTTCCTCCTCAGGGGAGGGACTCCTCACACTTCCCCTGCTCCAGTGTGGGTCCCTCCCATGGGGTGCAGTCCTTCAGGAACAGACTGCTCCAGCCTGGGTCCCCATGGGGTCACAAGTCCTGCCAGCAAACCTGCAACCACAAGGAGTAGGTCTTCTGTTAGCATGATCTTTGTTTCAAATTATGCCGCTTGCAGCATGTGGAAAGTCATGGGGCAATCTGGGAAATTTTGAACATAAGTTTGCAGTATCTTAAGACTTAGAGGCCTTGAGCTGCATGTTGTGTTATGGAGTTTCAAGAATCTGTGCCACAGGTGGCTGCATTTTGGGATTTAGAAAGGAGGTGTAAGCACTGAATTTGTGCTAAAAGTGCTAAGTATGCACAGGTCATATTGTAATGAACTTTTACCTCCTGTTGAATACACAATGATATTCCTTTTAAAAAGCTTTGAGATCCTCTTATGAGAGGTACTACACAAAAAAACATTTTTAGTTCATTAATTCTTTGTATGAAATTCAAATGTTAGGACTCTTGAGCTCTTCAAAAACAATATTGGTGTTGGATATCTACAACTAAGTATAATGTCTGTTTTACATAATGTCTTTTGGGTTTTAAATACCAAATCTCTCTTCTCTTACAGAGAAGTCGATCAGGCTTCTGATGGGTGCATCAGCTTCAAAGAGTTTGAATCTGCAATGAAGTATGGACAAGATGAAGTATCACCAGTGTACTTTGCCTAGAGAATATTCTCTGGTGGAAAGACAAAGTGAAAACTTCAGATCTCAAGATATTTAAAAATCAATGAAACTTCATTTGTTTCAGCCAGCGTTTTAAGGAATTTGACTGTAAGTGTAGCTCTGAAGAAGGGCCTTTGAAGCTTTACTGTTGACAAGTTGGGTATATTAATTTACATGTGTATGTGTGTGTCGAATACTTAAAATATTTGAAATCTCAATTGATTCCCAGTCACCCTAGTTAGGAACTGCAGCTCTGTACTTTTATTTTTGACTTAACAGATGAAAAAGGAGCAACTATAATTTCCAGTTACCGAGAAATGTATTTGTTCACTTTTTCAACACCCTTTGTTGACAGACGAAAATGTCTCACACATATAGAAACTTATTAAATTTATGGCAGATAATGCCAGGGTTATTTTAATGAGTTTCTTTTATTATTTCAGTTCCATATATTGTTCTTTTTTATATATTGCACATTATTTTAAATTATACTTCTATTGTTTTACTAGCTTCATTATTTAAGTCTGAACAATTATCAAAAACTGTACGGGTAAGGAAGTAAAGTAAGCATAAATACTTAGCTTTTTATATTTTTAATGATTTTTTTAAATGGACATAAGAATAAATCTTTAAAGTGTACATCATTTACCTCAGTCTGGCAGGCTGAAAATAATATGTATTGAAACTTTTAGCTGACTTTTGTGGAAGGATTTGGATACATGTACTTTAGCAAGAGCAGAGAATTTTCCAAGAGCTGAAAGGAAGTAAAAGGTAGAATCTGTCATTGTCTACATGGCTATCTTCCCTTCTTTCTTTCTTATCCAGTAAATGGGAGATATTCTTGCCTGCTGTAACTATATATACATCCATCCAAGCTGCGCTATAGTTAGATAAATCTTTCTTATTCGATTTATTTTATCTGTGATAATTTACTTCCTACTGCCTTTGTGTGTTCATATTAATAGTAATAGATAAAAGAGATTTCATTATGGTCCATTCAATTGCTTCGTTTCTGTTTACCAGCCAGTTGTTAAATTATTGGGATTTTATATTTCTTTTGAAACTGTCCAGAAGCAATCCCTTCCTCAAGTGAGCTTACAGACTCTAGCACATACTTAATACTACTGTAAATAAGTAACAAATAATAATGATCAGTAAGAGCAAGAGAGTATCAATTCTATTCTTAAGTCAGGAGAGTCTCCAATTTCTTCCAAATTTTAGTGAAGCATTCCAGAGTACGATTTACAGGGGAAGTATTTATAATATGATGTCTACGTTTTCTGTTCTTATTACATATATGTATCTCACTAGGTACATGTAAAGTGGAATCTTTTTCTTTGATTACATGGTAGTTAGTATATAAATAATGGGAGGAAGTTGGAGATACTGAATGTATCAGCAGATATGTCTGATTCTGTATGTAAGAACCAGACATCCGTTGGGTGAAATGAGCTGTAGCTCAAACAGCATGCCTTATGTGCTACTCAGTGGGAGCAAACTGGTGTTACCTTTAAAAGGTGATGGCAAAACATGACAGTAGATTGGGGGTTTTGTCTTAGAAATGCCATTTCCCAATAGATTAATGTTTTCATTTGAGAATCATCATCATGTAAGTTAATTACCAATATCATCACAGCCTCTTCTGAGACACAGGAGATTAAATTATTATCTCACAGGTTTAGTCACCACAGGTCTAGACACATTCATGAAAAAAAGTATGATGGTTTGCAGTGATATTACTTACATTGTATTTGTTTGGTCAGCAGAATGCAGTTTTTATGGTGCTCAGACCCTGTACCCTTCCTAAACACTGAATCCATGCACTGTTATTTTATTACAATATTTTATTATTATTTATTATTTTACTTATTTAAAAAATTATTACTTAGTTCATAAGGAACAGTTGATCTTAGAAATGTCCTACTGCTGGAATTCTTATTTCTAGTACTAGATTTTATTTAGCAGTTAAGAAGACTATGGTGTCTTGTTTATATTTCTAACCCAGCTGTGGTTTGTTGTCTAAATATTTGACAATATATCTGCTATATTTTACAAGTATAGTCTTCTGTTAAATATTATAACCAACAGAAAAGTCATTGTATGCTTTTCGATTTAAGGAATATATATGTCTTGTATATATGGCAAGGAACTCCAGAGAGGAAAGTGCTCTCTATCTCCTTTATTTCCATATGCTCTCAATTCTCATTTTCTCAAGGACTTGAAAAGTTGCTATGAACTTGAATTACTGAGAATATAAACTCCATGAGAGGCCAATGAAATTATTTTATCATGTTTTGATTTTTTTTTTAAAGAACAGAACTGTATTAAAGGATCATAAGTGTTCTTATTTCTTCTCCTGTGGGGACTCATAGAAAGAAACTGCAGACGACCACATCTGTGTGGAACTTAGTAGGCCCTGGTGACACTCCTCCTACTGAATAGTTGAATAAAAATTAATTACTAGTTAATGCTTATCTGGGTTTTGGCCAGCAAACTGCATGAGCACTTCAGCTATCACTACAAATCAATAAAATTAGGAATGGCATTTATTGGCAGGTTAGGTGGTGGCCTATTCTCAGCAATGGCTTGGGAAACAATAAAAGCAATAGCTATCCAGCAATTGGATGAAAGAGGCATGTCCTCTCCATTTTTGTGTGTTTTCTGTTGCTGATGTAACAACTCGACATGAAAGGTCACCATGAAAGGATTGGCAAGGCCTTAGCCTACAAGCTGCAGTCCTGACAACTCATGTCAACTCCAGTGTGACATAGAATGGGACTGTGCACTTATTAGCAGGTTACATTCTTATCTGCAACATTTCCAAGCTTGTAGGGACATCACTGATATGAGCCCAGATAAGAAGTTTTATTTTGTTTGATGGCTACCATCTTTGGCAGAACCCTGGCAACTGAATTGTGGCTGAACCTCCAGCACTGAAAAAATTAGTTGTGGTAGCTAAAGAGCTCTTTAACAAACAATTATCCATGTACTCTATGGAACAGCACAGAGGTGGATCTTCAGGATTTACTTACCATAATGCTATATTGATTTTTCCAAGTTTATAAGCACAGCTTCTTTCCTATTATGTAGACTTTTGTTGCTTTCTGACACCTCAGTTACTTAACAAGCAGGATTTCCTTCTTAATAATATCCATAAAGAGAATATTTACTTTTCTCAAGTTTTCAAGTGAAGAATCATCTGTTTAAATTATTTGTAAATGGATCCTTTATACACTTAGCTTATTGCTGCCATTTTATAGCAAATGGATAAATTATATAACCATAAACACAATAAAAGTATATTTGTTTTCTTCCCCTGAGGCTTCTTTAATTTACTATAGCTGTTGAAATCTAGTAAAGCTGTAATTTCCTTTTGAAGGATTTGGATGATTCAGACTTTTCACCAGGGCCTGTAGTGACAGGGCAAGGGGCAACGGTTTTAAGCTGAATGAGTGTAGATTCAGATTGGACATCAGGAACAAAATGTTTTGCAGTGTGCGTGGTGAGACACACAGGCTGCCCAGAGAAACTGTGGATGCCCCATCACTGGAAGGGCTCAAGGCCAGGCTGGACGGGGCTTTGAGAAACCTGGTCTAGTGGAAGGTGTCCCTGCCCATGGCAGGGGGGTTGGAACTAGGTGATCTTTGGAAGTCCCTTCCAACCCAAACCATTCTATGATTCTATTGTTTTATCGATTGAGTGAGCAGTTGTTAAACAATAGTCTTTGGGCAACATGACGTTCCTGGTAGCCTGCACAGTGTAGTTTACCAAAATCAGGGAGAGCTTTGCCTGAAAAATAATTCAGACGATTAAGCCCAAAATTGAGATTTTCCTCAATGAAATATTTTGTTTACTTTTTCTTCCTTGTGTACCAAATTACGAGTATTTCATCAATTTATTCAGTAATAATAATAATAATTGCAGTACATTATAGAATATGCAATATGTTCTTATAAGTTTCCTAAAATAAAACCTAGTGTAAAGATAGTACATTAGGTTTGTGGCAGCGTTACTGTGTCTTCTATCTTTAATCAGCTGGGTGGGTGGTGGCTAACAAGTCAAATCCAGTAACTAGCTGACACACAAAATGTCACAGTTCAAAGAAAAGCTTTGGCATGACTCTCATTTACTATAACATATCAGCTTTGCACTTCTCTGGTAATGAAATGCAGCCTTAAAGTTAGTATGAATTACAACTGCATCACTGCTTCGATTCCTTAACACTGTTCTTTGGGAAGGCTGCTCAAATATAAAGAAACTGAGACCTGTTTGTGTAAGTTTTTGAGATTGCCAATAATGATTTGAGAAAATACATTGCACTGTTGTCCATAAGAAACAAGAATAACAAGTGGGTTTTTAAATCATAATTCTTTAAGAATCTATATCTGAGCCCCTTATTTGCAAGAAATAAAAATTTTGTGATGGATTTTATAAGACCCCATAAATTGCACATTTTGGCCCAAAACACAGGTTCTGAAGTGAACTCCCAATCTTCCTCACTTTCTGTGTATTGGTTCAGTTTGCAGAGTCATTATGGAACATGCACATCAAGGTTCATGTTGGAGTACACTATAATAGAAGACCACTCTGGGCATGCATGAAACATGCTGCAATACCTAACAAAGATATGAATCTGAATGGTGACTAGCTTGCACCACCATGAAGTTTTCCAAGTCCTCCAGCATATATCAAGCAGTCCAGCCAACTGTGAGCAAAACAGTCAAAACAGCAAGGCATCTCATTCTCCATGTCTGGGTTTTCATTTGAAAGAAAAGCCAGTGTCACTGCCATCCCAATGTTCTCTTGGATTTGTTTGGGTTACCTGAAATTGAGGTAATTTTTCATGCAGTTAGTTTTTTATTCTTAGTAGTTAGCACCGCCTTTTATTTTGGACATAGTTTGAGAATAATGAGAGAGCACTCTGAGACAGAGTTAATGTTTTCTTCTGGTAGGTTTCCAGTGTTTGGGATTTGGTATGAAGAGAATGTTAAGAGCTCACTGATATCTTGGCCGTTGCCAAAGGAACCAAGGACTTTTCAGCTGTTCAGCTGCAGATGCAAGATAGTGTTGGGAGAGAACATAATGGGACAGCACCTACACTTACATCCAGTGTGTTCAATTAAGTATTCCATACCATGAACATCATGCTCCATATATAAGAAGGAAATTGCTGGGGACTGGCCTTCTTTGATGGCTGTGATCCATGAGGGCTCCTGCTCCTGCTCCTGGTGCCTGATCTGTGATTTCCCTATGCCTGCTGTGATCTCTGTCTTATTACTGGACTTGGTAACACTATAGCTCCAGTCCTTTGTTAGTCCCTTCATTAGGACCTTTGGATGTTGATCAAACATAGAGTGAGGGCAGAGATTGTCTGCTGGCATCATGGTGTCATCCAGAAATGAGCAGGAACAGAAACAAACCTGCTTTTCAATTTGAGACCGTAAGGACGCAGGGCAGTGACATGCTGTCTTCTGCATGAGCCAGACAACAGGAGTTTCCTAGGGTGGAGGATCCCATGGACAAGAAAACAACAGTTCTGTAGCATAGCTTCTATTCAGACAACTTTAAACAAAATGCGTGGTGAGAACATTCCATCTAGTGAGTCTGCACCAATGGCATCATAATACTAAAGTTTGCATTTAGATATATAGGTCTCTTAGAGTCATTCTAATTTAAATACATTTAAAATGTAAGGCAAAAATTTAGTTTCTTTTATCATTGACTTTACTAAATATAAGAAAATATTGAAGAATGTAGGTATAGATGGCTTACAAACTAGCTATGAAAAATAAGACACCTACAATAGTACATCTTCGGATGAGTTACTGCATTAGAAGACCTGAAACAAGTCTGCTGAGAAAACCCTAGTAGCTGCAGAACATTTATGCCAGAGAAAAAAGAACTTTGAAATACTTAGTCTTTCTTGGAGAAGAAAGCTGTGGTAGATGTTAAATAATTGTGAAATATTCAGTGACATATTGAGATGTAACAGATGCTATGGAATCATGTCTTAGTCAAACATTGTACTAATTTTGTAAGTGTCGTATATTTGTTAGCATTGCTATTCCTGGCTGAGGGCAACCTTGAGAGTTAGTAATATGAAATTCTAGTGATAAAGGAGTACAAATAACAACTCATTTGAAATTCTACTTGCCCACTCTGTTGGGGAAGCAGTGCATGAATACATTTAACTGTCTCAAAAGGCCTCAAAAGAGGAAAAACATGAAATTCTGACTTTTGACAGCATTGTTTTGGAAGAGGGAGCCCTATTCCAGAACTAATACACTGTGCCTAAAGAGAGCAGCCCTGAAGAAGGACCCTAAGTCTCCTAGATTTTCCAAGTCCCCGTTTAAAAGATAGGTCACTGCCTGATAATCTAGCAAATATATTAGCAACATGTTTTTAGCTTTCTTTTTTCCTGAGAGGCACTTGATCTGAATTAATATGTTTAATTAAATGTTTTTGGGGTGTTTTTGTTTGTTGTGGGTTTTTTTGGTGTTTTGTGTTTGTTTATTTGTTTCATAGTTAGCTTTGTGAAATGAACAGGTTTTACTGGAGATTTTAACACTGCCTTGAAGTCAAACCTACAGGGACAATTGCAGAGTAGCGCAGGTGATGCATCCCAAAAGTCCTATCTGGACAGAGACTGAATTTCACCAAATAAAAGATAAACAGTAGAGTCCTGAAACTTAAGCTAAATGCCATAGAATTGTAACGATCGTACAGGACAGACCTAAGACCCACCTTTTCCAATGTGTGGTCTCCGACAGCTGGCAGTAGTGATGTAACCACATGGCAGCCAGCGTGCAGAAGAGTGATGTTTCCCCAGCACGCTCGATGTGTCCAACTGCCAGACGTTTACACCTCCCCTCTGTTATGTCCTGTACTGTGGAAGTGATTCTGTCTCGAATCCCGCTTGCTCCTTTCTCTGTTGTTGTTTTCTGTTTGTTTGTTTTCCAGACATACTACAGTCTTTTTTGAGACGATCAGACTCACTGCTGAAGTTGTGGAAATAACTGTAGGTTTATATAGCAGCACAATAATGTTTCCCATTTTATGTTCTATAGCTTTCATAATAACAATTTGAAGATTCAGTAGTGAAATGGATGTGCAGTTAATTCAGAAATGATGTTAGGAAGTGGTTAGATTTCTCTTTAGTTTTGCCATTATCTTTGTTTGTACATTATATAGCTTTACTATCATTAAAATATATATATATATCATCAATAAGAAATAAAAAATATAACTCAGATTATTTGTGATATTTAAGAACCTAAATGAATAGGAAGATAGCTCTTGTAGTCTGCAAAATGATTGAGGCAGCTAAGTGCTGGCTTCTACTGGAATCTAATAGTTCATGCACTAAGTACACACATAGCTTTGAAAATCCTGTAGAAATCACCCTGCATTTTTAGGTTTTTAAAATTAGACCCTTCATATAAATATATAAGAAAAAGAAGGATTTTAAAAATCAGACACATATCGCAGACAGCCTCACTCCTGCAGTTCGCTGAGAACAGGAGGTAGATCCTCAGACTGGTACTTGACCACTGGTGTATTTATGCACCGCAGGGCAGTGTCATGCAAAACGCTGTCCAGAAGCAAGGTTTGGGTCCTGCGCTCCATCGTGCCGACCCAGCTGTGCTGCTTCCAGTGGTGGAGCGATCCTCCCCAGCGTCTGCTGAGAACCTCTGCAGCGCCCGCCATGCTTCATCTGCCTTGCTAGACAAGCAGGGTTCAAATCTTTATGCGGTGCCACAACCCGGGTGTGCTATGATAAGAGAGAGACTACTTCATAGAGAGATTTTCTCTGTTCACAGTGATCCATGAGAACAGCTGTGGATTTCTAAACTTAGCAAATCACCTATATTTACTGGAGCTTAAGAAAAATGAGTCATCCAGATTTAATAAAAAAATCATTTAATACTGAAACTTATTAGGTTCCTTTGACAAAGACTGGTCAGAAACTGTGTGTTCATTGTTGCTATGATTATAATATTTTGCTCCTAATTGTGAAAACTGTCACAATCTACAAGTTGGCATGATGTATTAAAATTTAGATCAGGAAAAGGCTAATTATAAGACATTTAGAACTGAGGACTCTAAGTCAAGGGTAAGAAAACATGTTGGATCTCTAGTTGAGAGCTGGTCATGGCAAAAAGAACAGTAGGATCATAAAGAAAATATTTGTAGCTCTCTGATTTGTACCAGTTCTCTATTGCAGTGATTCATCATTGCAGTTCTCTGTTCTCTATTGCAGTTCTCTAACTGAAGTATAGAACAAAAAAAATTTAGAAACGGTGTACATAGGCCAAGGGACACAAAGAAGTTCAGGCACCTTTGTACTATTGAAATCAGAAGAACTTATAGAAATGCCCTGCGGGGTTAGGTCCATGGTCCATCTAGTTCGATAGCCTGTCTCCAACTGTGCCCATGGGAAACGCTGTTGAGGAAGGGTCCACAAGCCTGGATTATACCTGCAGCTCAGTCCTTTCATACTGCCCCAGCATCCATAGTCACCAGATTAAGAAAGTTGGAGGGCACACTGCTAGTTTTAAAGACTTATGAAGAAAAAACAAAACAAAATAAAGCCTAAAACCACAAACATTTACAAGAACTGCTAAACACAGGCTAAGCTGAACTTGAAGTGGCTTGGCCCCTTCCAGTCATCGTGCAAAAAAACCCCATACTTTGTCATAAGAAAATGTAAACAGTCAAAGGCTTTCAGAGTATATTTATGATCCTTTATGTAGATATGTCATTCACTGTTCTTTTACAGCATGCTCCTTTTTTCTAGGAAGCATACAAATAAGATCAGATTTTAACTGCTAATTAATAGTGTTCCACAGCCTTCTGGCAACAGAGGAAGTTCTTCATTGGCAGCTTTGCTCTCCCTTAAACCTACTTTGTTTTAAATGACTTTTATCATGCTGTCAGCAAAGCTATAGCTCTTAACAGAGACCTTGGTATCAAAGATGGAAAGATCCAAAGATGGACTTGCACACAGAAGTGGAAAATCTTTTAGTTATATTTTATTTCAAAACCTCTATCTATTTGGGCTGAAAAGAAAAAGATTATTTTGTCTTGATGACATATCCCTGTATTTCACAAAGATATGCCCGATGTGGTTTGTGTATTTCATCAAGTGTTTAAATGTGGTAAAAAAATGAGCTGTCCACTTAATTATTTGCAAGTCTTCATTAATCTACAAACTAATACCATCATTATTAAAGATCACAAAATGAGTATCTAGAAAACAATTCAGAACAGTTTCTCCATAATCTTATAAATAAGGGTATTTTTTGGATACTTGAATCCCTTTAGTGTATGCTGTGTTCCTTTTATACAATAATTTCAAAGTCCAAATATTGTTTAGTACTGAGTCAAATGCCTCACAGGGGCTGTCATATCAGAATATTAATACACCAGCCTTGTAATTTCACAGGAAAATCATATCAAGTTTATTTAACAAGATCTGATTTTTTAAAAAATGTGTTGATTGACATACGTATAGTACCATCCTGTGATTTCTTATTGACTGGGTATTGTATTATCTCATGTGTTATCTGTAATTCTTATTTATATGTAAGCCTCTTTATGCCATTCTCACACTGTGAAGTGATGTTAGAATGAGCATAAATGTAGTTTATACTCTTTTGAACATTCATTTATATTGCTAAAATGGTATAAAACGAACAAATGAAGATCACAGGCATGGTTATTTTTATGTAACTTTGTATGTGTTTAAAGTTGTGAGCATCTCTGAGAGCTTGTACAGAGTATCTCAGATTCCATGAGATAGTACATCTTCCCAATAATTGAAGTACCTATCTTCCATCTCTGACTTTAGAGGTTTTCTTCACGCTTTCTGTTGCACAATTGTTATGGACGTGACATGCTGTTATTACATTAAAAAGTAGAGATTTCCAGGAGATAAAATCTCAATTAGTGCAAGGACGCCCTGAGCCTCTATTCCTGGGAAGTCTACCTAAAAATTCTTCTGAAGGAGAATCCTAAGCCAAGACAAATGTTAAACAGATTGTATTTTGGTGTTTTATAGAGGTAGCCTGAATCTTCATACTCTTAACACGAATGACTTCAAATTCCTTTCTGCTTTCTTTTCTATTTACTTTTCAACAGCATTAATTTAGTTTACACCAGTTTAAACAAAACTTAGACTTCTGTTGATAAAGTTGTTATACACAGAGAAGGTTTAAATATGTTCCTGTCTTTAAACAGTCCTGCTGATTGTATAGCAGAAATGCTGATGGGAACTTACTAAGGACACTCTTTTGAAGAATAGAACTGAAAAGGGTCCAGAAACAACCTAGACCAAGCCTGTCAGTGTCATGTCAGATTGACCAGAGTATCTCAGGAGAACTGAGAAAACCCTGGAAAATTACACTAGAAATGGACTTAAAGTACTGAGGGAGATACACAAACAAATGAAATCATGGTTTTCATACAAAAGCAGTTATAGGAACATCAAACTTTTTTTGTTTGATATCTTTTTATTCTGTAATTATTTTTAAAATTTTAAATTTAAATTAAGTTTAATTTAAAAAAAATTATTATTGTAATAGCAATATTAACTGTGTCTGCTGCTCTGTAATCCATTTCACCCAATGCAAGTCCCACACTGGCAGGGCTACTTAGGCACCAGTGAAGGTAAAAGTGGGATTTTCAAAAGTGTCTACCAAAATTAGTGGCCTATGTCACTGAAGTTACATACAACATTGCTGAATAACTTAGGACTTAACTTGGGACATAAAGATACACATGAGCTAGTTTATGTTAGTGAAAATAGCTGAAGCTAAGCTGCTTCCAGTATTTGAGCTAGTTCATCTGTTGCTAACCGTAGAGATCTCTGTATTTGGTGCCATAGTGGAGAAATACCCCGAACATTTTTCAATATCCCATCTATAGTCAATGGAATCAGAGGTGTCAGTGAAGATTTTGTTTTATTGGCAGAATCTTGAATTCTGATGATAGTGCATGAAAACAGTAATATAGTTATGTGTCAACTTCTGTTGGAAGTTTTGTAGGAAGATTTGCAACTATGCAAAGCATCTTTTTACTTACAACTTATATTTTATTCAAAAATCATTGCTGCCCAATAAACAAGAAACACCATGTTACCACTTTATAGCCACTTCTGAGAGCATAGCAGTTAATCTAACTCTGCAGTTGCACTGTTACTGTGTATTGCAAAATGTATGTGATGTTCACTTACCTGAAATATAGCACCAGGGTTATCTTAAACATTGTATTTTTATGACTTTTAAAGCCACCGTGCTGCAAACTGTATGTAATCCAGCAAAAAGTCTTTTCTTTCCTTTAAATACACTTGATCACTATTTCAGGAATATTTACTGCAGCAGTATCTATCCTTGCACAGGAACCCAATAGGCAAAGTACTCCACAAACATGTCGAAAAGGGTCTCTGCCTCTAAGAACAGGGGGCATAGTTCATCTTTCTTCCTGCTGAGATAACATACTTACTCGACTGTTTTCTGACCAATTTTACTTATCTCCAGCTATGCAAATACTGCATTTTTTGCATGTTTTGCAAAACCCGTTAATGCCCCTTCCTGAATCAATCAACAGAAAACCTAAATATTTCACCTCTGTGAAACAGTCTCTGGTATTATCACAAAAATCACATGGGCAACGGTATGTTGGCAAGCTATGTTTGATGTTTCTCCTCCCTGCGCCAGATAATATATGTGCATAATTGCTCAAGTGCCATCTGGTTGCAACTTAAGATGTGTTGCTCATTGATAATGAAAGCGTTGATGTGGTCCCACACATGAAACGGAAGTGTGTTTCATGTAAGCCTGCATGGTTTTGTAGGACCTTGATATAAAAAAAGAGCAATGCCTTGTCAAAACCTTTTAAATGTGCATTTAATAATAGTTTTTCTAAATTTAATGAAAATCTGGCTGCAAGATACCTGATTGGTTTGGGCTTGAAAAATTTAGTATCTAATATGCGCATAGAGTGGCAGTGTGAAGCCTTCAGCCCCTTTTAGCACAAAGTACTAGGGCTTCCCTGGCACAGAGGAAACGCAGGGAAGAGCGGGGTTCAAATGTGTCTGGGGCTCAGGCCAGGGTCCACTGCAGTACATGGCAAAACTCCCTTTGACACGAATGTGCATGACATTGCCTCTGTCTCCCCAAAACAGGGAACAGTGTCAGAGCAATCCGGAAAAATCCCAGGAAGAAGTGAGCAAGGACATGGTAACATTATTCAAATGCACAAAAGACTTGCAGATACGGGAAAAAAAACCCAAACCTTTTCTTCGTGTCCATTGATAGTACAGAAAGTAATGTGATTAAACTGCAGCAAGTGAGATTTACTTTAAAGCGGTGAAAACTCTTTAATGATTGGGGAGTGACTGGCAGGGATCTGTTGCCTGGAGCACTTGTCAAATGCCCATTAACAAGGGGGCTCTAAGAACAGGCTGAACATATACCTGCCAAGAAAAGCTTAGGTTTAGTCCATTCTGCCATGGGGCAGGGACATGAAAGAATGAACTCTGAGATCCTTCCAGCCCCTGCTGTCATCCTCTGTATTCTGTGTGAAGAGTTCTCATCTCCCTTGCCTTTATACCAACATTTGTGTGTAATGTCATTCAAAGGAGCAATGCCCTGAGCAGTTCGTCCCTTTGACCTGTACTTTAGACCAGAAAATGATGGAGCATTAGATATTTGGGGTTTTTTAAATCAGTTTTAACATTTGCTTGTCTACCTGATAGTGTCCATTTTAAACACAGATTATTGTTGTTCCAAATGTGCACAAAAGTGATAAGGGAGGTGACTAGAAGCTTATTATTAATTTGCTGCTTTTATCTTCACGAAATTAACATTCTGGCAAGGAATTTAATTGGACTTTTTTGTTAATTCTCACAGTGATGCTTTCGTTTTTCCTTTTGGGACTGGAGAGAAAAACCAGCATCTGGTGTTTGAGGATGCTAGGGATTTACACCATATTATGTGTAATATCTCTACTGTAAATAAACAAAATGAATAATTAAGTGAATAATGAGGTGTCCTGAATGAAGACTTCACTGACTGTGTCTATGGAGTATTTGTACTCCTGTCGTTTGTTCTCTGTTGGGCATCACATTGCCCATATGGATATCAGCAATGTATTTTTTCAAGCAGAAGCCAGACATAATATTAGTGAAAGCTGTCAGATAAGCAAAGGGGCTTTTGCTCTTCAGTGGTGTATCTGTCTGCATGAGAGCATAAAATACAAGAATAGTAGAATATGCCTCGTAGCCCTGAGGACACTGACAGGCCTGACTGCCCCCTCTGGCTTCCCCAGGGCTCCCCACGCTGCCCACAGCCCACGACCCCGTGTCAGCCCCCGGGTGGTGCCACAGCAGGGCCAGTTACCAGCTCGCCACAGCCCTGCCCGGCCGTGAGTCCCAGAGTTGGGCTCAGCTGCAGGCCCGTGTCTCGGCCTGGCCTCGGCCCATTCCCACCCCCAGGGAAGTGCCCCATGGCCCTGGCTGGGCTGCCCCTGGTGCCCCCAGCCTGCCCAGCCACCTTGAGCTGCAGGGCCCTGCCCTGCCCTGCCACCCCACGGAGCTCCCACAGGAGCCCCAGCCCATGTGCCTCAGCAGCTTGTGAGGAGATTTAAGTTCAGAAGAAATGTAGAAGGGCTACAGTGGAAGTGTTGTAAAGTCTGTTCTGATACGAAACTGAGTTCTGGGGATTGTTGGGGCATTTTTGTTTCCTGGCACCGTGTTGGATGTAGATGCTGTCTTCCATAATTCATTATTTTGCTGTAGATGGTGGTAGGAAGTGTTCAAATCACTGGAACACCAGTGGCATGAAGGGTAACTCTTCCCATAGTCCATGAAGCAGCTAAGGACAGAGCAAGGGGTGGGAGCTGCTGGATTCAGCCACAGACCCGCCTCAGCTATTCCAAACAATTGCTTATTTTATCTGTTCCTTGCATTAAAAAAAAAAATAAATTAGAGGTAATCTGATTTGCTGATTTCACTTGCTTTTACAGAAAAAAAAAGAAGGTGACACCATGAGTGACTACTCGGTATTTCTGTAAATGTGTGGCATCACACGAAGTTAAGATATCATTTTTTTTCATTGGAACACTTTATATACGTGCTAACGATCGGTGCTGAGTAAGCTGGGACCTGGATTTCTGCTGCAATGCTGGGGCAACAAGAGACACCTCCCTCATCTGGATTTCAGGTGAACTTTCTGAAAACAACAACGGGGCAAGAGCCGCAGGATTCCACAGGACAACACCCCATGTCCTGGCCATCCTTCTTTAGGTAGATTACTGGGGATACCTGGCACTGGGGCAGCTGAAAGCTGTGGCTGAAATTAATATGATCTCAATTCAGCTTTCCACCTTGAACATAACTGCATGTAAGTAGAATGCAAAGTGATTTTTATGTATATGTATATGTGATATGATAATTAAACTTAGCACTTTCTGAGCATTTGCTATTCAGAACTGTAAAGGAAAGCTAAATGACTTGTCAAGGAGACACAGTGAAAATTAATGATGGGGTAGGACTCAGAAGGACTGTTGACATCTGGCTCAATGTTCTGCTGAACATTGCATCATTGTTTGAAATCCGTTAATATCACCTCAGGTGAGTGTCCTCGTCTTTTTTCCTGACAATTCCACTGGCTGCTAGCTATGCATTTCCAGCCTGGAGCCAGATGTGCTCTTGTCCTCATCCTTGGGGTGAAGCCTGAGCCTAATTGACAGAAGGCTGCTGCAACTGTCCCTCGTCCTTGCTCTATCCCTGGGAGCCTCTGCCCACTGCCAGTAGTCAATGTACCTGGTCACAGGTGTGCAGTCCCTTGACTTCCTATCGGCTGCTTAGGAAGGATAAACTTGAACACCTCTGCTGGAAAACATCCAAAGTTGTAACAAGTAATGCCGCTGTCACTGATGGAAAACTGCATACATTTCACCCAACTGTACAAAAACAAGTAAAAAAGCACTGATGTTCTGCCACAACATCACTAAGATTTGATGAAGTGACAGTTCTTGGGGAAAAAAAAAATAAAATAAAAAAGAAGATTCTTATATCTGCCTTAAAACACAATCTTACATAACAACTCGTCTTCCCAGTAACATGGCATGATACCCTTAGACATCACAACTACATGAAGTATGGTTTGTCCAATGTTAAACCACCAGCAAGGACAAACTATTTTTAGAGCTGTCATATATTATTGCACCTGAGCTTTGTTTGTCTTCTGATTAAAAGAGGGTTTTTCTTCAGAGAAGTTCACTTGAATTTTATACTCATTTACTAAGTCTTACGTTTCAATTCAATTTATTTTAAAGCAGATTCTTCGGGGAAAATTATAAAGCTAATTTGAACTGATTCTTTGGAGATTCAAGCTTAAATGACGTGCCATAAAATTGGCAGTCAAAGTGAAAAAATAGAATTGAATTTTATACTTGTATTACTCAATGGACACAGACACCTTGCTGTTTGCTGCTGCTGAGGCTTTTGATGTAGGATATTTGAGACAATTTAAACACACCTAAGAATTAAACTTCACCGAAGTTTTGGTAACTAAGGAACCACAGAGTTTTCCTTGTTCAATCATATTTTATCAGATTATAAATTTATGTCTGGCAGGTTCACAGAGTTAGTAATTCTCTTCAGTTTCTCAAAACTAATTCTATAAACTTCTAGTGGTATTAATCCTAATTTGGGGCAAATAAAATCAAGTCCTATATCTGTAGGACACCTGGAAGACAGTACTTTAGCATCTCTTTGTGGACTTGTCTGAGTAATGTTCCTCACCAAGAACCTCCCCTTTCTCCATGTCCAATTCCACCAGCCAGCAGTTGGGTAAAAATACTGAGCTGGTTTAGGTGTTCAGCAATTTGGACTCCCAATTTAAAATGTTATCTAAAAGGTCTGAAGTTTGGATGGCAGATGTGTGGTTTTTTCCTGAAAACACCTTTTTTTTAGGTTTTAGGATCCCATATTAGGGGGCATCTAAAATCATTAACATTTTCAGACAGTTTAGGCCACCATGGTAATTCATTATCAAATGAGCAAACATTTGGTCTCACAGGTTTTCTGTCAACAGGTTAATTATGAGGATTTTACTCCCCTAAAGCCTGTAGATGTACCTAGAAAAATGAGACATTTTGCTTCACAGAATGTATGTTTTTCTGTTACTGTTTGATGCATTTACAGGTTGGGAAATTCACAGAAATAATGGTCAAGGAGCTGGTTGTTCAATTTCCTGTCACATAAATTACTGGGTAGATGTTCATTACTCCATCCCAGCACCATGCTTCCAACCTAATCAAGAGCAGAAGTGAGGATATGAAAAGATATGCCGGAGCAAACTCCAGTCCACTCTATTATTTTCTCTGCTCACATGGCCCTATATTAGAAATTACTGTTATTTTGTATGAGTAAATAAATTAAGAAATACTTAAAAAAAAAAAAATCTTTGTTCTGCTAATCTTTTTGTGAAAACAATTTTACTGAAAGAAGCCTTCATTCCCAGGATTATTTTCTGATGTGCTCAGCTTTCCAAAAAGTATTAGTCAGGAGCAGACATGCTTATTTGCTTTGGCTCCCATTGTAAGTGTTGAACACCTGAAGTCAGACACCAAAGTTCATATTTAAATGTCGAAATTAAAATCCCCCAGTCTTTCACACATGCTGAGTTGCTACACCCCTCAATGATCTCAGTGGGAGCTGTGGCTGCTCAACATTTTGAAAATTTTGGTGTTTAAAGTCAGATGCTCAGTGAAAGTTATAGATGTCTGACTGCCTCGATAGCGCTCGAATGCTCCTTGGAACTGGGTGCAAGTGAGGGGGATGTGATGCTGCTCGTTTGCTACACTGCTGAGCTGATGGAAACCCATGGACTGCTCTCCCCCATGCTCCCAGTGTTCTGAAAGCAGAGCTTGCCACCTGCTATTCAGAAACTTTCTTCTACACTGTTTTTGCTTAAGACATTGAGCAGAATTTGCCAAGATGCTGCCAATTATAAGCATATCTAGCTGTTGGGCTCTGGGAAGCCGTGCATGGTGAGATAACTCTCATTTGTAGGGTAGGATTTTGATAGACTGAGCAGGTCTCTAGATCCCTCAAAAACCTTTACAATCTGTCATGATTACAAAAAGAATAACACTTTCCTAAAAACAGAGCCTCAGTTTATTTCAATGGCTGAGAATCTGAAATTTCCCTCTATGGAACTGTTTCTGAATGCTGCATGCACTAAGAACATAACAACGTAAAGGATAAATAAAAATAAGAAAGTAAATTTTATCCAGTTGTCTCTGTTTTGCAGTTCTGTTCTTACTCCAGCAGAAGCCTGACCCTTTCCTCCCCACGCAGAGCAGCACTTTGTGAACCAGTGCTTACCCATGATGTACCCTGGGCCAGCCACATCCCTCTCTTCCTTCAAAGCGAGCACGTGAAAAGACACCAGCACAGTCCCATCCTTAGAGCTTTGTCTCATCCATATACTATCATGTTAAACTAAACCAGAATAAACTTTTTCGATAGATAAACTCAGCATTCTCGTCTAAAACTGAGCACAAGCCCGTGAAGCTCTCCTGGTTCCCTGGGGAAACCTGCTGCTCCCTGGGTTCCCGCAGCTCTGGGTCTGCTCCTGGCTACCGGCCCCCCCGGGGCCATCCCTGGGGCCCCATCTGGTGTCCCCAAGCTGAGGAGGCTTCCCAGCAAATTCTTCTACTGATGTGTACAAAGATGTGCAAGGATTTGTTAATAATCCTTTTTTTTTTCTTCTCCTGTTGAATTCATGGTAAATTACAAGTTTCCTCATTTTACCCATTGATCTCACTGATGATTTTTTTTTCTTGGAGAAGGAAGATGGTTGGCAGTTTTGGTTGTTACTTTGTTGTAAATAACAATATAAACTGTTATTTATGTCATACTTATCTATCTGCTGAAGATTAATAAAGGCCTCTTAAGAACTCCAACAGGTTTTGGGGGATTATTCAATCATATGGTAAAAGAATGGATCTATACCCGATTCTAAGGACAAACTGATTCTAGTTAAGGTCTATAGGAAGTATAAAAATAGAAGAAAAGACACTTCATCTTTTTTAGAAATAAGCTGCATGAGAACAGGGACTGTTTGCAAACAATTTAAATAATTTAAGCTTTTTTCTAATTCAACATGTATAATTTCAGTGAATTGTCCCTTTTCCATAACTGTGTCTGAGCCTCCTTTCGGATCTGAGTGCTGTCCCTCAGAAAGGGGGTTTTGTGACTTATATGTCTCAGGATGAAAACTCATAGTTTTCTCAGGTTTATGTAAGAGTTTAGGTAGAACCATGTCTATCTTCTAATCATTGTTTTAAATAAACCCGATTGTATTTGTTAATTTATTTGATCTTGTCACCAGAAGTAATAGCATAGTAAAAACAGGTCTGCTTATTAGCTGATGGAACTAAGACTTAGACAACATAAGCTTGAACGAAAAAAGAGCTCACATATCTATTTAGCCTCATCCAGTCCTATGCTTTGCTACAAATTAAAATAAATGGCTTAAGTAACAGCAGATGCAATTCACATTCTTTTATCTAGCACAATCATTTTCTTCAGAAAACCTTTTGGAAATGTTATTTTAGAAGGTTTTGACTTTTTCTGTTCTCATCTCTTTTAGGGGCAATGTGAAAGAAGGGAGGAAATTCAAGTGCAGGAGGAGAAAAAGGAAGAAACTCAGGAGAAACAGAAAAAAATATGAATGGAAAAAATCTAACAAACCTTTTCATAGGAAGCTGAGCAAGTACACATTTTCATTTCAAAACTACCTATAGAAATAGTAGCATAAATGAAAATATTTGCCATGATTTCAAGATGTCCATAGGTAGTCTTAGTGTAATTCTTTTACTCCATGTATAATGCTAAGGTATCATACCATGCAAATAAATGCTTTAGAGATGCCAATACATAGATAGGCTTTTGATACTAAATCACACAGTATTCAAGGTGAGAAACAGTACAGTCAAAAGGGAATTGCCTCTATTTGGTTTGTTCAGCCTGAAGAGGAGACTAAGAGGAGACCTTATCGTGGTTACAGCTTCCTCACAAGGGGAGGAGGAGGGGCAGGCACCGAGCTCGTCTCTCTGGCAACCAATGACAGAACCAGAGGCAATGGCAGGAAGATGTGCCAGGGAGGTTTAGGGTGGACATTAGGAAAAGGTTCTTCACCCAGAGGGTGGTGGAGCCCTGGAACAGGCTCCCCAGGGAGGTGTCACAGCCCCAAGCCTGACAGTGTTCAAGAAGAGACTGGACAACACTCTCAGACACATGGTGTGAACTGTGGGGTTGTCATGTGCAGGGACAGGAGTTGGACTTGATGATGCTTGTGAGTCCCTTACAACGTTCTATGATTCCGTTTGAGAAAGGGAAACACATCTCCGTAGCAGAGCTGAGGGCAAAGCAGAGGCTGTGCTGCACAGCGCTGTGTCCCCTTGCTGCTCATGTTGTCCGCAAGCAAAGCAGAGAGCTGCTGGGGTGCTGCTGGCACCCAGGGTGCTACCCAGTGCCTGCACTGCCCCGCACCTTGGTGAGCACATCAACCACTCGTATTCAGTGCACACACTGCTCTTTTGCTCCCTGATGCTTTCCAGGTGAAATTACAATGGGAAATCAATATCCAGTTGCAGCCACAGTTACCTCTGTTTTAGTTATCTGGTGACTTTGGTGACCCCATTTATTTTATTATTTTGTGTAGCTGTCTATCAGAAAAGTAAAATCTGAAAAGACCTGAAAATGTAGAAAATAGACATCTTTACAAAAGCCACATTTCTGAAATGGCTACAGATGATTACTATCACAGCATTTACAAAACAAGACTTAAAAGCAAGGAAATTAATACTTATGGACTGTGCAAACCTCACGGTGAATCTTGTAGGTCAATATACATAACAAATACAAAAGCATTGCCGTGTCAAGTAACAAATTCCCTTTTCTTCACCACATAGCAAGACCTCTGACTTGAGCTGCTCCCTAGAATATTCTGACTTGTTCTTTACTTGTTGTCCACATTAAATCCAGCACATCAATTTTGACTTTTAGAATTACTTTGTCATTTTATTATTAATGATAGTAAGCAGAAAACATTATCAATGAACTTGAACCTAACAGTTACATTGTCCTACCTGGCAATGAAGCCATACATTTTTAAATACCTATGTATAAGTGTATTCCAAGATGCAGAATATTTTCAGTTCCAGAAGTCTGTTCCCTTTCTTAAGGCTAGTACAAATAGCTGAACAAACTGATCTCCAGAGAAACCCAAGTCACTTCAGTGGTTTTACAGTAAAGATAAGTTACAGCTGCTTCTAATCTGATACATCCTCTGAAAGGCTGAGGAGATGAAAGGCATGATTCACTAGATGAAGGTAAATGCTCCAAGGAATGTGAAAGTCAAAAAAATTATATGTTTCTATGACAAAATGCTACACACTTTGTATTTGCTTAATTAGTAATGATAGCATAATTATTAGATTGATTTTATTAGATACAATTATTAGATATAAAGCTAGAACAATAAAGAAATATTAGCATGCTTGAGATGCATTGTTCACAGAACTAAGTGTGAGCTGTGCTTGGGCATGTTTGAAAACTTGCCCTGCCTCCTGTAATTATATGTGGAGGATCCATCACTAACACAGATGCCATCCCCCTTAAATTGCCTGGTCACCGCACCATGTAATTGGGGGCAGAAATGGATCAAGATCTGTCTGCTCATACATGTCAGCAAAGAACTTACTATAATGATTCTTTGCCCGTTTATTATTTGGTAGAAGGTTTTGCATTACTTTCTTCAGCTCTCATGTGTGCCCACTCCACAGCCGTGTTTGCAGTGTTTCGTTGGCATGTGTTGAAAACAGTCATTAGCACACACTGAAGACTATCAGATGGGATGTTTGCAGCTGTCATTTCACAGGATTATCTTTGACTGTTCCCTCCTGTTTGGGCTAATTATGTCTGTTGTCACTGGGCAGTTGGAGGCTCATGTAACAGGGACCAAGTGCAAGACTCTTCTCATCAGACAGTACTTAGGGGTAGGAAACCCAAGGCAAATGAATGCGGGGGACATGAAAAGAGCAAATAAGTGCAGAGAAGAAATAACAGAGGTTTTTTCATAGCTGAGTGATGTTCGGTAACTCCAGAATAAGTTGGCTTTTTGACAAAGCTAATGCTTCATTCAATGTGATTTCATTTTTTAAATTATCTACAAATTCAAAATGATCTCCTGACTGCATCATCTGGTCTGACTCAGACATGGCAAATATGGCTACAAGCAACTCCACGTGGCTGTGGCACTGCAGCCTGCAGCTGGGAAGGCAGAGGTGTTTCCTCATATTCCCACTGACGTGGCCAGGAGGTTTCCCTGAATGAGAGAAGTGTCTGTGATCAGGCTTATGCTTCTCACAGCATGGGGAATTGCTGGGAGAAATCCCCTGTATCTGAAGGCTTGTCAAAAATACAACCCACAGCACATGCAGCATTTCACAGCTCAGAGCCAGGTGGGTGCTGGATACCCTTCACCCATTTCCCTTTTTGCACCTTTGTTTTGTGTCAGATGTTTAAGGCAGAGAGAAGGGAGTAAGTAAATAACCATGCATAGGCTGAGAGAAGTGTAGGATATTACACTCAAGGAGTAAAAATGCTCCCAGGCACTTGATGCCTTGCTGCACTGAGAACTACTCACACGTTGCTGCTCCTGAAGTCCAGCCATATGTGTTAGGGAAGCTAGTGTGAAGTTTTAATGCACAAGTAGATAGTTAGACAGGCACATTAATATTTCATGGAGAATTGTTAGACTCAGATAAATATGCAAGAGGTTTTTATTCAGCCCCAAATTTGCCTTTATTCAGGCAATGAATTCAGTAGACAAGGGGTTCAATATTTGATGCCTGAGTGTAGGTATTCATATGAATCGATGCTTCTCAGTTAGATAGTGGGTGTTTCTTTAAAATAGGTCCTCAATCTAATATAGCTTAAATGAAGTCAGTGGCACACAGGATGTGCCGCAGGTAGGAGAGCGATAAGACAAGTGTGGCTCTGCATAACACATGCATTTTTTATACAGTACTCTTCAGATTTTGTCTGCAAGAGGAGTTTGGTGCAATCAGTCACAGCTCTTACAGGAAAACAGAAATTCGTTGACACTAATAATCCTCCTTAAGACAGAGCTTTGTACGACTCCTCCTTCCTCTCCCCTTCCCTGCCTGCCAAAATGAGAGTGAGCATCAGTGCGGTTCCTGCGGGGAGCTGTTTGGCTGGAGCCTGGCAGGCACAGATGGCCAACAAGCTGCAGCCCCTGGTCCTCCTTGGCTGAACAACCACGCTGGGTCATCTAACGGGTCCTCAGCAGCCAGCAAGAGCACCGGTTTGCTCTAAACCACAGCTCCCCGTGTTTCTTTGGGCTGACAACAACAGGCACATTGTGGTCCCTCTCAAACAAATTCTCTGCTGACAATTCAGGCTTGTGGCAAAGCCTCATGGCCTCTTTCTCCTCTTCCTCCTCCCACACATGGAGCCATCAAAAAGCCTCTCCCACTTGCACCCACCACTCAGCTTGCAAGGGTTGACCCCCTGGGTCGCTAGGCTAATGTCCTGGGACTCCAGCTGATGATGGTGCCCACTCCTAAGAAGCCTGTGGCCCAAGCTGACAGGACAGGCCCATGGCAGCTGACAGGCTCAGGCACTGCAGGTGCCACCAGCATCTCCCTCTTAGCACAGGTGGGTAGGAGAGGGTGGCTGGTAAGTAAATCCACAGGAGAAGGAGCAGCAAAGGGAAAGGCAGGGCTGCTGTGGAATAAGTGGGGATGAGGGGAATGTGGGCACTGTGCTGAGGCTTTGAACATGGATGGCTGGTGACAGGGAGGGGACCAGCCAGAGAGAAGGGCAGCAAGGCCAGGGAGAAGGAAGTCCCTTCAGAGCAGGGGACACCTGAACGCGGGGAAGGCCTCTGCTGCAGTGGCTGAAGCGGCTCCGGGTGTCCTCTGCTGCTGTCCCAACCACCACACGAGTCCTCTGGGGTCCCAGAGCTGAGCCTGGTGCCAGGCTCCAGCTGAGCCCCTTTTGTGCCCTTCCTCCTGCTTGAACCCCGCTTGGCCAAGCTCTTTTCCTCTAATTTGTTCCTGAAATTCCATTTGTGTGAACTGAGCCTGGTTTCCCTTCTAGTCTCCATGAAATGAGCAATACTGCATCCATCTTCTCTTCCTTGCAATCTCTGGTCCCCTCTGGACTGAGAACTTGGCTTCTGCTTGTCTGGCTGGCTTCTGTGTACTCTGGCACTGGGGTGCTAGGTGAGTTTCTGAGAAGACTGGCTTCTCATTCCTGATGCCCTAGAGAAAGCTGGTCTGAGGGTAGACCTTTCAGTATGCAATGCCACTCCTCTAAAATTCACGACAGCCCTACTCAAAGCAATCACATCTAGACAGTGGCTAACTCTCCTTCCTTCCTTCCTTCCTTCCTTCCTTCCTTCCTTCCTTCCTTCCTTCCTTCCTTCCTTCCTTCCTTCCTTCCTTCCTTCCTTCCTTCCTTCCTTCCTTCCTTCCTTCCTTCCTTCCTTCCTTCCTTCCTTCCTTCTCTTTCTTTGTTTTTCTTTCTTTGTTTTTCTTTCTTTTCTTCCTCTCTTCTCTCTTTTCCTTTTCCCTTTCCCTTCCTTCTTTCTCTTTTTCTCTTTCTTTCTCTTTTTCCCTACGGGTTTTTTCCTCCCCCTTTATGTTTTGTACTTCTCTCCCCACCATGTCCAGCTCTGCAGTCTCCTTGCCCATGCTAGAAAAAGGAGGAATCTCTGATAATAGTACAAGAGTGTCTTGTGACTATGGCACAGTGGTAGATGGCTCTGACAGCACAATTATGTTGAAGACAGTGGAACTGAGCCTTTTTTCATCCCACAGCTGAGAATCTGACTCCTATTTTCAAAAGATTAATTCTTTTCAGGTTTACAAAAGTCAGCCAATGTCTACTTCTTGCTGTTGCTTTTTCTAGCCCAAGCACTTTACATTTCTGTGCTTACAACAATCTTTTTATTGGGAACAGTTAAAGAGTTTTATAAGAATAATGGTCTTGTGTATGATGCTCAATCAATCTAATTTTCAAGCCTCTTCAAAGTTTGCCAAGCTCTGCGGCTTAAAAATCCACACTTCAGCTTCTCACAGCAAGTGTTGAGATGCTGCCTAAATTTCTGGGCAGTTGGAATATTTGCTATCCTCAGGCAACATCAATTTGTCCATTACCACAATGAGCGCAAATTGTTCTCTGTGGTTTGATTTAGTTCCAGTGGCAAATTACAAAAATTAAGGCACAACTGAGAAAATATAGGTGGGAATTTCAAAAGTTCCTCCAGCACATACAAGCTCAGCTTCCCTTAAAACTCACTAGCACTTGTGCTCCAGGTCAGTCAGTAACAACATCTGCTCACATAACACTTTATTATACCTCTGCTAAGGTGTGTTAGGAGAGCCCAGCAGGCATACTTCTTATTTCTGAATTGACTCTAAGGTAGTGAATAGAAGTGATTCCCTCTGCCCTTCTGAAAAGCCATGCGGGTAACTTCACCTGCAGACAGGCGGATTAATATTTACTTGATGCAGGCAATTACTTACATTTGCTACATTATTTCTCTTGATTATTTTTCTGATATGGTCAGGAAGGCCTTTACATTACTTGGCCAAAGCACCTCAAACAATAATTTTTTGGATAAACTGAATATGGACAATGAACTCCTCTGAGGGATTTGCGACCATGCCTCCAGTCAGACTAGGTGCACACTCCTGCCACGTGGCCATTGCTCATGCAGGTATGTATTCTGCAGAGGTACCACAATGTGGGTTTTGTGTTTAAAGAAAACCTAACATTTTGGTATAAAACACATCAAAACAAGCAATTCCTTAAAGTTTGTGCATTGGGGAAAAAAAGAATATGTAATAAAAAAAGAAAAAATGGGCTGCCACTGTGGAGCAGAGGGCTGGAGTACTGAATTTCAACCTACTGAATTCTAAAATAGAGGCTTTGCTGTATTTCTGTATGGGAGGTGATCATACTGGATGACACATTTAAGAGCTTCTGTTCTCTGTTTCTTGTGACACTGCAGCTTAGAAAACTAAGGTTGGATCTTAATTCCCTTTTACTTAGCAGGTTTCATTTCTTTTTACATTTTTCCACTTAGTATCATTGCACTTCTGCTTGTATCTGTTTTCTGTCAATGTTACTTCTAGGCTTTGATGTTTCAATACAATAATATTTCCATGTTCAATTAGTAAATACTGTCAAGACATACTTATTTATGTTTAAACACATTTCTCTGGAAAGAATTAAAAAAGAAAGCCCGTAAAAACATATCTGTTGATCTATGATTATGTAAAACAACTTTGGTGTACCTCCTGTGCTGCTCTGTTAAAACAGGTCCAGCAACACCTCCCCTTCCTGATGCTGTGTTCCTGAAATGCTTCTTCAAGCACAGGTGATTTTGTAAGGAGCAGTTTTAGAGTAATCATGGAACCTGTCTGTTAAGCAATATAGATCAAGTTTTGCTTATCAAACACCAGTCTATACAATCGTGTATTGAACTGTTGGTTCAACTCATTCTGGTGTTTCTGGAGCTCTAGAAAGAGCCTGAGCCAAGACAGCAGCATCTTGTATCCCTGCACTCCTGAGGCTGGTGTGCTAAACTCCATCTGTGTCTGCTCCATGGACCCTGTGAGCCTCACACCCAGGTACAAGCTGCAGATCGGACATCTCCTCTTCCCTCACATACTTCTTTCCATGCAAAAAAACCTGGGCATGTAGGAGGACGGAGAGGGTTGTGGAGAACCACCCAAATAACCCAGAGACCAGAAGTCAGGGCTCACTGCAAAGCACTCATGCCCACAGCACAGAGGCTGCCTTGGCACTGAAAGTGTGCTTAAGAGACAATGTTTGGAAACGGATTTTTTTTCTGCCTCATTTCTGTGTAAATAGTGATCTTCTCACACCATTACTGCACTTTGTGCAATGACACTTGCACTAAGGGAACTTGGCAATAACCTCCCATCTCTAGGGGAGGAGCTCAGGTCATTCACCTCCTTGAACACGCTCTAACCCTCCTCTTCCTTCTTTGAACCCTCATCACAGTTTAATGTCTTTGTCAAAATTAGAAGAGTTATTTGTATGCAATATTCTTCTAGGCTACTTCTTCAAGTAAAGTGCCTAGCCCTGGGTTTATGAGGAAGTTCACGTGTGACGGGCTTGACAGACTGGGGCTATGGCCTTAGCACATGGCCCAAACACCTTGCACAGGTTGTTATAATTTGACTTTTTCAGGTGACCAAGATACTGAGGTTTGGAAAATAACCACTGAGTGTGCAAGCAGGTAATTTTGTATACTTGGTGTATGCAGTGATGTGCACATGCTAACTGCAGTGAAAGACATCTTCATACACTGTTACCAAACCCAGCAGAAATTTATGAACCAAGTGCTTTATTTTAAAAGGCTAAGTGGCTGAACCGTCTCTCTGGCTACCTTTAACTTTCTTATCAGTTGAAGATGAGTTCACCTTTTTCCCACACTCCACTTGCATTTGCATTTCTGCATGGTTCGTTGCAGTAGGTTTGCAAGCAGTTAAACCCGTGCTGGTGTCGAGAAGCTGGCCAGTGCACAAATCCCAGCCCTAAGAGCGATAGAGGTGCCAGCAGTACCCAGCTGGCTTGACTCAGCTCATCCACATCTTCCAAATGTGCCTTCAGAGACAAATAGAAACACCTGCCTGTTCATTAGGTGTTGAATGTGTAAGGGTTCATGCTCATCTACTGCCTCTTTTGAAGGGCACTCAGGACTAAGCCCTGCTTAAGGTGATAGTGAGCACCTCTGATATGAGAGGCTGGGCACTGTGATCCTGTTTGTGATGTTACTCACAGCAAGAATAGGCCCTGGCTTGCAGCAAAGAGGCCAGAAGGTACAGCCACACAGTGTCCTGGTTGTATGTGAAGTGGCCTTGATGTTCCTCAGGCCCTTTGAACTGCAGCAAAGCAGGTTTGGGGTTTTTTTACTATTTTTTGTATGCGCATAGCACTAGGCTCCTCTGGGCAGACTGCAGCAGATCACTGATGTGTGTGTGTTGCTGCAAATGTAGTTTGCAAAGCCATCTTACGTGAAAGCGCTATGTGTTTGGCAATTGTAAACGCTGGGTGGAATGGTGTATCTCTGACTTTCAAATTCACATTTTCCTACTGAGATGGACTGCTTCTCTCCATGCTGGGTTTTGCCAGATTGAGGGTGGCTGTGTTGTCTAGGGCAATAGTAGGGTTGTGACTGAGCCTTATTCAGAAAAATTGCTCTGAGCTGGTCTCTCAGTTGGGCATCTCTGTGTAAAAGGGTATCTGCTCATATGGAAAGGGTCATCTGTGTATTGAGGGCCCAAAGTGGGCAGGACACTTGTCAGAGGCCATGCTGGAGATTCGGAGCATAACACAGGCCGTCTGCATGTCCTCAAAGGTCCCTGCATGCGGAGGCAAGAGGCGTGGGAGATAGGAACCAAAATACTGCATGGACCAGCTGCCTGAGCCAAGCAGTGTGGCTGCCATGGGCTTGGGCCCTGTGGTCCAGTGAACCAGGGTCTGGACTTTGATGATTTATATAGCCAGGAGAGATGTAACCTGTGGGGTTTCTGGGCAGAGCTACTTGCCATTTAACCTTGGTAATCTTGAATTCTAGTAACGCAGTAACTTTAAGGCTAATGTA
The DNA here is from genome assembly GCF_964273445.1 of Streptopelia decaocto. Classification (NCBI taxonomy): domain Eukaryota; kingdom Metazoa; phylum Chordata; class Aves; order Columbiformes; family Columbidae; genus Streptopelia; species Streptopelia decaocto. Next base: position 18,792,746 of record NC_138661.1, read on the forward strand.
ACAAATTTAAGCAGTGAAGATCTTTCAGATGACACTTGCATAATGATTCCACTTTAAAAATAAAGTATGGATTAGAAAGAACATATTAGTTCAAACATTTTGCAGCCATTTGGGACCTGACATCATAATTCTCTTGAATTAATGAGGGTTGTCTGTAACATTCTGGCAAAACTTTCCTTCTCTATTCCTTGTTTCTCAGCTCTATTGTACCTTGTCATGTTTTTAGTCTATGCAAAGAGGCTAAACAAAAGCCAAATAAAACACACTGAAAGATCTCTGCTGATTTCAGAGGTCTCTGGAGCAGACTGTAATACTATTCATCTCTTAGAATAGGGATCCAATTTTGAAGGCATTTATACTGATGGAATAACTGCTAGTTTCAGGAAGTTATTCTGCATTTCCATCATTTAAACTCTTCCCCTTTTATTCGCCTGTGCATCACCAGGCAACGCGTCTGTGCTTTATAAATAAAAGTGAGTGACAGTGATTGTATCCTCATGCGTTCTTACAAAGACTTTATTTTCTATTAAGTTCTAAGCAGTTCTGGATGAGTAAAAGCTTTATACTTCAGATTTACTTTTTATTTGTGCCACTTAAATTTTTCATCTATATAGAGTCATTGTCCCTCTCCAGTCCTTCCCAGTCCTCTCCTGCCCCTAGCTGTTCCTCAGCATTTTAGTCAATAGGAGCTTCATCGGTGCAAGCACATTAAGAACTAGCCCAAAAGCAAGTGCATTATGAGAAATTAAATAAGAGGAAAATAAGAGAAAAGGAAAGGGAGGAACTGACTATACCCTGTGCAAAACAAGGGCAACAGACAAGTACAGGAGCGAGGAGGGAAGATCTGTTAAACTTGCATTCAACTCGGTGGAAAGAGAATGGGGCCAAGACATGTAGTGTGTCTGCAATTAGCATACAGTGCCTTGGGACAGTGATTTCCAGTCTGCTATTTCCCACTTTGTTTAATGTTTAATTCAAATTGTGTACTAAAAATAGGAAGCATTTTGGAGCTGAAAAGATGTGAATGGCATAGGGATAAAAACCAGAAACTGCAAGAGGAATGCTGCTGTAGCTGAAACAGCCCTGCTGGGATTTCTAGCTTTGCGTCCCAGTCAGTTATGGTTACAAAATGCAGATTTGCCTTATCTGGGCCATTTTGACTGAGAGAGCACATGGTAGTCCCTTTGTGAAATAAACAATGAGACAGAGTGAGTGGTCATCTGTCTAACTCTTTTCTGTAGCTACTGCTATTCCCTTTTTTTTGTGAAGATGTTTGTACAGCTGACTACAAATAGCAGGAAGCTTTTAAGCTTTTGGAAGATTTATAAAAAATGCTGGAGCTTCCAGTTTTCAAATAGCATCACTGTAGCATGGCTTGTTTGTCCAGAACTAGAAGGTCAAAAGACTTTTCTCTGGATAAAATTATGAAACCTTATGCTTATGCACTAGCCTCCTCTCCAGAGAAGTCTGGAAAACTTTTTGCCTGATGTCCCAATTCTGCAACTGCTCTGAAGAGATCCCATAAAAACGCAGAGATGTCTCTTCTCTAGCCTAAGCAAGAAAATCAGCTGAAAAATCATAAAGCAGCCTCACCTAATTCTTAAACAGTTGTGCATCTCAAGCTTTAGAAGTCCTACAGCATGACTATATGAATTTGGTGTAGGAAACCCTCTTTCCAGCAGACATTTGAGGTGATGCTGCCACTTCTCGCTTTGGACATGCAATATGTTGAGACCAGCATCTTTGGCTTTCTATAAAACAGCAGATTTGGGGTGATAAAGACACAAACCAGGAAACTTTCAGAACTTCAGGCTTAGTTTTAGGTCGAAGTTACACAATATTTTGTGAATTATAATATTTGTAACATCGTCTCATATCTTTGCCAAAATTTCTGTTGACTTCTGTTTGATTGATGAAATGCATTTGCCTATGCCACATATTAAACCTTATACCCAGGGAGGCTGACAAAGAATAAACTATCCTGAATTTGGCAAAGCCTCATACTTCTTTCCAAACTTCATCTCCCTTAGAAAGTACAACCTCATTCAATTAGACCAAAGGGTATTTTAGAAAAAATGAGCCATATGTTCCATTTTCTGCCATTTTTAAATCTAATAATCAAATTTGCTTCAGAGTAACCAAGAAAAAATTAAGAGATTTAAGTTCTTAAGTAAAGTTTGGACTGTAGTTTTGTGATTCAAAATGGTATTGATAGAAATTGGGTACCTAGAGATACCACCAAATATACCACCTGAAGACTGCTTCCAGATCCTGCTTAGCTTTGTAAAATCTGGTCCACAGAATGTTAAGACTGAGTGGAGTACTTGAAGGCCCTCCATTGCACTGCCAGGCAAGGAATTGGCTTTCATCTCCTGGTAAGCTTAGAAAAGTGGTTTTGTGTTGTTGTTGTTTTATTGTAGTTTGTTTGTTTTGGGGGATTTTTTTCTCCCTTCATCAAACTTCATTTCTAGTTTCTAATATGCTTTATAGGTGACAGTTGTTATGGAGTTACAACCAGCTATAAGCATCCAGGGTTGAATGATCATTAACTTACTTCTGAAGAGAAGGATTTCAGCTCAGAGGTGAGCCAGGTGATATTCCAGAAGCAGTGAATTGTGTCCAGCCCCTATGTGATGGATCACTGGCGTCTGAGCTGCAGCTTATGTGTTACAAACGTTTTGTGAATGTATGTGTCTAGGAAGGTGTATTACAGACACGTACCCTTATCATTCTCTGAAATTTGTATATGTCTTTATAGGTGAATTGGTTTCCAAACCTGACAGTCTCTCTTGTTTTCTGTTACTATTAGAGAAGAGATACGAGGGACAACTCAAAGCAAAGCACTGGTGTGTTGCGTGTGGCTGGAACCGAGCAGTCAGCCACAAACTGAGCTGCAAAGCTGTTCCAATTGCATCCTGATTCCTGAGAAGCCACTCCACGGAGGTGTATGTTTGGACCAATACAGCATGTTGTCGCTGCGGAAGAGGAGGGCAGGGCTAGGTGTGCTGCATCTGCTCTTCTTGGCATCCCGGCAGTGTGTTTCCTCCTGCAGTAAAGCGTGTTGGAAAGCTTAAATAAACCTTTCAGGGGCACAGCTCATGACACAGTCTTGGGGCAGTAGGGCCATGGCCCACGTAAGTGAGGGGAGCCTGGGATGAAAAGAAGACTCTTGCATCTTTAACTGAAATAATTGCCCAATCAAGTTCCAAGTTTAGCACAAGTGGGATAAAAATAGCTTGCTGTGTAGAATCACCTGAAGTAACTGCACCTTGCAGAGCAAGAAGGAACTCCTTGATATCCTGATGACACATCAGGACAGCAATTCTTTAACACTTGCAGAGTGTTTTTTATCTTCAAAGCTTCACAAATGTTAGCTAATTAATCCTCACAAAGCCTGAGGGAGTTAACGTATGTATTGTTACAAGCCACAGGCCAACAAAGGACTTCACAGTTGTCACCATGCTTCATGCTGTGGCTGCTGCTGGCATCAGCCAGGAGAGAAATAAAGATCATACTAAAAAGCACTCTCCTTTCCTCCCCTGGCAAGTGGCAGTTGCAATGAGCCTCTCCACAGTTATGTAGAAACCGGGATACAAAATGAAGCTGGGCTACTTCTATCCATCACAGTGTAATACAGCCAGTCACAGCTAATGCCTCCTACCCAGCAAGCTGTGAGCTAAGGCCCAGAGAACTGGGGTGCAGAGTGTGCACAGTCACAATCCCAGCCAGACAGTGCCAGCTCTTACACTGCTGGAGCCAGGCTACAGCCCTGAAGTTTCATCTGCACACCTTGGGGACATGCAGAAGTAGATTCATAGTTGAGACACACAGAGAACTGAGCAACGTGTTGGTAGCTCTACAGAAACTGTAGCTCTGTCTGACCTCTCTTGCTGTTTGTTCTAGAGCCATGATACCAGGGGTGAAGCAACAGCCCTGGGGCATCTTGCTGCTGCGATAGAAAGAAAATGTGCTCCTCTTTAGCACAGATAAAGGCTATCTGTGCATGGCTGAAGTGAGATAGTGTTTGGGAGCCTCCCAGGATACTAAAGACTGTATTTTCTTTCATGTCTTGTGCTGTTCAAGCTCACGGCACTGCCCCCTTCCAACTTGCTGTGTTTTGTAGGTCTCCCCACTTGCATAACTGCAAGCAGAATGCTATGGTTTGTATAAATAATATGGCTCAGGGAGGGCACATGTAACAGTGTACATGCTGATATGAGCCAGTTGATGCTTGAACATCATGTGTCTCTGCACAGTGTACCAGGAGGTTTGACATCTCTGCTGCTACATCTGTCAGTCAATAAACCCCATGCTGCCCACCTTTAGAGGGTGAGTTACATGTGGAGGACTGTTTTCTCTGTAGTTACCAGGACCAAGACAGAGCGCTGGGATTGTGGGAACCTGTGTGGAAACTGCCGTGGTAGACACGGCTTGTGGAACAAAGCTGGATGTGGCTGCAAAGCATCAGTTTTCTGCTTGACTGAAAGTCAGGCTATGCACCCTGAAGGAGGTTTGTTTTAGCCTGTTGTTAAAGACCTCATTTAATGGTGATTCTACTGCCACCTCAGTGAATCTCTTCCAGTGTATCTCTATCCTGTTTAAGGTTTTCCTAATATCCAACCTAAATCTCTCAAATTGTCACTGTTGCAATTACTTTCTCATCTGTTACTTCTCCCCATTTACTTCCTGTCCAATCCATCATGAACATGGAAATTGCTTTATTTCCTTTCTCTGTACAACAGCCGGGTTGTACTTAAAGGATGCTGTTGTGTCTCAGCTCAGACTCCACCTTAGTTTAAACAACCCCAGTTCATTCAGCCTGTATTTGCAGATTGTGATTTCTAAACAGCTGATATCTTTTGATCCTCACATCTGATATGTCCCTGGTTGTTCCAGGTCCTCCTGGGGACATACTGGAGATGTGACCTCACCAGTGCTGAACCAACAAGTAAGAATTACCTCATATGTTTATAAGGTTACCCAGCAAGAGATCTCTGCCTTCTGGGTGTGTCAGTGTTTACTGGGGCCCCAGGATGGGCACAGGCCCATGTGTTGAGGAGGGACAGCAATTCCCAGTGGTCTAGAAAACTTCTCAATTATATATTTACCATCCCATTTTCAGTTTTTCCCTTTTTCATTATATCAAGTGTAGTAGTAAAGGAAACTTAACTTCTGTTAATAAATCTCTTCTCTTGTATCTTCCCAATTTAGGATTGCTAAAACACAGCAGCAGTAGTGATGATATCACAGCTGCACTAGAAAATACATTCCAAAATTAACATAACCGTGACTCTACCAAGTGAAGCAAACATTGTAATTGGTGAGTCATGATAAAGTGTAGAAAAAAGAGAGTTGAAGATATTTAGCAGAAAGACCAAAGGTCACACAAGAAAGACACAAAAGTCAGTATGAGAACAATTATGTTATAATATCTTAACATTTGCTGCTTCAGAAAGTAAATAATGTAATTGTAATTAAATGTGAAATACAAGTATCATTTTGGGGAAAGACAAACCAAATAGCAAAACACAAGTATGCAGAAGTACGTTATTTGTTACCAATATTCTGAACCTGTCAAAGGGGTGTTATGTGACCAATACTGAAATCAAAGGCACATTTTGACTGTGAAATGTAAAACGGAGGAAATTAAATATCACTGTGAGAGACAGAGGATGGTGTTTTATCAAAAGCAAAATGATATTTGGTGACCAGAAAATTTGGCACTTTGGAAAAAGTAAAGGGTATCTTAATAATAGGGAAGTGACCTCTAAGTTTCAGGTACTACTTCCCAGCACTTGCCAAAGAGTCTGAGGAACACTCCTCCCTGCAGTTGTCACTATGTGCTGCAAGAAATGAATATAACAAAACTCAGTGTAAGATCTTATGAAAAGGGAGGGTGGTTTTATTTTAAACAAATCTATTCCATTCCCTCGCGCTCATTCTCTCAGATTGCTCATGTGTGCACACATGTGCATTTCTCACCTGTGTTCACAGCCACTGAGGAGCTTTCTTTTTCTTTCAGAGGCAAGGAGTGCTGAGCTTTGAGCCCTCACTGCATCTCTTGGCTTCCTCTTTTCCAGCAATGACAAACTCCCTTTGGATAGTCCTTTTGTACTCTGTAGGAGTTGAGAAATTACTGTGGTGTAATACATTGGCCTCAAATGTTGTTCTGTCCTTGCTCTAAGAATGTAAAGCAAGGCTGGTTCCCTTTGTCTTTCCTCACTTTAAGATTATAAGCCTATTTCCTGTTGAGACAAAAGGAGGGCAATGGCAAGAGAGTTGTGGTATATCCTTGCTCCCATCTTGCAGTTACCAAAGTACAAGACTGCTGCTGGTAAACCATCTCTGATGAGGTCTTATTGCAGAGTAGCCAACTCGTCTTCATGGGAACAGCCTCCTCAGCATTTATAGCTTTTTTGTGCAGGTTGCATCCTTGGCAATCAACATAAGAAATTCTTTTAAACCTTGCTCTTGTTTCTTATGGGGCTTTGACACACAGGCATTCCTATTTATATGTCAGCTAGATTAATCTGAAAATATACATCACAAATGTCTACACAGTTGATAACCTGCAGCCAGGACCTTGCAACTTGAGAGATGTTTCTCCAGACTCCCAAAAGCTCCTAACCCACCAGAGGCTGCCAGTTGGGGTGAGCAGCCTGATACAGCCCAAACACACCTCTCATCCTGGTGAGGATGGGGATCAGTGCTCGCTGTTTGTCTCATAAGTGGATAAGACAGGATAAGAAAGGCTTTTGTTTGGGGGGTGAGCTAAAGCAAGGGCCAGAACTGTAGGCTGATAACAGGGAAAGCCGTTACTAAAGAGCTGTAAGACAGAAAAATGCAACTCTATATTATTAGTTAATATCTTCCTAAGTTGTTTTACCACATCCTAGTCTAGGACATCTGCCTCCTCACCATCCTACCCAGCCCCAGGATGGTGCCTCTTGGGGCTTTCTTATGGCCACAGCTTTCCCTGCCCTGCTGCTGAGGACACCTCACCGCAGGTGGGGAGATGAAGAACTGTCCCTCTCTTCCTGTGAGCCAGGCTGCTTTTTTTGTTTCCTCCTGACTGCCAGGCTTCTTGTGTTAAGAATACAGTGGTAAAACTTTATAAATTGCAGCCCTTGAAAAAAAGGACATTTTACAATCACTTTATTAGAGTTCCACTATCCATCCTACACTGAGCGTTTCTTGGAAGATCAGAAATGATGTGGCTGTTAGATTAAGCATCCATCTCTGTATACCTATGCAGTTAGTTTTAGGATGACACACTCAGCCAGGTCCATCAGGAGAAAAAGCATAATACACTATTAAAGTTGCAATTACTGTATTAGGTCCAAAATATAAATCCATATACCAGCTGTTATAACCTAGCTAAAGAGGGGGTAGGAATCTGGCAAATTATTTTTGTGGAGTTTTATATAGCTACTCATAACAGTGAAATTAAGTGAATGCATGTATATGTGTGTACAGCTAGATTTATAGTCTCTCCTTAAAATGTAAGTATTTCAGGTCCTGCTGAAGCAGCACAGAAACAGAAGCCAGGATTGTTTCACCTGCATAGCTGACCCCAGCTCTCATGTATTCGGATACGCCTGGCAATACTAGAGGGACTCGCCTGTGCTTTGCCCAGCCATTTCTTCAGGGCAGTTGTGAAAAAACAGGGATTTGAGCCTTGGAGCACCATGAAGCAGAAAGGAAGCTAACACTGCAAAAAGGATTTCCTTCCCCCACCAGGACCCCTCAGTGAACCAGAGCCTTCAGGGCACCAGTGCTGGCTACAGCACAAAGCTCTGCTTAATATCTGTGGCTTTTTCTTGTATTTTCTCTCCTCCATTAGATATTTTCAGCTAGATCTCTAGCCAGGGCAAGTTAATGTAGCTTTGCTGGTTTGGAGGACCTGAGGAGATAACCCTTAGTCAAGTATGCACAATAAGCATAATAAATTATAAATATGCCAAATTTCATTATTTGGGGTGGTGGAGAGGGAAAGGAGATATTTTGGCCAGTCTGGCCAAGGTCCCCAGCAGGGCAGGCGCTGCAGAGGCATTTCTGTCTCTCTGCAGGAGTCCAATGGGGGCTCTGCGGGGTCTAGCTCAGGCACCACTGCCTCTGTGCCACGTGCCACCTCCCACCACCGTTGCATCCACAGTGACATCCTCTCAAAGGGGCCGGTACCCTGGAATTGCCCTGTGCATTCCCCCACGCGACGAGAGGTCTGCTCGGGCTTGGCAAAGACTGGTGGCAGCAAACCCCATCCTGAAGGACTTTTCCTTGCTCCTAGTTGCATGGCCCTGCTGCATCTGGATGGTTTTACCTCCAGCATTGCCCTGTGCATGACTGATTTACTTTAATATAATGAGTTCTTCTCTCTCCTTCATATTTCACTTCCTTACCATGTTCACTCTTCCCAGCCTTGCCGTGCTCTGAGCAGAGCAGCCCCTGCTCCTCCAGACTCCCTGTGCAGGACAGGCAGACCTTCAGGCCTGGCAGAAGTCCTTCCCCATCTGTTCAGCTCTGAATTCCTCTTCATGTGTCACCCGCAACCTGAATGGTACAGAAATCCACAGGGGACCCTCCTCAGTGGCTGCAATGGCACAGACGCTTCTCCAAGGATGAGAAAAAACATTTCTGAGTTCATTTACCACAGTCTAGGAGTGCATATGATCACCTTTCACAAGTACTCACCCTGCAGCTGAGTACCCTGTGACTTTATCTTTTTTAATTAATTTTTTTAATTAATTTAATTTAATTAATTTTTAGCTTTCCATCTTACCATAGCAATTTGTTACCAGCCTTTGCTTTTCCAGATAAATTCAGCCTTTTTCTGTTTTTCAAAGTCATCTTGGTGTTATTGTGTGATATCCTGAGCCTTTGCTGCACTGGCAATACTGCCAAAATTTATGACATCAGAACATTTTATTATATATGTAAATATTACATGTTAATGTAACTTCCTATTTTGTAAATGCCTCTAACGAAGTTGTTGCACAAGAACAGTCCATGGGCATTACTTTCAGTGCTCCCTTGTGCAGAAACCTCTCAGCACAATCCTTCCTCTTCAGTAAAGTCTGTGGTCTTGTTGCACTGGCCAGATCACTGCCCACGGCAGGGTTGTGCTGTGCATTGCACATGCTGATTTAAATGGTAATTTCCCGCAAAACAATATTACAAATGCTTTGCCAATGTCCAGATAGTTATAATTCTTTTTCTCTCTCCAGAAGAATATATTATTTGGTAAGCTTAGGTTACTTTTTCTCCCATTTACTTTCATGTCCTCAACTTTTATTTTATTCAGAAATTGTCCTAACAAATGGCACAAGAATGATCTGAGGCAAAAGGACACGTAATTGTCCGGATTACTTTTCATTTTTTTTCTGTAGGTGCACCAAGTGCTCTTATCCAGGGAGCCAGTCCCCCTTGACAGTGTCATTTGGTGTCCTGGTTACTGTGCTGCATCACTCAGAATCAGGGAGGGCCATCCCCTGCTCTTGTTCCCTCCATCCCTGCCTGAACACACCATCTCACGCTTCCAGGTAAGGACCTTTTTTCCTATTGTCCCTCCAGCTTTCTACCATTAAATTCAGTATTGCTGTCATTACAAGGAAAAAAAAAAAAAAGTACTTATTTAGATTTGAAACCATATTTGACTTGCCTTTAACCTTCATGTCATTTCCATTTCAGAGCAGTTCTGGTTTTTTCCTTGTTCTCCTTTTATTTACATAGCTGAGGAGCCATTTGTTATTTTAATTTCCTTTGCAATGCTTCACTTCCAACAGTTTCCACTGTATTTGTGCACTCTCTGACCTCCAAGTCAGTTTTCATTGCTGATCTGTCTCTTTTTCTAATTCTTGTAAGTGCTTTGATTACTTAGACTTCAAGTGATTAATTTTGCTTTGTTTTAAAAGGGACATGAGGTCTTGTGGCAAGAGGCACATCTCTTGCTTTGAGGTGTGGGACCTGGGAAGGGGCTGAAGTTGTCCCCATCTTTCTGTCTCAGTGGCATTGGGAATGAGCTTGTTCTCGCTGCCTGGAGGGTGGACAGGGAAAATCCAGAGCTCCATCACGTTTTAGAGATTTTTACCAGGATATATATGGGACAATCTTTGTATTTCGGGATGGCTCTGGCAATCTGGGATGCCTGATCTCCCTATGAATAACAACTATTTTGAAGTGATTATTCATCCTGTTAGATCTGAAGCATTTCACTAGTTGTTGTTTTTTCCCCCAACTTACTTGAAGGTTTCTTTGATCTAAATGTCAAACCCTTCCTAAATTGAAGTCCTTGAGTTATTTGGTCAGCTTATTTTCACTAGTTGTTTCCTGGTAGTTAGTTCAATAAATAGTAACAGATCTATTTTTGTTTATTCTTTGATTTAATTTTAACTGAGCCAGCCCATGCCCACTCACTGCAAAATTCTTGTCTATGATTAGCTCTTGCATGATGCATTCCCTGCTCACCAAAACCGGGTCTGAACTGCGCTCTGCGTATTGATTCAGTGGCTCTTTGAGGAAGAAATCTGAATCTCCCAATCCACGAGTATTTAGGCCATAATATTGCTGGCAGTGTTTGCTCTGCAATCGAGGCATGGGATGTGATATTTCTGTGAGAGCGTTATGGAGAATGATAACCTTTCCTGATGCTGTTCCTGGGGACTGTTAGAGGCGCAGTAGAACCAGCCTTTACTGTCCTTCCTCAGACTGATTTTAGCCAAACAGATTGCCTCCCATCCATGCAGCCTTTTCTCTTTCCTTTATAAACTACCACATCATGGCACTACAACATTGATCTGCCATGATAATCTCTATTTCCATCTTTGCTGAACAGCATGTACTTTCCAAGGATTTGTGAAACACAAGCAAATCAAGTCATTTTTAGGACAGCATTTTCCTTAGGCCTTTCAAGTCCTTTAATCTGCACCAATAAAGACTAAGTAGCCCTTTGTCTAACTTTTCTTAACCTTATAATCTGCCTTAGGCCATCAGGGAATAGAGGAACATACTTTCACCTGTGTGCTGAATCATGCAGAGATTCAGTTACACCTTTTCTTCTTGCATTGAAGTTTATTGAGCGATCCCAACAAAAATAACAATGCTAACCATGTTTTCTTTCTTGCTTGCTCTCTCTTTTTTTAAAGCTTGGTTTACAGATTAAAAAAAAAAAAAAAAAAAGGCAGTAAAGTCTTCCCTTGGAAACCTGTTTGCCTTGTATGAGGAACAGGTATTTCAGGGTCTTTATTGGGAATATCTGAGCTGTACAAATACTATGCTAATGTTCACCACCCCTCTGGAGGAAAGGACTGCTCTTAGCACATTCACCCCATATCACCCCTGGCTGAGGCATGCCAGAGATACCAGCCTCCTTGGTTTTATCTCATCCTTTAATGTGTAATCCTCAATCCATCTATTATGACTCACTCGTAAACCTAACCTAATCACAATAAATATGTGAAGAACTAATTTGCAGTTCATAAGATGAACTGAAGTGGGTTGAATAATGAAGGCACTGATGCTACTAACTTGTTTTTGATTTGTTTGTGTTTAGACACATTTTGAAGTCAACAGGGAAGTATATAGAACTTGCTGAGCTCAAATATTTCCTGGTTATTATCTTTTCTAACAACCAAATTCATTTGCAAGAAACCACAACCAAGGAACCCAATAACAAAAGATTTATACCATGTTGGCACTTGAAATGGTCATTTGATTTCCAATGGCTGTCTGTTGCCAGGTAGATCCTCGGCAGTGTTTCTCATCTTCAGATCTACCTATTTATGCAATCTTTATGATTTACCATGTCACAGAGAAGAATCCATTACAGTTTCTGCAAGTAAGCTAGATGCTACATTAGATAACCAAGTTTCCTAGGGCTATTAGCCATATATATTCCAGATAAATTGTTTTCCTTGTGTTATGAAGTCAAAATAAACCTGCTAAAACAGTAACACTATATATCAATATCTTAAATTTCCTATTAAACTCCATTTGCCCGCAGCTTCTCCAGCTGGGGGGAGACCAGCTCGAACAGCTCAAGGAAGTAGTGTTTCTAACATCCTAATGCAAAACAGAGCAGTGCCACATTGTGAAAGCGAAGCTCATGTGTCATGAAGAAAGTGATGTCTTATTGAATCAAGAACTTGATGTCAATCGTGCTTTTCAGTTGCGGAAGCCTGTTGTTTATTGCAGCAGCACATTTTGTGTAAGTTCCTTCCTGATTTATGATGATTCACATTGATAGACTTCTAGTCTATGACACTGCCATCACAAACGATAATTTATAACAGCTTCAGCTCTGCTCTTTCAGTGCTGGTTTTCAAGGACTAGAGCCAAGATCTATTCACCAGAAGTAAATGTGGGAGGAAGTTCACTTACTATGAATATTAATTAATGTTTATATACTATGGTTTATTTTGTTAAGCAGTGATTTAATTCAGAACATTCAAAATGATGCTGTATGGGTGAAAAGAATTAGCAGCCATGTGCTCAATTCATTTCAGAGATAAACCTGGTTCTATTCATTTTCTTTTATGGTGAAACCTGAAAACAATCTTGAGTAAACGTGGCAGAATGGAGAGTGCATAAGCCAGTGACAAGTGGTGCTTCTCTGTTCTCTGTAATTATGCAATAAAAAGAAGATGTTCAGCTTCACCTCAAAGTCCTTCTCCTGCATTGCTCTTCCTATGCAGAGGAGTGAACCTCTTCACTTTGCTACTTTCTTTTTATTCAGACTAATCACCTCCTTGCAGAGTTACTAGTGGAAGTGATTGAGACTAAGGGGTATAGCATCATCTTGATGCTGAAGAGCATTTGTGGAAGCCGAGTGCATGACTCCACAGCAGAATGAGAGAAGGATACACAGCACAGCTATATTTTTCTTTGTCTGTGAGAAAAACAGGAATGGCCAACTCATTACAGATCACTAGCATGTTTGTATTTTTCATGTTATAGCATATAAAGGTATTCTAGCTTATAAAGGTATTCTGTTCTTTTATATTTTGTTAATAAAAAGCCTGCACTCTTGTTTGTGATCCCTGAAAAACTTTTGTTTTATGAGCTTATGCTCTCAAAAACACTCACATCAATTCATGATATGAGTAACAAGCCCATTGGTGGCATGGTATCCCCAACAAGTCTCATTTCTGGTACCAGCTCTTCCCTCCCTGACAGTATAAACCCAAAGGCCAGCACTCCTCACTGACATGGGCTGAGCGCCAGTTGACGATGCTGCCACACACCAGCTCCCGCTGCCTCTGCTGCCTCCGTGGCTGGGTTGTGCTCCCCAAATGATGTCGCCGGTGCTCTCCTGGCTGTCACTCGGGCATGGTGTGGCACAGCGTCCTCCCTGCTGCTGGTCTTATGTACTACCAGCTGTGGCTGGCTCTCCCTTTACTCAGCCGGCTCCACAGAGCCACCTCTTCACTGGCTCAGCACAAACATTCTGCGCTCACACAACAGACAGGCTTGCAGTCTACTCACTGTCCTCCTTCACAAGCCAGACCTAAGTACAGCCGTCTGTTCGGCACCAGACAGAGGTTCCCAGACACACCAGTCAGCAGAGCCTGTTGGCTCCAGGTCTTCTTCTTAAGAGGCTGCAGCAGCTGCAGTCCCCGATAGCTGGTGGCCGCTGTGCTGGGACATCTCTCTCCCCCGCAAGCCCCCAAGCAGAGAGCAGCCCCTGCTCAGCCACCCCTTTACAACCAGCTGTTCAAAGGGCCGGTTCCTCGCTGCTGCTCTCTGAAGCTGCTCCTGCTGGCTGCCCTCGCCCAGCAGGCACACCAGCCTAGTGAGACCTTTCCTTGCAATTTCCATGCATGGTATATATTAGATAAGCCTTAAATAGATTGCACCTACTTCAGTAAGTAGCTCAAAAGTGTGGTATACCACAGCAATCAAGAAAACCCCTTATTCCATTAAATTAGATGTTAGACATAATGTGAGCTGCATTCCTCCATCATCTGCACTCAGATTTCATCACTGAAGTCAATTGGAGCTGCACCTTTAGGATTAAGAAAATAATTTGACCCATTAGGTGTCACAGAACAGACTTCAATGGATTGCACAGACTGAAGAGAGAGCAGAATGTTGCCCATTGTATTTACTATCGTGTTTGTTTTGGGAGCTAAATTATTCCTCCTAATTCTGCTAGCAGTGTAATACGCTGTCTCAGTAATGGAAAGCATATGAAAGCAAGCAGATGGTGAAAGCAGAAAAAAACCCCAGCATGTCCTGATAATGTAGGAAGCAAGTTCATTTTTTTGGCATTAGGCTTTCATAACCAAGGCATGGTGATAACAAGTACAGACACATTTTTAGAGCGCAGTTCATCAAAAAATATAGCCAGTTTCATTGCAGGGCAATGGAAGATTACTTTTTGAGACTTCTATATAGATAAAGCTAGATGTGAATGTTGTTAAATTAGACCAATCATTTATTATTGCTAGAAGATGAGTGACAGAACAGATACTGGTCAGGAGTGATTCCATCAAGGCTCTGGTGATTTCTCATATTGTTAACAAATGCAGAGTCTTTCACCCATTGATTTGCAAATATGCGGCCATCCTGCATTCCAGAAGTACCACAGACCCTTTGATTTAGGTTGTTACCACAGTGGGCAGTATTGGGAATTCGAAATATTTTATTTGGCTTTATAAGTATGCAGCCTTCATTTTGAAATTTTGAAGTTCAAGTTTGTTGCTTCTTGGATATTTGTGTGTGTGTCTGCAGCACATGAAGCTCGCAGCCTGACTGCAGCAGCCCCTTATTTCTCCTGCCCACAGGTCCCGTCCTGCCAGAGCAGAAGGCAGAGCAGCCTCTGTGGGAAACACTCCCATTTGTTTAGCAAGTCTGAGAAAACCAAGACAGCCTTGACCCTCTGGCTGAGTAAAAGGACTTGAAACGTGGTTTCTGGGGAGAACGCTATCCAGCCCCATGACCTTCAAACTAAATTTTCAAGTCTCTCCCGACAAAACGTGGGCAGAAACAAGGCCAGATTTACTGCTTATCATTTCAAGATTCTTCAAAGAAGGGATAAATTAATCTTTGTCGTAATTTTTATTTGAAGCAATGGGGACACATCTTCATATAGCTGTAACACAGACCTTCCTCAGCTTCCAGGAGTTTTGGTTTCAGACAGAGCAAGGGAGGAGGAGCCACAAAAGGCACTGCTGCAGTCGTGAGAGCAAATCACAGTGTACAACTGAGGAAATAAACCCAGATCTGAGCACACTGATCTCTTCTGAGAGGAAAAGGGATGAGGCGAGACAGCCCATTTCTCATTAAAGCATATAATTGGTTACAATGCTGTCTTTTCATCATGCAGTAATGCAGCATACTAAGTAATGCAAGAGTTTGGGGTTTTTTTAAATATTTCATATGCATCTGGTTCATTCCTGACTTGAAGAAACAAAGGCAAAAGAGTATTTTTGATTGCTTGATCCCTCTGAGGATGCTGTGCTTGCTGCTTCCTGAGGAAAGTTGTTTCCCTTTATCTTTTTTAGTAATGGCTTGCTGATTTAACCTCCCAGGAGAGAATGTTTTTCCTTCCAGATTGCTTTCAGTATGTCTGGGAGGTGGTGAGTGGCATCATTCAGATTTCTTTGATGTCCCTGTGTCCTCTTCGATTCATTACCTGCGCAGGACTTGGAGCAGGGAGGAAATGGGATCAATGTCACGTCCCCAGGTCCCAGCTGTTTTCCTGCTTCTCTGCCTGTGCCACCATCTTTTCTTGATGCCACCTCCCCTTTCCAGGTCTTGGGGACACCCAGGGCCACCTTTGCTGCTGGGGCCACGTGGCTTTGGCAGCCTGAGCCAGGGCAAATCCTGAGCATTTCTCCCAGCAGAGCCTCGGGCAGGGACCGACCTGGGGACAGGCCTCAAAACGCCCAGCTCAGACCCACAAGCCAGGCTGGGAGTGGGGTGACAATGGGCTTGCCTGATCCGCTGGCTGGACCAGCTGGCAGGTCCCTGCGGCGGGTCATGTCAGTGCATTGCTTTCCTCTGCTGTGTTGCCTTCCTGTAATCTATGAACCTCTTTCAGAGCCAGAGCCTGAGGTCCCTCCTGCAGTGAAATAAGACCTTGATCCCAAATTGTTTAGACTGAGGTCAGCAAGCTTGTTTTCAAAGCAAAGCTCTGCTCTCCGTGGGTAAATCTCCCTTTTAATTTTTGCTTGACAATCCCGCAGCAAATGGCTTTAACTGCAGCGTCTGTATGTAACTGCTCTTTTTAGTGCATTTCTGTAATGAGCCATGACATATGTGTTGCGTCTTTACACACCTCGGAACAAGGCTATGCAAGCATTAGGAGATCTCTCTAACAACTAGGGAATATGCTGCTGTTCATGGCTCACCCCAGCACTCCTGGCTGATAAGCCTGGCTGCTGAAGGATGTTATCTGTATCTCTAAGATCAGAGGAAGAGAGAAAAAAAAAGGAAGGAGGTATATCTGAATATTTTAAACAGCTAATTCTGGTGGAAACAAGTCGTACAGAGGACACTTCTCAGACGAGGAAGGCTGAGGAGCTGTTTGTGGAACTGTAATGCTGTCCAGGGAAGGAAGTTGAGTGAGAACCGCAGAGACGCAAACTCATCACTCCTTCCCATCTCTGTGCAGCCTTGAGCAGTTCTTTCAGTTTCTCCCTCTGGCAAGCACAATGCCAGTATATCCGTAGCCATGCTCAGACATTTTAATTCACAATAGATGAATTAAATCCACAGCAGCACTACGTGTACCTCGCACCCGTGTATAGCTTGGTGCAGGAGCAGTATGCGTCCTGGTGATGTTGTCCCCTCTTCGTTAGGGGATCAAAGTGCAGTACGCATGTGGTGAAAAACCGTCAGTCACCACAGCATGAGCAGCACCTCCAGATCTGGGCAGCTGGGGTGCTCTCCCTGAGTCTGACCGCCCACATGCTCCTGAGCTACCCCTGCTGGAAATGACCTAGCCCTGGGGCTCAGAAAGCATCTTTCTGAAGAACAAGGTTTTTGCTGTGTTTATGGCTTTTACCTGAAGCAACCCAGCCTGCACTAGCTAACGGGCATTTTTCAGAAGAGCCTTTAGGCTGAGTCTCTCATGTTTCAGGAACAGAGCTGCACTGTTATTTGATGCATTGCATTTACCAGAAATAGACATTTCCAGGAAAATATAGCTGGGTGTTTTTGCCCAGAGGTTCTGCTTCCATCTTTGGTTACAGTCACGCCAAAGATCTTGCTGTAGCCCATCCTTCTGGTGAGGAAGAGCAAGAGGGGAAGCAATGCCCAGAGGTGGAGGACTGCGTGGCTGGAAAGCATACCTGCTGGGCAAAATATCATGTGCATCTTTGTTGAAAGATCATCTAAGTCCAATTCCAGCTTCAGCAGTCACACAGCAGTCCCCCTGATTTACACCAAACCCCTGACCATGCCCAATGTTAGCACAAACTCCACAGCCCTGCCCCGCTCACAGCTGGACCATGTTACACTGTGCAGAGATTTTTCTTTGCACCAAAGTCAAGAAATCCTCAGTTATAGTTCCCACAACTACCACAAAACCAGGGATACTGAATGAATACTGTGAATTAAAACTCTCAAGTTAGCTCTACAGGTGTTCCTCAGCAGGCGCATGAGGGGCCCCTCGGTACCGTGGGCTGAGAGGTGCTGCCTGCAACACCCACACCTGCCCCTGCAAAACCCAAGCACCGCTGAACAAAGGGTTTGGGGCCAAAACCTTTCAGTGGCTGATGCCAGGCATCTGATGTCTTGGGGTAGCTGTGGAGTTTCTGGTGGCCTGAGGCTATCATCCTGCTATTAGAGAAGGTGGTGACCCATGCTGTATGTCAGAGCTGGTGAGCAGCGGGTGTTTGTGGAACTCCGCAGCAACATGGGCTAAGCAGCATCCTCACACAACGCTGTATTTTCTGCTCTATTTACCACACTTAAGTGGCCTTCATCGCTTCGGTAGCTGAGAGCTTCACACTTGTTAACATGTTTATCTGTGCAGCGGCTCTGTGAAGTCGGGAATAACTGTTATACCCATTTCGTAGGGAGGGACTGAACCAGCAAGAGGCCAAACATCCACGCCAAGGTCTCAGTCTGCAGCAGAGTCCAGGCCTCCCAAGTCTGAGGGTCATAACCTCATTTTCCAGTAGTGACAGAATAGGATACAGGACCAAAATTTCATGGGAGAATAAGTGCCAGCACCTGCTGGCTGGAATCCACAGGCTGTGACCTCCCATCTTTGCCAGCATTTGTATTTTCCTCTGTTATTTCTGTAATTTCAAGTATTTTATCATAGTGTTGTCTTGCCTAGTCGACACAATGCTCCCACTTGCTCTTGAGAGTTATACTCTGTGTGGGAAAATGTTGGCAAATTTTAGTATTCCCTGTGTTTGGGCCCAGACACAGAGAGGTGGATGCACTGGAGTCAGGACCCCTCCATCCCTCTGCCACTCCAGCTGCATGTGCAGCCGCACGGCGTGAGAGCCACCACCAGGTACACAGTCCCTTCCCAGCCGTGCCGGGGCTGGGCTCCTTCACCCAGCACAGGGGGACAGCTGTGTCTGTAGTGTGCGGGACATGTGTGGCCTCAGTGGTGTTGTTCCAGATACATGCTAATGGAAGACAACAGAAGAAACTGGCCCCCATGTTCCAAGCTGACCCGCCGTAGAGAAACATCTAAGCTGTGTTGCTCCCACCTCTGGATATGCTGTCTCTCAATGCAAGTGGCAGTTCAGATCTCTGGCTGTGTTTTAGACCTGTTCCTTTATAAAACCCAGGTGTTACTGAAAGAACCATCCATGTCTTCTTTGGGATGTGAAGAACGTGTCACTTGTTTCATTGCCTTAAAAGCAATAAATCTCTTTTTATCTTGATGGTCACTTAGTAATGAAAACCCGTGGCCACATCAGTTATCTGAAAGAGGCTAAATGACAACTTGCTCCACTCTATACAAATCAGCCAGATAGCTTCAAAGCCCTTATCGGTTCCGTGAGGCTGGATATGACCAGCGTGGCCGTAATGGGCCAGTATACAGCACTTTGTCACCCCAGCATGTCCTACCCCTCCTGCTGCAGCAGAACAACGACACACAGAGATTTCTGAGTTTCCAGTGTAATTAGACACAGCATCCCGTAACAGCTTATGGACAAACAGCAACTGTATCTAATAATGCCTTAAAAATTGGTAAATGTCCCATCCAGATATCTCAAAGCATTTCACAAGCCTGGACCTTCTCTTGACTCAGGTATTCATTGCAATGGGTAAGACCCTTTCTCAGGGATTTGATGGTGTTTTCCATTTTCCACCTGCAAATTGGGAAGAAGATTCTTCAGCCACCTTTGTAAAGGGCTTTGGGAACATTGCAAGGAGAGTGCTATTTCGGTATGAGATATCTGTAGCAGTATGTCACATCGAATTCAGCTGGGGAACAGCTGGCTCCATTGTTGCAGCACTCGTTGAGGACTCAACTCCCAGATGTATTAAGACTCCACGTGTGACTGAGTCTTTTACACCTTCATGCCTCACCAGTAAAATGGAGACAATAATTTTTCTCTGATTGCATGGATGTTGAGAGGTAGTACATTAATGGTACGGAGACAATCACCACACAAATACCTGCAACTGATAATTCTGCAGTAGCCACAGACACAGCATTCATCTGCATCTGTATTCAGCAGACTATTGAAGGAACCAGACTATTAACACCTTGATTCTCAGGGGAAACGCCTGGAGATTCAGACCAGACGCAGACATCCAGGTGTTGCTGAATTTCCTGGGGCGCAGTGTCCACATTTGGGCTTGAATGTAGATTGCACAGCTAATCCCCACTTAATTTGTATTAGCCCAAGCCTCAGTGTGAATGCCAACAACTGTCTTACTAGGAATATGAATCTGGATTCAGCTGCCCATTTTGGAGCTTGGGTCTATGTCTCAAAATTACCCCGTTGTCTGCTTCAATATAGTCTGAAGCTGGAGATTTATTTCTACAGGAGGCAGGGAAACATATTATGTTGCCAAACTACTTCCAGTCTTTTCCACAATTACAAGTCAGGGGATGGTGTGTAAGTCTTGTGATTTCTGTCCTACAATCTAAACCAGATGGGCTACCCTTGCAGCAGAAACATTTAAGCAAGAAAAAAAAAAAAAAAAAAAAAAAAATCACAGAAAAAGTTCTGTTTTCTGATTGCATTATTATGACTTACATTATTTAATGAGATGCACATAAAGCTAATTTACAAGATAACTCAATCACCGTCTTTGATTCATCCCAATAAAATGTGGAGGTTTTGTTTTCTCAGGGACAAGGAGGTGACCATAGAATAACACAGTAGTTGTGCTTATTAGAAACAGAAAGCTCTCAGCCTGCAGAAGGAAACACTGTCTCAGTAAAGCTCATATTAAATTAATCCAAATATATGAACAATCAAACGTGATCCAGCAACACCATGTTACTATTATCAACCCAGGTGAGATTAATAGAAAAGAGCACAGACTTTGGCAAGTGAGAAAGAGGGAGATTATGAGGAAATCTGTGGCCAAGGTTCTCCAGCACTCTCAAGGCAGAACAGCCAAAATGCTCTTGTCCTCTTGCCGTACAACGCTCCAGTCCTACTGCTTGTGTCAGGTACAGGGGCTAATACCTGTGAAGCTCCCTTGTTCACTTTCACTTTCTTCTTTTTGATACAAATATCAGTTTTTTAAAAAATGTCTAAGTATCAAACATGCAGCTGGCAAATTGGACTAATAGGATAGTAGTAAAAATCACTCTCCTGTTCATTTACTCCTTACACACATGAAAGACAAGACAGTATCAGAAGCAGAGAAAGAAAAAAAGACTCAATGAATCAGATGCCATTAATCTCAGAACTTGAAACCCAATGAAATAACTGAGATGCTGGAAAAAATATCTGCTGTAACTAAAATGGCTGATTGGTGAATGCCCTGGTGAAGGCCAGTGTATAATCTATTGGGAACCTTGCTAAAAGCATTGATGGGGGGAGCCAGATCTACATAACTGCAAAATGCAAAGCCAGATGAAGTTATTTGGGAATTTCAAAAGATGGGCTTGCAGGAGGAACACTGAGCCTCAGCAGGGCACACACGTTAGCACACCAGGGCAGACCCGAAGCTGCTCCTCCACAGCCCTGGGCACCGGTGGAGCTAAAATTGCCGTCACCGGCCAAGGCGAGTCCCGGGAAGCTGCCAGGCACAGCTGGCACGCCAGGTGCAGCCCCAAGTTTTGACAAATCCCAAAGTAAGGGAGATTAAGAGATTAATGGTCTGATTTTCACTCTTTTGACTTTATGCATGTGCTGCTCTACCCAGGTCTGAAGCATCGTGGCAGCCCAAAGCCTCTGAGCTGGATTTGGGGATGGGGTGGCTGGATTTGCTGAGCTGGCAAAGAGCTCCAGGAGATCTGTCGGAGCAGCTGCAGAAAGCACTTGCAGCAGCATCGCAGCACTTTCTGACTGCTCCTCAGCCACAGCGAACTGGGGTTTTCTACATTTTTAATCCATTTCTATGCTAAATAAAGTAGATTTGCTTGAACTGCCTGAAAAAGTGACCTGGACCTTTTGCTGTGCTGTCACACAGGGTGTGATGGTGGCTCAGCAGTGTCACTTTCAGGGGAGGAGCAGAGCTACACCGGGGATCAAAATCCTTAAACCCCCAAGTGAGATGGAGGAAAGCTCACCTGGCTGTGCGGGGCAGCACGACCGGAGGGCAGCACCCAGGGGCAGCCTGAGGAGGGCAGCAAGAAGCAGGAGAAGGAGGGAGAGGGAGAAGAGGCCTGGGGAGTAGATGCTGATGTGAATGAGGAGGCAGAGTGAGCATCTCTTTGCCTCAGGAGAGACCTAGAACAGCCAGAATAACTGACTGAATCTTACTGGTGTGGTTGCAACCAAAGCAACACCTGTAACTACTGTGTAAATTGCATAATCAAAGAACTGAAAACTGGTTTTACCAAACATCACAGACTACCATGCTTCCCAGTGATTCCGTCAGTCAGACAGGTAGGACTAAGCTTGGTAGCACCAGCACGGCTTCATAAATGTTTTCTGGTCATTTTACACTATTCTAAAATCTGCCTCTGAATACTTGTGAGTCTTTTTTTTTGCTGGTAATAACGCATATGCTGTCTTGGATCCTGGTTGCATGAGGTTAACAGATAACCTTCTTATTTTTTGCTTTCAGTCTTTCAGCATTTCTGCCACTGAAGATCCTCTTCTACAGCTTCAAGTTGAAGAATTTTTGTGGCAGAGTTGGCATTGCCTGTAATAATTTATGAATGTGATATGTTGACATGTTTACTGTGTGCATACATTGAGCTACTTCAATAGCTGGATTGTCAAGATGTGTACCCAGGAGAGAGAAGATGGATCCAGGCATACATTTTTGAGGAAACACTTGGGAAACAAAGCAGGGGCCCTTCACTGTGATGTTTTGGCTGGGCCCCTGCTAGGCTTGCTGGAGAGATTTCCCTGGGAGGAATGTGGGCGCCTGGAAAGCAGGACATGAAGCACCCCAGAGAATTTAGAGAAAACCACTTAAACAGAGGTTTTTGAAAGCAAGACTCCAAAAGGGGTCATAAGTGCTCAGATCTATAGATGTTTAATTTAGTAGATGTTGGCAAGACTACAAAATAAAGTGGATGTGAAGTATTTTTTAACTAATGTGCTTTATTTAAATGGTTAAATGGCCCTTCTGTTTTAAAAACGTTGTTTGGATCATGCAGGAAAGCTGAAGGTCTCTGTTCTCACGTACGTGTGTGAGCTTGAAGAATGCACGGGGTACATAGGCTGGAGCTTTCTCTAAGTGTGCGAGAACCAGAGTATCCCATCCATGGAGAGGCAAAAGCTCAAGGCCCACCATAAGCAGAGGGTAAGTCAGAAAGTCCACTGTACAGCCAGAGATACAGCAGTAACCATAACAACACCATCATCTTTCTTATAAGTCCTCACACGTAATTCTACTAATGACTTTTATTAAACATTTAAGCCTTAGCATTCAAGTGATTCATACTTGTTACAAAAAAACACCCCATTAACACAAAGTACAAGCTGAAACAAAGTTAATGAGCCCTAGTACTTGCAGGATAATTCAAAGTTTAAGGGTGATATTAACAAAAATAAAATAAGGAAGAGTGGGAAAAATCTCGTTTCATTGTCCACCAGAGAACCTCAGTTTTATCCTTTTGGTTCATAAAATCAAATCTATTGCTCAAGTGACTCTTACACTCTTATTAAAGGAGTACAGGAACACATATATGTGCATACTTAAGTACCCCTATGTGGCCATAAAAGGTCTGCCTGGCTGTCCATGGGGAATGCAAGTGGGACTTGATTCATAAGCATGAAAGAGGGGATGTCATTACCGTAATCCCCCTTTATTTCACTGCTTGGTCTGGGGCTCGGCCTTACGTGATGGAGTGGCTGGGTGTAGAGCACTGGAAACAGGAGTGTTTCGGTGCAGGGTCTGGGCCGTATGCCCTGTACATCTGATAGCCAAGAGTAAATTGGTCTGGAACTGCATAGGTGAGTATTTGTCCAATGAAAATTTTAAGTATAACTCAAGTCAGGCACGTAAAAAAAACTGAGGCACTAGATATATTAAGTATATCTGGAAATTTAGAGTAATATTTTTTTTATTTGCCTTCTGTTTTTGCACTGTTAGATACAAATGGCAAATGGGTAAGTGGAAAAAAATCACTGACATATTTCTGCCCTTGAAAACATGTGATCTGGTTTAAAGCACTGGCATTTTTATCTTTGTGTTCAAATGAATAGACTAAACATGTTCAAGGAACAAAAAGGGTAAACGGCACAGCTATAAAATGCTGTTTTGGAAGTGATGAGTGAGCAGTTACATGGCGACAGATTTCCTACCCCAGTTATGTTCATTTTCATGTGCCTCCCATCACCCACAATACCTGGCCTAGGAGCTCCCCAGCCATCCCAGTCTTGATAAACAGTTTTGGAAGTGAAGAAAGGAAGGGGTAACAACATGACACAATGGAGCGGTGGAGCAGGGCACGCACAGGAGCACTGTGCACATCTCCGGCAACACCTCCAAACTCTGCTCCTTGGTAAATAATCGCATGGTGCCACAGCAAGTCCTTGAAGAGAACGAGGGGTTTAGATGCAGTCGAGCTCCTTGTGAGCTGCCTCCCCCATGGGACTGGAGCCATTCCCAAGGGGGATCCCTGTGGCAAAGTGCCTCTCATCTGTCTGTCCCCGGAGCACGCACTGTGCTGTGCCTGCAGCAGAGAGGAGGCGTCAGGGACATTTTTTATTGAGGTAGGAGAAGAGTCACCTGTGCCCCAGGGCTGCTCTGGGGGCTGTAAGCTCTTGGGCCAAGAGGCCAGAAATAACCCAGGAGCCGCCAGCTGGAGAGCCTGGATTTACAGACTCTCCAAGAAAACAAGGCTTCGTAAAAGTCTTGAAGGAGAATTAGACATGGGAAAACATTCTACAGCATAAATCATAAATTCTTCTCCATTTGGAGAGAGGTAAGAACTTAATCTCCATTAATTTCATCCGGCAGATGCAGATAACAAAGCGGCCCTCTGCATGGGAGAGTTAACAGTGCTAAGACTGATACGGAGAGACAAGATGCACTTGGAGACATAGGAAAAATGCATCTCTCAGAAAGTTTCCACTATTAATATTTTTCCCTTGCAAATGTGGGTCTTCTAAAACACTCTTTTCTTTAGGAAGGATCTAAATGAAGAGGAGGTGGGAAGTAGAGCTACAAAGCATGTATGAAAGCCTCAAATACATGAGTGGGAGGAAGGAGGAAGAAATGAAAGAATAATGAAGCTTGCATCACTGGGAGCAAACAACAGAAGAAAGGAAATGCATATACTTGTGGCTAAATTTTGCAGGAACTTAGGCTGAGGTTTAAAACTGCTGTGGTTAGCATAGATACTGGCACAGAGTAATTCAGATGACCTGATCAAAGGACAGAGAAACACTACTACTGATTTCATTAGGAAAATTACTTGGCTTAGAGTTAATGGGTGAGCACAGGAAGAAATGCCTTCTTTATAATGTTGACATGGAATAGCCCTGCAAAGGGTAATTGGCACTTGCCGTGTGTACGAGGATTATGTGATTCAGGGTTTCCTTGAATGGGGCCAGGATTTTGCCCTTTGTGGAGATTCCTGTTGGCATCTGCAGGATTTCCACATGTGGTGATGTTGCAAACAGATATTCCTATTTTTAAAAACAGTTAAAAGATGTCTTGTTATTAACATGGTGCCCAGGGTCCCCAGATCTAGCTGCATTGGTAGCTGAGCCCAAATGCTCAGCTCCTGTTCGGGTGTTTTCATTCAAACTAAATCAGATATTTCTACCTGGAGAGCATCTCCAGTGGCCGCCATGCTAATGGCTACTCATCTAAACTAGGAAACAAGCCTGGAAAAGGATCCTGGGGTTGGGTTTATTCCATGCCTTCCAATCTTCTGTCAGTACTTTGCTGTGAGGACATTCTTGGGCATTCAGCAGGCAGGGCTGATCTCTCCTGCTACAGTCCTAGGTGTACTGCAGAGCAGTCAGTAGAAAACTTCAAACCAAACAGAACAGTGGACCTGTCTTATGCAGGAATCCCATTGAATGGAAACACCTCTGTCCCCATGTCACCAAAACCACCTACAAAAGGAAAACTGTAACTTTGCTCAGAAAACCCCAGGGTTTTATATTCACCTTGGAATAAACTGAGCCCATCCATCCATTGAAGAGGCGACTGTCAGGGCAGCAACAGGAGGTGGTGGCCATCTGCACAGCCGAGCAGTGCCCAGGGATATAGCTGGGACCAGGGGGGGCAGGGAGGAGTTTCATGCCAGCAATTTTTACGAATGAAAGGGCTGAGCTGCTACTTCAACCCATGATGGCTTTTCAAAATCCATCCTGAGACAGCAACAAAAAAGGCAGAGGAATGATATTTCCATTGCCTTCTACCAGTAAAGCTGTACTTGATGACAGATGCAACAAAAATTCAATTTTTTTCAATTCTTATAATAAAAATTCAGAATTGCTACTTTTTGTATATTGTTGACCTCCAAAAGTTGCAATATGCAGGTGCAGAGTCTGAGTTTCTTTGTGTCATGGTGAGTCTGGCGTTGTGAGCCCTGCACAGCTAAGCAGCAGAGTTTGGGCAAGCAGGAAAAAGGGCTGGCAGGACACAGCTCTGGATCTGCCCTTTATCCAGACTCAGTGTCAAGGAAAGGATGCATCTTATCCCGTCCCAAACCAGTCATTCCCACATTATAGCAAAATAAATCTAAAGGGACAAAGCTAAGCCTTTCCTACTACAGCAATTGCGTGTACTTTGAGTTGTCACTCTATAGGGTTGGTTGGAGAAAGGTAAATCTACAATGAATAATTAAATGCCCTTTACAGGCTTAGCAGTTCCTGGGGCGTGTGGCAGTGCTGGCGGTACCAGCTCCCGCTGAGACCCTGCCAGCCTTGGCACTCGCAGTCGGGTCTCGGTTCTGCACAAAGCTCCCTCTCCCCTGCTTTCACGGGAGCGAGGCAGGAGAGGCAGAGGGAGCAGGCTGGGATGGGGGCTGCCAAGGGCAGGGGTGTGAGGAGGAGGAGGCGGCGTGCACCCGCGGTGCTTCCCTGGCTTGGGCAGTTTTCTCTTTGACTGTAAAGAATACAGTATAACGAGGTGCCAGGCCTCAGCTGGAGCTCCGGGCAGGTAAAACGCCCACAAATGTAACAGTGTTAGCTTTGCACACCTCAGTTTTCAGCACGTACAAGTCCGGCTCCAGTGACACGGAGGTCTCTCACGCCTGCAGCGGGATGGCCAAGGCGGGCAGGCGCTCAGCGGGGGTCGTGCCCCCTGGGCGGGGGACGGGGGCAGGCAGGGCTGGCTGCCCACCCCAGGGGTCAGCAGGGCCGGGCAGGGGGAGCACCCCTGTGGAATAGCGAGCCAGCGCTGCGGGAAAAGGAAAAGAAAGCGTGCGACCGGCCATGCGCCGCCTTCCCCAGCCCCAGGACAGCTGTGTCCCCACGCACCCGCAGGAAAACTTCCCCCTGAGACCGGCGCCCCCCAGCTTCCCGCCCCCACGCGTCCCCCTCCCGAAGTTTCCTTCGGGGAGGCCCAGCCAGGTCCCCGCCGCCAGCTCCGGCAGGCAGCCCGGCGGGGCGGGGCGGGCGGGCGGCGCTAGGGCCCGGCGGGGCGCGGCGCCGCCGCCGGGGGTGTGTGTGGGGGCGGCAGGCGGCGCGGGCTGCGGCTGCTCCCGCCGCGGGGCGCGGAGCGGGGCGGCCGCGGGGAGCACCCACCCCCGCGGCGGCGGCGCGGAGCTCAGGGCCGCGGCGAGGAGGTAACGGCCGCGGCGGTGGCGTTTCGCGGTGTCATTGGGAGCGTGTGTGTGTGGTGTGCGGGTGGGTGCCAGCCAGACCCCGCGGCAGCCGCCGCTTCCGCGCCCCGTCGCTCCCGGGGCAGGGAGCCCCGGCCAAACTTTTGGGGCCGCTGGTTGCCGCGGGCGGGAAGCGCTGCCGCGCCGGGGAGTTAGTCGGGGCTGCCCCGTCCCGCCGCGCTGGGGACGCGGAGGGCGGCGCGGAGGCGGCAGCCGGGCGGGGAAGGACGCCCCGGGCGAGCAGGGGACGCGTACGGGGCGGCCGACGGGCCGCATCCCGGGCGGGCTGTGCCCGGCAGCGCCGCCCCGCCAGCTCCGGCCCCGGCTGCCAGGGGCGCCCGGCCGTGGCCGCGGGCGACGCGGCGGCTGCAGCCCCGGCCGGGCCCGGTGGGCGCTGTTGGGGCAGCGGCGTCTCCCTTTTGTTCCTACGCGCTGCCGGCTGTTAGATCCGCGCCCGGGAAGGAGCCGCTCGGTACTTGCCGGGCTCCGTCTGTGTCTGCACGCACGCCTGAAGGGCATCCTCCGGTAGGGCTGGTGTGTCAGAGCCTCCAGGAAAGGTATTTTCCTAATTTCACGTCAGCTCCCCTTTGCCTGCTGTTCTTCAGTGCCGACTCTTAACTTATCTGGAGTTACCATGAATTAATTTATTCACAATGTATGCATGTGTCCCTGCACCCTGGAGAAGGATTTCCTTATTGACCTGCCAACTACACTGCGGTCAGTTGTTATTTATATTATCAAACATATGTCTGTGAAAATCTGTTTGCACGGCTATGGAACGGCTGCTCTTACAACCCAGTTTACTGAAACTTTAATTGCAGCAGGCGATGTTTTACTGTGGAGCCATTTACGTCAGAGCAGACCGTTACTCCGGTGGGATAGCGGCGTCTCTTAGACGATCTTTTCTCATGCAGAGAGGGCTCGTGCTGTTCCATGGAATGAATCAGAAACAAAAAATGAACAAACAGTGAGTTTGTGCAGTATGAAAAAAAAAAAAACCAACATGTTAACGTCTGTTATGGACATGGTAAATCGGGCAGCAAACCCCCAGTTTTCTCCAGCAGAACCCACGTATCAGCTGGTAAACAACATAAACTCTGATCACTTTGCAGCCAAAAATATAAGGCCTTACAGCCCTGGCTGCCGAAGCGTTACGTGTCATTAAAGTAGCTCTCTTGTAGGAGAGGGACTGTCCCAGGAGCTGTGCGATCTATAAACACTTTTCTGATTGGTTTAAAAATTTAGACACAGGAAGCGGATGGTATCTAATAACAGACAAGTGGAGACACTGTTGTCATGGAAACTGAGAAGACTACCCCCCCATTTATTTAAAAAAAAAAAAAAAAAGAAAAGGAAAAAGAAAAAAGTCTGCATATCATCAGAAATGCCTGCAGACCGCCTTGGCTGCTGTTGCCTTTCCCACAGCATCTGTTGAAACCTGAGAACGTGCCTGTCAAATCAAGGTCATTTTACAGTAAAACCCCGTGCTGTCGTCTCCCCTTTTCCCTCTCCGGACGTTGTCCGGCACTTTCCACCCAAGGAGGGGTTTGGCAGGCAGGGCCCCCCTCCCATGGGCCGCAGGGCTGCCCCGGCCATGGGGAGTGTCCTGCCCCAGCCAGGCCGCTGCTGGGGGGCTGCAGAGGGGAGGAAAGGCTCAAGGCAGCGGGACAAAGGGGGTTAAAAAAATAGTATCTGGGCATGACTGTTTGTGGTGTTTGTTTGTTTGTTTTTAAAATCAAATGACCAGGACATGTTTCTTTTTGTGGGAGTGTGTGGACCTGGGAGAGAAAGCTGCGATTGATTAGATCTCCCTCTGTTCATCCTCATTTCAAACTTATATTAAAACGTAATTATTTGGCTTGAATATTAAGGCCATTTCACAACTCTGCCCTACCTGCAAAAACAAAAAAAGAAAAGGGGGCAAATGGCTATGGGAAACCCTGTGCAGTTGCTTTAAAAAAAAAAATAAAAAATCACCGTTTGGTTATAACGTGCTGTTTGAGGAGAAGAGCAGAGATATGAGAATAAAATATACTTCATTACTGATGAATGCAGCATGAGAAAATCAGACTATTATTGTGGTAAATTGAAGTTTTACTTTGCTGGACTATTGAAAGTTTATTGTGTGTGAAAGGAGAGAGCTATTTTGCTTTTGGAGCAGGAGAGAAGAATTTCACAGCAAACTCACAAGAAAGGTTTTAGTGTTTATGCTTATTTTCTTGGGCAGCAGCCGCCGTTGATTTCAGCTGTTTGTAAGGGGGAGATGTCATTGAGTATTCACTGCGTTTTCTCTGAAACATTTCGTTTTGTTGCTCTCCTTAATCTTTATTTTGCAGTGACCAAGATGAGAAAAAGCACTTGAGTGCTTCACCCACTGTATAAATCATCACTTTGAAACCTTAAATGACCAGTTCGACCTCTGTTACCTCTTCACTTGCGTATTTCACTTTTTGCATTATTATTCCTTAAGAAAACCTGAGGCTGGTGAGCGGGTCTGGTGGATCAGGAGGTAAATCCGGCAGAGTGCTGAGGCAAAGGTGCTCAGCACCTCTTCCACCTACACCTTTGGATCTTGCCATCAAAAAACCCAAAGCCTGGCTTCAGAATCTGGCTGTGGCAAGAGCAGCCTAAAGGGATGGTGAAGTTGGAGGGAGCAGCACCTGCTTCTGCTGGAAGGTCCCCGCTGGCTGCCGGGCTGGGGTGGCACTGGGACCCCGTTCTGCTGCAAGCGGGCGGCTGGCAGGGAAGGGCTGGGGTTGAATCCAGCTCACGTCTGATTAGCCAGATGCTGCTTTTAATTGCTGTGGAGTTCAAATGGAGAAAGTTTGGCTCGGTAGCGAAAGTGTGCTTGCTTCTAGAGGGGAATTTCCTGTTGTCGGGAGCGCCCTTATCTGCAGGAAGGCTGGCCGGCAGGAAGCGTGTCTCTTACTTGTTTTTACACGGTGAAGGAAATGAGCTGGATTAGGTACTTTCAAGATTTTACCCTTCATCGTCTTCTGTATCTGTGCTACTATGTTTATCTCTAATGGTTTATTTTGTAAAAGTTTTATGATGTCAGTCACTCCCGAGGGAAATGCAAGAAGTTAAATGAATATGTTGTCCCGTCATTTTTTTGCTGGTATAAGAAAGCACCCCACCAGCCTCTCTGGGCCACATTTTCAAAAGTATCCAATTTGTAATTTATACCTTTTGAGCCTCATTAATGATACGTAGAGAGGCTTTCCCTCCTCCCCACCCCCGCCCTTAGAATGAAAGATCAAAAAATGCACCAGTTATTTTACTAATAGGAGCAGTCCTTACACTTCTGAACTGCCTTTCATCATGGATCGTAAATCACTTTACAGAAATTCATTTTTAATATCCACAGAAGTTGTATGAGCTTAGGAAGCCAAAATGTAGCATTTCACATAGACTGCCCAAAGTTGCAAGGCAAATTAGGAGGAAAGCTGGAAGTCAAATTAATTGCCCTTTAATTAGCAATTGCTAATGAATTCAAACTTTGAAAATGTATCCGCCTTTCCCAAGTGCACTCATGCTAAAGTGCCAATGCAGTGTGTATGTATTTGGGATGTGGGGCTGGGGGTGAGAATGTAAGCAGTGGTTCCACAACATGCCAGTTGTTTACTGGTCCCTGTCCAGCCTGGCGAGGCTGGGATGCCTGGTTGGAGGCTTGTAAGATTAGACGCAGCTTTGGACGAATGTTCAGACTAAAGGCAAGGGCTGGGCTTTAGGTCACTGTGTTCTAGTAAGCAGGAAGGTTCAGGGTAATAAACATTATTTCTCCAATTTTTACTCACAGCAGAGTATTTATGGCGTTAAGCTGAACTTTTGCAGAGGGTTTTGAGGAGGAAACTTGGAAAAGTTACATGAACTTATAAGAAGCTGCCTGGCATGCTGAGCAGATTCAACTAGTGATTTCTGGCATAGGAGATGTCTTGGTGTCAGGAGCCGTGTCTGGCAGAAGAGGCTGCCAGGGCTGTCCAGAAGTGTAAGCTGGGCTCAAACAGGTCTGTCCTGGCTGATGCTGGAGTTTGCCTGTTCGTGACTTCAGACATAACACAGTGCAGCATGACTTTGGCCACAATTTTGAAATATTTCTAATAAAACCACATTTGGCTTGTTACCTGCTCTGATGGCCAAGCCAAAGTAAAACTGTAACAAGAATAATGGGGGGGAAAAAAAGGTTCCAACAAAACAGCATTTCATTTAAATGTGTCACGGAAGCACCCCGAGGTTAATTTAAGGGACAACAGAGTCCAAAACAACTTCTATTAAACTGGTGAGAAACAGGGTTTTAGCACTCCAAAAGTGACTTAAATACAGGTTCGGATATCAGTTGAGGAAAATTATGAAGGGGGCAGCAACTAATACAACAGGCGGTCCACAGTGTGCATGCACGTGGCTTCACCCAAAACAATGCCAGAGCCGGCCCTGAGTCCCGGAGAAATACACACTTGCCTAAACACGGTGTGGGATTATTTTTAAAGAGATACACGCACTCGTAGTGAGTACGGGAAGTGTACACTCGCGATTCTGCGAGGGTAAATTTATAATACACTCTCAATCCTGCGAGGGTTAATTTTCTTACACGTGCAAGTGTGCACGGAATCCTACACGTGCTTATGTGGAAGCACGGGAGGAAAATACACTCGAGATTGTGCGAGGGGCTCTCGGCGGCCACTCGCGATTGTGCGAGGATTAATTTAAAGTACCCGTGCTTATGTGGAAGCACGGAAGGAAAATACACTCGCGATTGTGCGAGGGTCTCTCGGCGGCCACTCGCGATTGTGCGAGGAAATAATTTATACACATGCAGGTGTGCATGGAAGAAAAATACATGTGCAAATGTGCACGAAAAGTATAAATATACTCGCAATCCTGCGAGAAGTTTTACTTACACACGTGGCGGCGAGGCAAGCGGAGTCTCCATCCCGGGGAGTGGGGGGGGGGCCCGTGGCTCCTGGCGGCAGTGGCCAAGCTCGTGCTCCAAGAGACCCACGACAATGGGCGGAGTCGCCGACGAGAATCCCGTTTTTATACTGGCTGATCAGATCTGACTGTGGGCACTCTAGAAGCTTCTCTGCACCCCACACTGGTGTGGGTGCCCCTGAAGCCTCCAAACATCCCCCACACTGGCTGTGTGTGCCCCGCGGCTCAGTGGTGCCTCGGCACTCCCTTCTCCTAATGGCCCTGGCCAGGGTGCTCTGGGGCCAAACAAAAGACGCTGTCAGCCTCAAGTAGCAGAGAGAGAGGGAGATGTGCCTACTCCTTCCAAACTGAAGGACGGAGGGGGAGAGAGGGGGGTTGCATTCTGCCACAAAATGTAAAAATGAGAGCCGTGTTTTTCAGTCAGCTGATGCTGGGAAACCAGCCTGAAGCTCAAAGGCAAGGCAGTTTGTGGGAAGTGACTCTCTCCTCAGCTTTGGAAATCCTGCTCCATTTCAGGTGCCTGAAGTTCAGTTGCCAAGCATCAGGACAGCTCAAACCCTCCTTCACTTCACTGCAATGTGTTAGGTGCCTTTAGCAGTCCCAGGACTTTTACCTGGTCTAGACAGAAGCTGGTTTTCTAGCCTAAGGTTTGTGCCTTGGCTGTCTGCATAGCCCACAAAGGAGCAAGGCTCCCTGCGCCCTACTTGCCCCCTCGGAGATGGGCATGAAGTGATGGGATAGCACTGTCTGGAGGAGGCTGGAGAGAGGGGTCTGGGGAATGGCTAAAACTCATCACGGCTGGACCTGTGACTTTCCAGTGGTTCAAGTCATGTAGGACGCACTTGCTTGCCAGCGGACAGTTTTTTCCCACCTCGCTTGGGCAGGAGCAGAAGTGAAATGTTATAGTGTTTCATAGCTCTCCCTAAAGCTCATCTACTCTGTGACATCTGCAAAAAATTGGACAGGCTAAGTCTGCTGGAGGTAATACTTCTGCTGATTATGCTGGACGGTTTTTTGTTGCTCTTTCCTTTTATTCCTCTGTCTGTAGTCTAAAAGTCTCTTCGCTGGAGATGGTCTTTCTCCGTGTCAGCACTGGCTGCAGGACAGATGGATGGTGAGGCTGTGACCTGTGGTCAGAGTTGGAAGGTGCCACTGAATGGAAACATCTGCCTAGCTGTTTGACACTGTTGGGCTTTTTTTAACATTAGCAGGCATTTACATCAATACAATGAAATTTCCAACACTGGATGTTTTTACCTTTTACTGAAAATAGGTTAAAACCAAATAAAAATAGATATTTAAGGACCAAGGTGGTTTGGGCCCACACCAGCTTCTTCCTTTGCCCACCTCC
This sequence comes from Streptopelia decaocto, assembly GCF_964273445.1. Taxonomy (NCBI): domain Eukaryota; kingdom Metazoa; phylum Chordata; class Aves; order Columbiformes; family Columbidae; genus Streptopelia; species Streptopelia decaocto. The sequence goes on from NC_138661.1 coordinate 18,826,363, forward strand.
CGCATGCCAGGCTGTTGTGGGACCCTATCTGTGAACTCTGTTTGGTCAGGCCAAGGGCAAGGTTCCCCGGTGGGACTCCAATTGCCAAGTGCTTCCCTGCCACTATTGGCTGGTGTGGCACACTTGCCGTGTCTGGGCACACTTAATTTTGTTGCAAGGAAAATATACCAGACCACCTAACAGACTGGGCTTTACGTACACGGCAATCCAAGCTCGATTCTGCAAAGCATTTCACAGAGTATCAGCATTATTGGAAATTGCTTCTTAATACTGTATGGCAAAGCTGTTGCTCTTTTAATGTAGTTCTTTGCAAGACCTGCACCCACCATGTGGAACTGAGCCGTGGCCTCGTGTCTCCCGTGGCCTCGTGTCTCCCGTGGCCTCGTGTCTCCCGTGGCCCTGCCTCCTGTCTGAGCCTCACCGGGATCCCCAGTATAGAGCTGCTTTTTCTTTTTTGCTCTTGGGTTTTGTAGAGAGGCCAACCTTTTCCCTGGATAAAGTCAGTTTCTGACACAGGGAGCAGATGCGAAGTCCCCAGCCCGAGCTGTCCCTGCAAACCTGCACTCAGTGTTGCATCCCTCAGTAAGATCTTCTCGTTGCCAGTTTAATTGCTTGCCGGCTTGCTGTGGAGAGGAGCAGACACATTAGAGGGGTTACAAGAGGTTATTAGAGATGGGAGGAAGCTGAAGGTCTGACCCATCCAGATTTAACTGGATTAAATCTCATTTTACCCCCAACTCCAACTTGTTTTGATCTGAGATCATTTGTAGAAACTACCCAATTAATATGTTAATTTTAACACCAGATTTTGTAAAGCTTTATTGTTGGAGGTGGAGGAGGGATCCAAATGTTTTGATCCTATTTTTATCATTATCTTCACTGAGTTTTTCTCACTCTGTGCTTTGCAGAGAGGAGCAAAATTTTAATAATTCACTAATACACTTTCACTTCATTAACATTTTATCGTTCTGGCATTGTGCATATGGTGAACTCCTTAGTACTCTCCTTAAGGGCCTGATCTTGCCCCAAGACTCTCACATTCCTCTAGGTGTGGAAAACCCTAAATGCAGGTGCTATTCTACTTTTTGGAAAGAGCTTTTCTCTTTTTCCAGTAGATAGTAAACTGAACAAAACATGCAAGTTTTTTTTTGTTTGTCTGGTTTGTTTTGTTTTTTCAAAATGGAAACATTTATCCAAAAATAGTAGTGATGGTTAGGTTGGGACCACTAAGTGCCGAGCCTCCAGTCCTTACAAGGCTTGAACGGTGTGAAGACAGAGAGTGTTATTGTGGTATCGTTTGCATCATTTTACATTGCAGCATGTTTGGTTTAAGCAGACATTTATAATGGTATTAAAACAGCTATCAACCTTTTCAGATGCCTTCCCTGGGATAGCACAGTGCTTGGTATTAGGCTGTAATCTTGGTGATTAAGTACACAAGTTTGCAGATGTGTGCCCATGTTATGTTAAACCCATGCTTTTTAATTGTGTCATAATCTGAAATTGAGTATTGAAACTTCCATGGTGACTCTCCTTCTTTTTTTTTTCTATTTTAATAGCATAAAATAAACCTTTGAATTAGTGCATTTGTTACTGCTAATTAAGTACTGTTAGCACACCAGATTACATCAGGCATATTCAGAAGGCATAAGAAGCCGAGCATGGCTGAGGGTGGACAGTGCGTAGGTACAGGAGATTTGAGAGTGGAAAGGAAACTTCTGGGCCATGAGCAGCAGAGAACTAAGGGCCAGGTAAGAATTTCAGGGGGTTGTGTGTATTGTAAAGAGTGTGTCTGTTGGGAGACTGGAGGACAAGAGATCACAGTAATAAATGCAGGAGATGTTGAGGGACCTGGCTGAGGGTTTTTACTTGTCAAGTGGAATATATTTGCTTTTGGAGGTACCAGAACAGAAACTCATCTCTTGTAAATTGGTATAGTGCCACTTGAGCTAGTGGTATTATGCTGATTTACACCAGCTGATAGTCTATCCACTGGTAATACAAGTTGAGTGATGGGAGATCTAGAAGAGGTTATAGGCCTGAGCAGCAGGGAGGGTAGAAGTTTGTTCAGAAGTGACAGAGGGTGGACAAGTGAAGAGGTTTGGTAGGAAGGATCAAAAGGTGCATTGCAGCTATGTTTGGTTTGGTTTGATGACAAGATGCCTGGCCAAGAGATGTCAACAAGGCAGTCTGAGACACGGGCTTGGCTGGAGAGGAGAGCTGGCGACGGAAAAGTACATTTCTCATTGACACAGTAGTGACTGATGTGTGAGTGAATAAGATCACACACAGGGTGAGGGAGCGGTAGTGGGGGAAGACCAAGGCCAAGGCCACAGCAGGAACCAGGGGAAAAGTGGGGGCAAAAAAAAAAAGCCAAGGCCACAGCAGGAGCAAGGGAGCAATCACTAGACCCGGATGAGGAGGGCGAGAAGACAGGATCTCACAAAGCCAAGGCAGGACAAAATTGCGATATAGAAAGGGGAACAGAACAAACTTGTGGAATATTATTTAGGGTCCAGAAGAGAAAGGGAATGACATGACTTATTTAGAGGCATGAGCTGTGAATAATCTCTACTACAATTAGTAAACTTTGAAAAGCTGAGCTATAAATGAACTACATTGTAACTGGTATGTCTAATTTTTTTTTGCCCATCTTCTATTGTCTCAAAGTAGGCTCACGTGATGGTGCAGCAGACCTTAATGTCTTGGGGTGGTTAGGGCAGCATGGCTAACAGCTGCTGTGGTGGCTGCTCTGCACCGCACTTCTCCAGGGCTGCAGTGGCCATGTCCCCTGCGGGTCACCCCAGCACCTCCAGCTGGGCGCTGTGCCTGCTGCAGGCAGGGTCGCGGGAGGCGTCACAGTCAGGTCATTGCTCAGGAAATTCAAACTAGTACCAGGAAGTCACAGGGTTTTGATTAAATATACCAATGTTGTCGCTGTCGTTGCTGTACCCCAGTTATCAGGCACTGTGTGGGGGGAGTGGGGTGTTGTTGAACCACCGCTGGGTTTGGGAGGCTAGGGGGGGGTGGTGCATGGGCTCCCCCCCAGCTCTGCCAACATCTGGTGGGAGCAGGGCTGGGTTGTGATGAAGCCTGTTTAGATCGAGACCCCCTTTTTACAAGGAGTCACATAGAAAAGACGAATGGCAATGGGAGGAGGTTACTCCCGGGGAGATTCTGTTTGAACAGGAGGGAAGTTTTTCATGATGAGGACAATTGACCATTGGAATAATCTCCCCAGGGAAGTGGTGGATTCCCCAACACTGGACACTTTTATGATTCAGCTGGACAGGGTGCTGGGTCATCTTGTCTAGACGGTGATTTTGACAAGAAAGGTTGGACCAGGTGATTCATGTGGTCCCTTCCGACCTGGTATTCTATGATTCTATGAAAATACTGCAGCTTCACCTTGTGTTCTGACAGAGTGAGAGGTCTCACTCTGGATGTGTTTTGCTATAGAGTCTCTCTGTGCAAGGAAGAAGAAAATGCAGACTGGTAAAATGAGGGAAAATGTGGAAAAAATGACCAAAAAGTGGGGGGGGGGGAGGCAAAAATGTGGAAATTAGGCAAGTGCGCTAGGTTGATCACCCTTGTTCACAAGCAGGTCTTGTTAGTGACGCAGCTGCAACCCGTGTACAATCTTGTGGCCTACTGTAAAGATGGGAAACAGCCTGACTAGAAACAAGCCTGGCTTAAGAAAACAGTGTCAAAAGTGAAGAGCAAAATGCTTTTTAAAAATATTGGTGTTCTTTGTAAGCCAGGGTGCCAGTTCTGAAGGATGGGGACATTTCCATTTGTGACTCTGGTGGTCTCCCTGTTCAGCACCTCAGAAGCAGCCAGCCTGGATTGGCAAATCAGCATCTTTAGAAACAGAAAATATTTTGGCTTTCCAAGAATCACAGATCACAGACTGTTAGGGATTGGAAGGGACCTCAGAGATCATCCAGTCCAATCCCCCTGCCAGAGCAGGAACACCCAGATGAGGTTACACAGGAATGTGTCCAGGTGGGTTTTGAATGTCTCCAGAGAAGGAGACTCCACAACCCCCCTGGGCAGCCTGTTCCAGTGTTCTGATACCCTCACTGAGAAGAAGTTTTTTCTCAAATTTAAGTGGAACCTCTTGTGTTCCAGTTTGAACCCATTACCCCTTGTCCTACCGTTGGCTGTCACCGAGAAGAGCCTGGCTCCATCCTCGTGACACTCACCCTTTATATATTTGTAAACATTAATAAGGTGACCCCTCAGTCTCCTCTTCTCCAGGCTAAAGAGACCCAGCTCCCTCAGCCTTTCCTCATAAGGGAGACGCTCCACTCCCTTAATCATCTTTGTTGCCCTGCGCTGGACTCTCTCCAGCAGTTCCCTGTGCTTCTGGAACTGAGGGGCCCAGAACTGGACATAATATTTCAGGTGTGGTCTCACCAGGGCAGAGTTGAGGGGAAGGAGAACCTCTCTGGACCTACTAACCACCCCCCTTGTAATACACCCCAGGATGCCATTGGCCGCCCTGGCCACAAGGGCACAGTGCTGGCTCACGGTCACCCTGCTGTCCAGCAGGACCCCCAGGTCCCTTTCCCCTACGCTACTCTCTAATAGGTCATTCCCCAACTTATACTGGAACCTGGGGTTGTTCCTGCCCAGATGCAAGACTCTACACTTTCCCTTGTTATATTTCATTAAATATTTCCCCACCCAACTCTCCAGCCTGTCAGGTCTCTGGATGGCAGCACAGCCTTCTGGCGTGTCAGCCACTCCTCCCAGCTTGGTGTCATCAGCAAACTTGCTGATAGTACACTCTATTCCCTCAAACAAATAATTGATGAATATATTGAATAATACTGTCTCCAGTACTGACCCTTGAGGCACTCCACTAGATACAGGCCTCCAGCTGAACTCTGCCCCATTGACCACGACTCTCTGGCTTCTTCCCTTCAGCCAGTTCGCAGTCCACCTCACTATCTGATCGTCCAGACCACATTCCCTCAGTTTAGCTGTAAGGATGCTGTGGGAGACTGTGTCAAATGCCGTACCGAAGTCAAGGTAGACCACATCCACCGCTCTGCCATCATCCATACATCTTGTTATGTCCTTATAAAAGTCAATGATGTTGGTCAAGCACGACTTCCCCCTGGTGAAGCCATGTTGAATGACTTCTTTCTTTACTAGCTGTATCAAAAGCATGTGTTGCTGTGGTTGCAGCAGTTTGAGGGAAAAAGCTGAGCATCTTGAAGCTAAAATAGCTGAGAGACTGTTCCCAGGGAAAGGAAGGGAAGATATGGAGAGCTCAGTGGCACGGTAATGGGATGCCAGGCCTTTCACCACACGTCCCTCGGTGGGTTATCTCCAGAGAGCAGTAGTTACCCTCTGGCAATGACTGTCAGTGGTTGCACAGCCGAGGGGCTTCTGGTCCCACGTGGCCACCAGGATGCTGAGGACCATCTCACCTGGGCTCAAGCTGTGGCCTTGCTCTGGTTCCTCATGGTTTGGTGATGGGGTCCTGCACCCTCAGAAATCACTGACAGCAATTAAAGACCGTGGCTGTGGGATCAGGCTTCCCAGGGTTGGCACCTGTGCCATCAGGTTGGAGGGTTGTACAAGGGTGTTGAAGAGATGCTACAGAAGAGGAAGGGGCCAGGCACAATTGTGTAGTCCTCAAACCCCTTACTGAGGGGATAATTTAACAGTGCCAGTAGCAAAGGCTTTTCTACCAGAAAAGCAGTGTTATATTTTGTTAAGGGGCTGCATGAAGCAGCCTTTGCTGTATTGATTATAAGAGTAGTATCAGTCTTGCCCGGTTGCCCGTTCTCCCTGAGGGGTTTACGTCCCAAGCTGGTGGACTCTGCCCGCTCCCCATGTGGGCTGCTCTTGGTTTATTCAAACCATGCTTCCTTCCTTCTTACTTTTTTTTCTGTAAAGTGCTTTCTGCTCAGATGAGGATGCCTGCTCACAGTTCAGGAATTGCTTTGAAATCTGGAACAGTATTTTTTTTTCTTCAGTAATTTTCAATTTTGAATTGGTGTGCAGCCTTGCTTACTACTATTAGCTACTGCTGATTGTGTGGGGTAAGAGCTGGGACCACAGAGCAGCCGGGATCCCAAGCACCCTGCTCTGTCATAGACATAGTGTGGAAGAAAGATTTGCTTTTTGACCCTGAAAACCTGCAGCCTAAATAAGATATTTGGAGCAAAAACTTACTCCACTGTAGAATGCTATACACCAATATAATTATTTGTGCTGCATTCATATTTTATACACTTTAAGTTGCCGTCACCTGTTAACAACATACAAACATTGGGGAAATTTGGAGGGTATGCACAGTATTATTGGCATTTCTCAGGCAGCTGCTACTGGCCTTCTTGTGTTCTGCAAATTTCTTACTGTTAAAAACACTCTCAGAACGTGAATGAATGGGCAGGAAACCAGCTAAATATTGATTAATATAGACAGAAACTGCCCTCCCACCTCTTGCTCATTGAAAACAACAACGACAAGGTCATGCAGCAGGATTCAGCTCATGGGCTGTTGGGAATACCTTGTTTTTTTTCAAAGGTAGAGCTTTGGTTTGATGGAGACACCCAGGTACAGTGCTGGGAATGAAGAGAGAAGAGGTTTAGTCCAGGTGCAACATCTGTAGGTGAGGAAGCATCTTGATTTGTACAAGTGTTGAAGCAAGCAGCATGGCACTTTGGAAAATGTAGCTAGTCATTCCTTCTGGTGCCAGCGTAGGCATGAGCACTGGCAAAAACTGAAGCTTAACCCTTTCTGGTTGTTTTAGCTGATTTCAGTGAGGATTTTGCCTGAGCTCGGTATTTGATCACACAGATGGCTGATGTTTAAAGTCCACTTTCATTTATTCATGAGGAGCTCCCGCGGAACACAGTGGTGGTTGCAGTTTTATGGATGCAGAATTTGATGCTCCATTGCCCTCACTGATTTAGCGATGGTGATAATGGTTATTATTAATTTGTATTCCAGTGGTAGGTAAACAGTGTTAATATTTGGCTGTTCCCCAGACTTCCTGGCTTTCTCAAGTGCGTTCCCCATTGATACCAAAGGTGATGGATGTGAGTATTCCCACTCTGGCAGTGTGAGTGATGCACTTCGCATCTGCTATGGAGCCAGCAGATGATAAGCCCTCTTTATACAGAGATATGCTGCAACATAGATTTATGTTGCTGTACCTGTGAAATCTGTATCTGGTTATGAACAACATGCAATCTATTACTTGTTTTTGCAAAATTCAACACTATACCAGCCAATGAAGTGAGGAGCAATGGGCCCAACTCAGCCCCCTGGGTACAGTGTATCAGCCATTTCTGACTTGCAGATCCTTAAGCCCACAGACTCATCTCGAAGCCTTGTGGCTACGGGAATGAGTGAAGATGGGTTGCCAGCAGGTTTGTCTTATGGTGATAAACTCTAATGCCTAATGACTGAACCCAGGTAGAAGCCTTTCCCTGAGTTAGCATACTCATCAGGTCTCCATCTCAGCCACTGTGCTTTACAGAACTGCAAAGAGCTAATTGTCTTTAATTGGCTAAACTTATTAAGGAGGAGACAGACAGACAGGGACAGCAGGATGATTGAAGCCTTTTTTAATAGTCAATAAAGCTAACCCTCTTCCTGTGAAATGCCTAAGTAGCAACCTAAAAAACTGCTTTGTCTGTGAGCTGCAGAAGAAGGAAACATGGTTAGATTACAGAAATACATGTAATGAGTTTATTATAACACATTAATTACCACCACCAACAGTTATCCTTCATTATTAAAGCAACTTCCTGCAAGATAAAATAATGAAATGTACCTTTGAATATATCTTTGTCAGTCAGAAGCCCAAGAAGAGATTCCTGTTCCACTTCTATCTTGTGGTATGAAGTGATGCAACTCCACTGAAGTCAGAGGTGGATAGGTGGGTAGAAGGCAGATTCCTTTTTTACTAGAGAGCTTTCATGCAAAATTGTTTTATTTCTGCACATTAAAGTTAATAACACAGCAAGTGTATTTTGAAGTTAAGTCTTTCTAGGATCTCTATATGTTAAATAACTGCAAACAAACTTTATAGTCACTCTGTAGGCCTTCGCGATATATCATTTTGAGCTGCCTTCTACCTATTACGCTTTATCTGCCCGCAAAATCCATTTCTAATTCTGGCCATATCTCCTTTGCGATCACTTGCCAGAAATCTATTCCCAGGATTCTCCTTATTTTAGTGAAATATCTCTGCTTCAGCACCTTTCCCAAGGTGGCTGATCTAATCACGGCACTATCAGTTATCACTTCTCATTTCCTTTGCTAGCTCTGTCAAATGCAATGCGCAGCCTAACAAAGTGACATTCAAATACTCCCAGTGACCAAAGCTATTTCCTTCTCTTTTACTCTGCAAAACTGGAATTGTATGTGGCTCCTTAAACATGTGCTCTTCACTCCAGGAATGTGACTTGTAAAGTGCCCTGTGAGGAGAGTTAGGCAGATGAAATAGCTGCCTCCTTATTTATCGCAGGTAGGTTCCTTTATAGTGATTGCCTGGATATGAAACGTCACATCCACAACCTCTTTTTTCAGGTAGAGGAGGGCAGTGCCTCCTTCCTGCCACCTGGTAAGAGAGCCCTACCTTGCCATCAGAGAAACAGAATTTGTCACCTCACTCTTCTAACCTCCATTCTTGTTTGTTTATTATACATGTTTCTCTTTTAAATGTGAGTGTGACTGTATGCAAAGGTCAGTGTGTACCAAACAGGATGCTTGTGGCTCTCAGGTAAGGAGTCACCTGCCTATTGAGATCCTCTGTTAAGGTTAATGTGGTTTCTATGGACACAGGTCCAGCAGTAGCATCATTTTTTTTTTTATTTTCGTGGGTGACAAACCTCTTAGTGTTATCTTAGATTGCTATCGCAGACTAATACTTGTTTTAATAAGTGTGTGCCTGACTACTCCATCCGCTCTGGAAGATAAAGTTATCCATGTGCGTCCTCACAGCCCTTCCTGCTTTGCACCATTTAACACACGCTGTCAGGCGCCCTGCTTTGCTGCAGTCTCATTTCTCCATTTCTCCTGCTTTTCAGGAGAAAGCAGGGAGCAGGCTCTCACCAGGCCGGCGAGGAGCATGGGGTCAGCCCTCTCCTCACACCCAGCCTGGCTCCAGAGCACCACGAGTGCAGCACCTGCGTGGTGCTGCGAGTTTGCTGTGGGCAGCACAGCTCTGGATTTCTTCTGAAATTGTGCAGCCTGGTTTGTTTTCCAGCCCCCAACACTGTCCCTGCCCCGCATGAATCAACTAAACCCGTCTAGCAGTCTCCAGCAGATCAACACGCATATTTTCCCCATAGCCTATTGCAGGTTGCAAAATTGAGTTTATTTGTTTCAGACGGTGAGGGGAAAAATCAGCAAAACAGGTTTTACGCTGACAGAAAGAGCGAGTCTGATTTGTTGTTTATGGCCCGAGGTACAACACAAGCCAGGTGCTCTGTGTTTCAGTTCTTTGGCACAAATTCTGATGAGCCATGTCACAGCCTGGCGAGGTTCCAGGGCAAGGTGTTTGCGGTCCCTCCGGTCGGCTGCGGAGGTGCAAACTGGAGAGCATCTGCCCCAACGGGATGGCAGAGCAAGCTTCTGTGTGTCCTTAAATGGTGATTTCCAATACAGCTAAATAACCAGTATGGCATCTAATAGCTTAAAAAGGTGCTCATTGCTGCATTTTTTCCTAGCTATTTCTTCACTGTAGGAAGGTAAAGAAATCTGTGATAAAATAATAATTAAATGCTGACAGTACTAAATTTCCACCCAGCGTGAGTTGGCAGCAGTTGCAAACCAAAACATTAGGTCATTAAAGAAAAAAAAACTGATTAAATACCTCTGTATGTTTTTCTGATTAGCTATTCTTAAAAAGAGCATGTGGCTGTAATAGAAGGGTGTACTTGACAGCAGCAATTGCTTTTTTGGGGAAAGGTAAAATACTCAAGTTTTAATGTGTATATATGTGTGCTTGAAAGGATTTCTTGCTGATCTTAGCTATGGGGATTTTTATCTCACTAATAATCCATTCTTAAAAGCCACCATGAAATCTCCCTGCCAGGAAATATGTGAAATCCCCTCAATACTGTGTTTCTGGAAAGAACAGTTAACAGTGAATAATGCGCTTTGGGTTTTGTTTTGGTCTCTTTTTCCCCTTCTCTGGCTCTTCGCACTTGCAAATTGAACAGTCATGGTGGACCTTGCTGTAGTGCTGATGGCATTGAAGCACTGTGAGGCTCAGGGGCTGGCTGCAGTGCACATCTTGCAGACACACAAATAAAAGGGTTTCTGCCCCAAAATGCTTGCGACAATGGGGAGGTACATGAAGCCAGGTGAGGATTCGGAAGGCAGAGAGGGAGTGGTATTGAGAACAGAAACCCCTGTTAACCCCACGCGCACTTGTGGCCAGAGGTCCACTGATCTCAGGGGCAGCCTGAAGCTGGCTTTCTTGACTATATTTTATTAAAACACTGTTGGCTGGGGAGGCTGCAAAGTAAAATTTGTTGAAAAGCATTTATATGCTGCCACTTTTCACCACCTGTTGATGTGCTTTGCCATCTATGTGCCTCGGTGTGCTCCACAGTAATGGGTTGGGGGCTGATACCTATGGTACATGTGTGTCTGGAGCTCCTGCTGTATCCTGTCAGGGATGTTGCTGGAACTGGTGAGAAGGGAGGGATCTGGTGCTGGTGGGGACTGGAGCCACCACAGGAGAGCTGCGGCTGCCGCTGGCCCCACGGGAAGCCCTGGAGCTGGAGAGGGTTGGTGGCTGCCCAGTGTTCCCTCTCCCATTACTGGGAGCAGGTCTGAAAGCTGTGTGACCTCTGTGGCCAAAACACACTGTGCAAGCGTGTGCTGAGTGTGGAAGGACGTCCTGGCTGCTGTGGCTCCTGCTCCCATCATATCAGAGCAACTCACGGTCTGTGGTGTGTGTGTTATGGTGCTAGCCCTGCGAGGCCCCACAGGGTCATCCTTCCCTGTTTCCTTCTTCTGGCCCTACCTTCCACACTTACATTTGAGAAACTGAGAAACAGAGGGCTTCAGAGAGGTTTTGTAAGTTATTTCGAACTATTCTGTTGTTTGAAGATATAGCGTACTGTAATACAACCTTTTGTTGCATTAATATACTCCTGTTTCCACACAGAAGATGTGTAGGAACAGTGGTCTCACAAACATAATTTCTGATGTCTGAAAGATGCAGGGAAAGGGTTTGTCTGAAGGGGTTTGAAGGAGGCTCAGCATCATGCGCTTACCAATTTACTCATCACTTTTACTGGGCTCTAAGGACAACTGGGATATTCATTTTCCCCTGAGAGCTGTATAAGTTACATACATTTTTTTTTTTCTTCACTATGCATTCCAAAAAGCAATTTCTTAGGAAGAGTGGTTCCAGTTTAATCTCCAGATTATCTGTTGTTTCTTTTTCTCCCAAGATAGAGCAGCTGAATAATGAGCTAACCCTAATTCAGGCAGAGCTGGGGACTATCTGTAGGAATCCAGATTTTAGGAGTATTGCTTTAGATCATGGTGCTTCAGCTGTGTGGCCTGAGCACACCAGTTATTTGGAGGTGAGCACAGGTGCCCCAGCGAGCCTGGCCACTGCTCAGGAGTTCAGTCTCGAGCCCCCTGGCAACACCCTGGATTTGGAAAGCAGAGCAAAAGGGGCATTTCTGCAGATGTTAGAGCAGTGAATTTTTGCAACTAAATACAGTGACCAAGAGCAGGAGAATATTTTGGCCCATATTTCTCTTGTGTACGAAGGTGTGTCAAGCCAAGAACAGATGAGGTTGGGTCTGCCCGCAGGTGTCCGGGTCTCCGTCTGCCTCTGTCCCAGCCCTGGCCCCAGGCAGGGTGACCAGCTCTCACATCTGCTGCCTTTGCTGCCCTGAAGCTCTCGTCTCAGTTGCAGTCCTGCAAGGTGGCACGTGTGACATGCCCTGACCGGGACATCCCTCCATGATGTGCTGTGGGGCAGCTGAAGTCCCTCTGCATGGGGAGCCTTCCTCATGAGAATCAGCCACCAGTAAACCATAGTGACAGAAAGTGGCTCTGAGAACCTGGCCCTTGTATCTGTAAGTTCATTGGGTCTTTGTAGTACTCGCGTGGGGTTGAGACAAGCTGTTTTTCTGCTGATACTAATGTACTTGACCCTATAGAGTGCAAGGTAGCCAGGCAGTTACAGGCCATTAATCTCTAATTACTCTTGTCAGGTATTACATTAATTAATCCAGGGCCAAACAGTGGTTTTGTTGTCAGTGTAGACCATGGTAAGAGTTTTTAGCTCCTGGTTAGTGCCAAGTTAGTATCTAGTTAGTAGCATTTGCAACCACGTAGACAGATGCCCTCAAATTTCACCATCCGCCACACGAAACCTGGGGTTCGCTGTCGGTTCATCCACTAAACACCTTCAGAACCAGCCCCTTTCCCTGTGCTTGGGTGGCTGGTTCAGGGAAGGCGGGCTGGTGCTTGGGTACCTGTACCGAGGACCTCCAGGTCTCCTACCCAAGAGGCATCTCCTGGAGAGCTCTCGACTGTCCATGCTGCCTTTTCACCTTGTGACCTCTCTGGGCACAATCGGGATGATGGTGGGTTGTGTTATTTCAGTACATGCTGATGTTATTGCCTCATTTTGCAGAGGCAGAACACTCCAGGCACCCCGATGCAGAAATTCCCCTTGGACACTGCCCAAGGGTTACTCAGCAGAACAATAATTGCTAAAAAATAATGATGTTGAGCACCAAGACTTATGGAGTGCTTTGTTATGCCAGGCTGTGATGATTGTGTGTAGAGGGGCATCCTTTTGTATCTTGAATTGCTATGAAAGGCTTCAGTAGCCTTTCTCTGACAAACTGCTGGTACCTGTAGTTGGGAGCTGGAGCGAGTTTTGCAAGCTCAGGGCCACCATACACGTGTTGATCTGCAGCTGCTCCTGAGGTGAAAACTCTTTATGTTTTAATGCATTAAGTTCTACTCGCAGTGCTCTGCATGGAAGTCTTGTTTTGAAAGTATAGGAAAAACAGAAGGAAGAATGTTGAGATGTTTTAATGCAGGAAAAAAACATTTTCTTCCTACACAGTGCCTTTTCAGAGAGAGAACAGCTTCTCCTCCAGTTCTGTTTTGGTGTAGGTCTCTCTCTTCTGAGATATAAACATATGCTTATATCAGTTCCTCAGCTGGTGTGTATCTGTTGACATAGTATATCTACTGACATAATGTACTTTCTGCATTTACACCTGATGTTTCTGCTGTGCCTCTCCAAACTTAGCAGATTCCTCGGTATTTAAACATGCTCCTTTAAAAAAGCTGTAACATGGGGGCTTTTTTTTTGTGTGTGTGTGTGAGAAGAACATTGACATAATTACCAACAGGAAAATATAAAGGTAAGGAGGTTGCTCTTTATCTCGATATCTACAGGATTTCTTGTCCCATGAAGCAATTCCCCTTATCCAGCAGATGGGGACCATGAATCTCCAGGTGGCTGGATTATCACCTAGCAGTCTGTGGCACACCTGGAGCAAGCTCCAGATGTGCTGGGTGTCTGTGAAGTGTCACCACGAGGCCTGCCCTTCCCTGGGGACGCTGCCCGCAGCTGGGGGCAGGTCTGTGCTGGTGAGGCACACAGAGTCTCTGGCTTTGCAGCTGGTGCTGCTTCAAACACGGGACAAAATGAAGCTTTCCAGGAGTGCTTAGGTAAAGCCAGAGCACAAATCCATTGCAAATCCAAGTGTGTCCAGGTGATCGGCTGAGATCACTTGCAAACCATCACTCTCTTCAGCAGAAGTAGAAAGGAGCATGTTTGGGAACTGCTGAGTGTGTCGTGCCTGGCCATAGGAGGCTTTGCTTTCAGATGTTATTTGTGTGATTTTGTCCTAGCTGAAATAGCATTTGAGGAGGTGGATTTAGCAACTTTGACCTCTGTTCAGGCTGTCTGCAGAAAAAATGTTAATTATCAGAGGCTGGGATAGAGTCCTGGTCCCTAATGAAGGATCTCAATGCATTTTGAGGATCCTGAGATCATCTGTGGTAGGTTGACCTCATCGCCTCTGTTAGATACTCTGAAAGAGACTCACCACAGGAACATAGTTCCTTAATTTTTGTTGTCTTGATTGCTTCTGTTGTCCTGGTTTTGTTTCTTGTTTTCTCCCAAATCTAGGCATGATTATATTTTCGTCCTGTGTCCTGCACATGCATTCTTCTGCTAATGAAGGAAAGGAAATGGTCACACTCAGATTCCAGTCTTTAAAAAACAAGAGCATCTTGATTTTGTTAAATTTTTGGACAGGCTACAAGGGATAAAGTTGAAGTTATCTGAGGATAAATGGATACTATCATATGAGACTTTGTTATGTGCACAGTAATTTGGAAATAAATTTGGTTGTGTTGTTTTGTTGTTTTCCTATGAAAATTGAAAGCTGAAGTAATTTTTATGCGGTACTCAGGACTTCTTTGGTTTTTTTTTTTTGGTTCTGTGCTACAGAAGAGCCAGTTTTTGAAACTATGTTGAATGGGAATATGGAGTCCCTAAATTGTGTAGTTTGGGTGTAAGACCTCAGGCTAGTTCAGCTGTTGCTAGGGCGACTCTTAAATAAGTCCTTTAGGCTGATGTAGGTGATGTCCTGCCGTAACTACCATGCAGTTTCTGTTTTATGTGGTTTGATTTTATTACAAAATTTTCACTCATTCATCTGCCCTACTATGTCTTATTTGTGTATTGTTTCAAGGAACATCCATCCCAGTTTTTTTGCAGCTGATACCAATGTGGTGCGCAAGAGCTGCCCTCATGCTGCAGCTGTTCCTGCTGTCAGGGTGAGGTAATCACGGAGGATTCTCATCCCAAGGATGTGTCCTCTGCTACTGCGACTTGGGGTCTGCAGTCAAACAAGGTGGTTTCACCTGGCTGGGTCCATGGGGGTGCGTTGATTTTGGTTATGGTGCTGGGGACTGTGTGATTGGCAGTTGTGACCATGAGAACCAGAGTTCTGGGTGTCTTGTCAAATCTGACAGTGAGTTGCCCGTTGCTTGCTTTTTGTTTGGCAAATAATTGTAAAGCCTTAGCTACAAGTTTCAGTTGCCACAGAGATGTTCCTTTTCTTTGCCTCTCCTAGGCAAGCTGAGCAGGAATGGTTGGAGCCTCCTCCTATCTGTGGCTCTTATCTGTCATCATACTGCAGACAGACATCCTCTTCTCTTCCAGAATACAGAAGATTTCCAGTTAATTGTCTAAAATCAGGGAGGGATTTTTTCCTACAGCCTTTTTGTTACTCTCTCATGTACAACTGCCCATTGTTTTGCATTAACTGTTCAAACTTGAATATTTCTGAGAAGAGGGTTGAAACTTTGAGCCATTAAAGAACAACATCAGATGAGGTGGAACAGGCTTTGATTGCCACTTTGGTCTGTGATGTTGTGCTTTTTTCACTGCAGCACAGGTGAAAGCGTATGTTTATTCCTAAAATAACAAATAATCTGATGCTCACCTGAGTTTAGTGATATACTTGGAGTAAAAAAGTTTCCTTAGAAGTGAGAAGGCTATTCAGTAATCTGTGTTGGGCATTTTAATTGCAGTGTGTGATGAATCCTTTGAAGTTTTATTACCTATTATATACTTGATTCAAAAGTTGCCTTTTCCAATAGCTTAAGGTTTTTTTATTTGCCTGAGTATATTAACATTTCTGTTTCAAGCTTTGAAAGAACAAACTTTCCGAACATGATTATGAACATTAGGTTAATGCATAATCCCCACTCAGAGGTTCTCCTAGATTTCCATGTGCTTGTTTAGAGGCTGTTCAAAGGTGCTTAGCTTTAATTGCCATTATGTAAGCACACAGAAATAAGGACCCAAGAGTCTTATCAATTATTTTGTTCTCAAATTCATTTTTAGATCGACTCAGAGCTGTTCTAAGTTGAATTTACATTAAAGTTACTGGGAGGTGTAAAGGTTTTCATCTAAATGGGGAGAAGGTTCTGTTATCTCCCTATTTAAATGCTCAGTGGTTATACCTTTTTAGTCTTAAAGTAATTGCTGGGTATTTGCTATGTTTTCTGTAACACTGTTTTTTGCAGGTATTTTACCTGCTATGCCTGTGCAAACTTTTAACTGCCACAGAGAAATAATACAGGTCTGTTCAGAACTGGCCTGAATGACTGAGTTTCTGTGGTTTTCAGTGAGCTGTAAGTTGGGCTGGAAAAAGGACCTTGCCTTTTAATAGTCTTTGAAAGTGTTACTTGGAAGACTAGAACTGGGGTAACATAACTGAAAGGCGGCTGGACCTGCATCTTCCACCATCCAAGAGAAGCCTTTCTGTAGTCACACTTCCTGCTTCAGCACTGTATCTAAAGATCTGTGAAGTCCACAAGAGAATTTAGAGTGAGTCATTGCCGAGTAAGAAACTGGAAATATGTTTATAGGGTGCAGGAAAGGACTGGTGTGTGGGGAAGAGCTCTCTGGTGCAGCCTGCCCAATACCAGCAGGTCATGGTAAGACTGACAGGAAAAAAGAAGTCAACCATTTTATGTGTTACACTGTGAAACGGAGTACAAAACACATTTTTACATGGTCGTATTATAGAATCAAGAATTCACTTCTAGAGATCATACAGAAATACCCTGTACTTAATGCTGTGCGTTACCCAAATTATGAACAGCACTGAAGGTGCTAACACAAGTATCGATAGCAATAAAACACCACAAACTGAAATCTGTCACATTAGAAGAACTCAAATGGTCTCTGACCTTCCTTGTCCCACCCACATGCATCAGCTGCGTGTGGGGTACGAGAGCAGTCAGGCTCTGTGGGTCTGTGGTCTCTTAGCTAAATTATATGGATATTGCAAGGAATAACGTGTGCTGGCGAGGAGCACAGAAACACTGTTCTGAGTCCTACCACATGCAGGTCGCCCCAGTCAATTAGAATTAGTTTATTGAGCCCAATGCATGGCCATCAGCCAGCGGTGGGAGATGCTGCCCGGCATCTGCGGCCCTGTCCCACCGGTGGCCCCAGCCCAGTCCCACCACTGATGTCCCTGCTGCTGCTTGGGGCCACCCGCACTGCACCTGCTGCTGGTCTTGGAGAAATAAATAGTGCATGGGTGGTGTCGTTATCCTCACCAGCTTCCTTCGCCTGCCTTGCGCGTCTGAGTTTCTTGTCCTTGGAGTTACCAGATTTTTATACAGCTCCTTATTTGTGGCAGCCCAAGCCTTGTGCCTCACTGCATCTGTGGGCTGGTGTTCACCCCGCTGGCACAGCCTGCTGCCTTGTCGCTCTCTGATCCCCGTTCAGCTCTTGGATCGTTTTACATTGTGCCTTTTTGTCTTTTTAATTAAAGAACTTTTTAAGCCCAAGGGTAACCGAAACCATTTTTTTTACATTGATACTTAGAAATCAGTCATGTTCTATGATTCTGTGATTCAGTTCTATGATTCTATGCGTTTTTACATTAAATTTTTGGTTTAGTTAAAATTCTCCCCCTTTCTGGCTAAACACCCTATGTGTGTTTGGTGGATAAATGATGGTCAGTTTTTCAGTAAAAAATGCAGCTGGAATAAAGCTTTTAGTTGCTAAAAAACCTGAGGTTCTGGTTTTTGCGTCTCAGGCTCTGTATAAATTTCTAGGGTATCATGAAAAACAGTTGTCACCACCAGATTTTTTGAATTTTCCAGAAAAAAACAAGTGCAATTTGTCATGAATCCTTATTAATTTATTCCTCATTCCATAAACGTTATTCCCTACCAGTCCAAACGCTGTCATTATGCTGCTGTCATTAACCATCTGTTTAGCATGTAAAACTCCTCGGGGCAGGGATCGTATCTTTGCTTTGTACTGTGTGAAGCTGAGCCTGTAGCTGACACTTGAGAAACAATTAATGATAATGCAGCTCGGTAGGGTACTCGGATACCAGGCTAATAAGAGTGGTATAAATGCCTGGCTGGATGGGATTAGAGGGAACTTCTGTGTCCCAGTGGTGCATCTCCAGCAGGTGAAGGGAAATAGTCTTAAAGCACCATTTGACAAGGAGCAGTAGAAAAAATAAATGGCATTTCTGAAGGATGTGAAAGAGTCAAGGATG
Organism: Streptopelia decaocto; assembly: GCF_964273445.1. Classification (NCBI taxonomy): domain Eukaryota; kingdom Metazoa; phylum Chordata; class Aves; order Columbiformes; family Columbidae; genus Streptopelia; species Streptopelia decaocto. Next base: position 18,844,437 of record NC_138661.1, read on the forward strand.
CAAGAGAATCACAATTGGGCGTGTATCTGTGCTTAGCTTTATTATTATTATTATTATTATGAGATTTTGCCAACTAAATATTTTTTCTCTACCATAGATTAAGGGAACACTTCAGAGCATTAATCTCATTAGTGTCTGCGTTTTCCTTTGCACGGTCTTCTGCAGGCATTGCAAGTTGATGCTTTATCGTATTTTCCTTTGTATCTTAATGATCCCTGTGTGTTGAGGGGGAGAGAGAGAGAAGCGCAGTAGATTTTCATCTTATGTTAATCCATCAAAATCAAGTTAGTCGCGAGCGATGGAGGAGGCTCGTGTGTGCGCAGACGTCAGCGCCCAGCCGAAAGCTTGCCAGTTGCCCAGCAACCTTCCCGGAGGAAGATGGATGTCCTGCCACCACGTATTCCCCGCACCGCATCCCCCAAGACGCAGGCGATGGGCGCGCGGGCTCCGCTGGCTGGGGATGCTGAGTCTCTCAACAGTTGGCTCTTGTGCCAGGGCTGGATAAAACACATTTCACGCCATCCCCATTAAAAGAGTTAATTCGGTTGACTGCATCATGTCGGTTTGGGAGCAGGTGCTGCGAGCTCGTTCACATTGCTAGCGTTGCTTTTCCCCTCCCTTGGGCTTAAAGCTGCATGGCCAGCATAATTTCACCCTCCTTTTGAGACAGGCCCTTATCTGTAATAACAAATAAACTGGGGCTGTAGGAGCTCAGTGAATGCCGTGCATGTCACTGACCTCTTGCTCTTTGGTGGTTTCTGTAGTTGGTGAGTTGGGCTCGGCCGGGGCAGGGCCAGGCCTGCTTGGGCTGTGCTTCCCCATCACGCGGTGGTCTGGCGGTGGGACTCCAGCTGGGCACGCAGGGGGACAGGCACCATCGGGGTGCAGCCTGGGAAGCCTCTGGAGAAATCAAAGGGCTGTTGCTGTTGGAAAGTGTGTAATGCTGATGTTCTGAAATGAAATAGGACCTGACAGTGTCTCTTCCATTTTATGGATATTTAATTATGATAGAATGCATTTCTTTGCTATTTGGTGTTCTTTAGAACATCTCCCAATCTCGTGCTCTAGGGTGAATTTAAAATTCTTGCACATTTACAACAGTTGGATCGAAATTGTGCTGAAAAGCTGACACAAAATCCTACCTGCGTACTCACAGATATCTTTCATGGTCTGGCTCTAGTGCCTTTATTTATGTTGACAAGCTCTTTACTTAGGGTTTGATTCAGGAAAGCAGTTACAAATGCTCTTGACTTTAAATCTTTTAATAGTCCCATTGAAGCTAATGAACCTCTTGACAGGTTTAAACTTGAATGGATGCTTTGCTGGATCTGGACCTGTGTGAGCAGCATCGCTGGCCCAATAGGATCTGGCAGCCTGGGGGAGACAGTAAGGGCTACGTTAGCTCAGGTGCCATTGGATCAGGTTCTTTGAACACTGCAGGTTAGGGTAGAGAAACACAAAAGGGGTATCAGGGAAAGCACCAGCTATCGTAAGGGGAAAAAAAAATTGCAGCCCCTTGATATAGCCCCTAAATATGAGATAAATCTGCCCCAACCCAAGAAATATTTCTCCAGTTTCATCTGTGTTCCTCCCTACATTGCCCCATGAGCAGCAGCTGTTTGTGGGCCTGAAGCTGCTCTGAGGCTCCTCCTTGCACCCCCATCCTGGGGCGACTCGGTCCACATGCCCATGACTTTAGGGGAGCAGGGGCTGCCTCCCAGAGATGGTGTTTGTATTAGCAGGTGGGGGAAAACATGCAGCAGCACGGAGCTGCATGTGGAACGCTTCAGCATGGCTCTTGCTTACTTTGTGCTTATGTACGTGGCAATTACGTGCCACTTCAAATGCACTTTCTGGTGGCAAGCTATTTATCAACTGACTATTGAACTTGTTATTTCGTAAAGCATAGGGTGCGTGGCTTCTGATTGAAAAGCTGCTGTTCTGCCTCCTTGTTCTTCTGCCTTACATGGATTCTTTCCGATTTGTTTTGTTCGAGTCCTTCAACTCTAGATTGATAACTTCCATCACCTGGATAGTGGAGCTTTGTTCAGTGACAGTGCTGTTGTTTTCCTCTGTGCTGTTTCTAAAATGGCTGTACACAGGGTGGCAGAGAGAAGTACTTGGAAGCACAGCATCAGATGCCTGAATCTCAAAAGGAGGAGTGTTTTCAGAACACTGGTGTGCTTATTTTTGGGGAAACAAATAAGGACTATGAAAAACTAACATCTTGTTTACTAGATGGGAGACTGGATAACAGCAAAAGGCTGCATATTAAGGTTTTAGTTCAATAATTCACAGGTTGTTGGTGATAAACATTTCTTACAATAGAAAGCGTGATCAGGGAACAAATGGTCTTGCTCCTGTCCCAGTCCAAGCACAACTCTTGTCCTATTCACTCTTAAATCTGAGAGATTGGTGTGTGGTCCTCTCTTTAGCTGAGTCCCGTTCTTTTTGACAGAGATAATGGTCTGCTGCTACTAGGTTCCCATTTCACAAAAAGGCCAAAAAGAGATTTTCCTTCCCATAGTTAAATCAACTTTTATTTTCCCCCTCACTGAGGACTCAGATGGGAATGTGCCATAAGCCACATCCTGAAAAGTGTCAGTTGGGGCTGTGCAGGGGGAGCCCGCTCAACCTTAGCAGTGCTGGTCTTAATGAGTACATCATTAATTTGCATTGTAAGGACTCCTGATGACCCCAGTCCTGACCTATGATCCTGCCATTACTCAGTACTGTATAAACACAAACCAAAAAGGACTATTTCCCACCTTAAAGGGTTTGCACTGTAAGAAACTAGTAGTTTGCACAGGTTCACTGTTGGATTAGAGCCTTTATTACAGATGGAGGAGGTATTTCAGCCCTGCCATTTGTCCTGTGTGGTGAGGCTCACCTGGCTGTGTGGTGTGGATGCCCTAAGTGCTACAGGCAGATGACACCCGTCCATAGCCAGCGGAAAGAAATGGGCACCTGGGATGCAAACCAGCCCTGCCCGAAGAGTACTTCTGATCTAGGCCAGGTGGTTGCCTCTGTGAATGCCACTCTGTCGCTCTTCTGGAGCTCAGGAGACCAGTGCATCTATAGGAAGAGGTCAGCACTTTACAGCATCCTGAATTATGTGATACATATCACAGATGTAACACCAAAGGGTGGCTTGTGTGAGAAGCTGCTAGAAGCTTCCCCCATGTCCAACAGAACTAGTGCCAACCAGCTCCAAGATGAGCCTGCTGCTGGCCAAGGCTGAGCTCATCAGTGATGGTGGTAGTGCCTCTGGGATAACATAGTTAAGGAGGCAGAAAAAAAAACCTGGGCAATTGCAGCTGGAGATTGAAGTGAGAATATGTGAGAGAAACAACTCTGCAGACACCAAGGTCAGTGAAGAAGGAGGGCAGGAGGTGCTCCAGGCGGTGGAGCAGAGATTCCCCTGCAGCCCGTGGTGCAGCCCATGGTGAGGCCGGCTGTGACCCTGTGGGAAGCCCACACTGGAGCAGACTCCTGGCAGGACCCGTGTCCCCATGGAGAGGAGCCCAGGCTGGAGCAGGTTTGCTGGCAGGACTTGTGACCCCATGGGCACCCAGGCTGGAGCAGTCTGTTCCTGAAGGACTGCACCCCATGGGAGGGACCCACACTGGAGCAGGGGAAGTGTGAGGAGTCCCTCCCCTGAGGAGGAAGGAGCGGCAGACACAACGTGTGATGAACTGACCACAACCCCCATTCCCCAGCCCCTGTGACACTGGGAGAGAGGTCAGGAAAATCGGGAGTGAAGTTGAGCCCAGGAAGAAGGGAGGGGTGAGGGGAAGATGGTTTAAGATTTGGTTCTGTTTCTTGTTACCCTATTCTGATTTAGTTGCTATTAAATCAAACTAATTTCCCCAGGTTGAGTCTGTTTTCCCCATGACAGTAGTTGGTTAGTGATCTCTCCCTGTCTTTATCTTGACCCACAAACCTTTCATTTTATTTTCTCTCCCCTGTCTGGCTGAGGAGGGGACTGATAGAGCGGCTTTGGTGGGCACCTGGTGTCCCTCCAGAGTCAACCCACCACAGTGCTCCTATTTTCCCTTAGGATGAGGAGGAATTGAGGTCACCCAGTGCCATCTGGGATGGTGTCCTGGAGGAGCATGTAGGAAGGGTAGAGAAGCCAGGTAGCCGATCACAAAGAGCTACTAAAGCAGCAACAAGAATATCTTCTCTTATTTCAGACTATTTAATCTTTTTGAGTGAGTAATATAATATTTATAATATTATAGTAGCTGAAATAACTTGCTTAAAAATTAAAAATAGTTAATGGGTGAAGTGGAATAAGTGTGTTTAATGCTTCTCACTGAACTGCTACTGTACCTCCTGCTAGAAAAGTTTTATTTAAATGCATAATTTTCTCCCATTTTAACAATATTGACTGGAGCAAACACACTGGCTCTGTATTCCTTTCTGGATGCACATCAGGTTGATGGTATTTATAAAGCTCCCTGTCTGGTATGTGTCCTAGCTATCTGGAGCACCACCTCCTACTTTCACATAAATTATTCCTAGGCAGAGGAGGGCATTTCAGTGAAATCTGTCTGATTTTGGGATTCAGTGCTGGATCTTTGTGGTAGGTGAATTTTGTGTATTCTTTTATGTATCATTGTATAAGATTTCCGTAATTCCTGGGAGGTTAGTCTCAGACTCAGCACAGCTCCCAGGAGAGCGCTGTTTCCTGCGTTGTTTTCCCCCTACAGTAGAAAGCTCTGCTGTGTTTGAAGACCCAGACTGCTGACCACAGCCCTCAGACGGGAACTGCTGGAGGTACTGTAGGCAGCTTAGGCCTGTGCCACAGGTGACTTGGTGAGCAGGAAAAGATGCTGGTCTGGATTTGACCCAGTTGGGTGGTACAAAGCTTACGGGACAGACATGTCTTGCATTGCCGAGGAGGTGTGCTGAGGCACTTGGTACAAGTAGCAGCAGTCTCCGTAGGACTGAAGATGAAGCCTGGGTAGATTGCATGGCTATTGCTAATTGAGAGGTGGTAAAGCATGAATAGCTGCAGCAAGGTCATAAATTACTAAAATGAGATGGAGATTCCTACCCAAAGTTGGTAGTATTTTTCCACTCATAAACTTTGCTGTGGGGTGGTTTAGTCTCAGTGTGAAATGTAAGCCTGACCACAGGTTGGGTTAACTGATGGAGACGGAGTAAGGAGCAAGGGAGGGCACACCTTAAAATGACAGGACATGCTCAGTGTGAGCAGATGACTCAGAGTGCTTTCTTTTTCCCACCAAACTCATCTTTGCCTTCTCAGATCTTTGACCGGTTGGTCTTTGTCAGGGGACCAAGCTGGCTGCACATGGTGAAGCTCAGGTAGAGCTACGTGTTGTATTCACAGCATTGGCAGTTCGGTCAGTACAATGTGGTGAAGTTAGGTAGCACTCAGTAATTTTCTGATGACTGCAGCCCGGTGACTGGAAATCAAAAAATCCTGGAAGGAGTCAATACCCAAGATCTGTGTTCTGCTTCTACTCACTTCTTACACCTCTTGGAAATCCACAATGAGCGACGTGCACAAGAGGAAGATCCCGGTAACTGCAGGCAGCTTAGCCTGACATCAATCCTGGGCAAAAGAATAGAGGAACTGATAGAGGATTTAGAGAATTAAAGGTAGGGAATATAATTAATGCCATTCAACATTCTTTTTTGGAGAATATGTCTTGTCAAACAAACCTGATTTATGTGATGAGATTGCAAGTTTGGGGGATAAGATAACTGTGTAGATATAATATACTTAAACTTCTGTAAGGCGTTTGATTTTATTCCGCATGACATTATGACTAAAATATTAGTACTATATACTTTCACTAAAGCACACGTTAAATATATTAAGAACCAGGTAACTGACAGAGCTCAAAAAGTAGTTGTCAATAGGGAATCATCACTGAATGGGAACATTTTTAATGTAACTCTGCAGGGATCAGTCAGAGCCCCCATGCTATTCATCACTTTTGGCAGTGATCTGGAAATAAATATGAAATTATTTCTGGTAAAATTTGTGGGTGGCACAAAGATTGATGTAGTGAGAATGGGGCAGGAGAATAAAGTGCTCTCAGTCGCTTGGTTAATTGTCCCTGTAGAAATAAAATTCCCAAATTCCTTTAAGTCTAATTAAATAAGAAAGTTTTCGTGCACCTGGAGTGCAGCACAGAGCTGTTGCACAGCCTGGAAAGCAGAAGGTTTATGAGAACCCGTTCAGTCTGCTGGCTTCCCTGCATAACAGTGGCTTCCCTAGGGAAGAGGCTGTTTGCCTGCAGGGTCACTCGCCCTCCATGGGACAGCCGTGGTGGCCCCTGGCTCGACTGTGCTGCTGCTTGACGAGCCTCCCTGAGGAGGATGCTGAGACCAAACAACTCTAATCCGCAGTGCTGCAGAAGGCCTAAGGAAAATGTGGCTTTGGGACGGGTTACATTTGAGTTCAACTGTGTATCTGTGGCATCTCCAGCATGTTTTCTCATTTACCTTTTTCTGTTGTAGGTATTTTAAGATGCCCCTACACCTGGATGGCAGAAACACAGGAGCCAGACTTAGCAGTAGAGTTTAACCTGCGTATGGGGCAGGTCCATCCTGGTGTGACTGGCTTGTGTAATCGTTCTCTGTTAGCACTTCCAAACTTAAACTGGGCTGGAGCAGCAAAGGGCATAGCGCAATGAGCTGAAAACACAGATGGATGGCATACCCATATCATGGCTGTGTTACGTTAGTGGCTTAGTGGGTAACAGAGGCTCTTCTTAAGTGCAAAAGCTCCTTGCATCCATGGTTACTTGCACGCCACAGAATGTCCTGAGTTGGAAGGGACTCACAAGGATCATAGAGTCCAACTTCTGTCCCAAGTGCACATGTGTGCACTCTACAGCACGCCAAGGCTTTTCCTCCTGCTGAGACCAAGAGAGAAACTGTGTACCCAGATGCCATGTAGTGTGCCCCACTGGCAACAGGGGTTCAAGGCACCACAGTATGAAGAGGGCCATACCACTGCCAAGGGCCTTCAGCTGTGGCCAGGGATAAATGCACAGGAGTAAGATTCTGGAAATGTCTTCAGGTTTGTTATGTTAGAGATTTTGAAAAGGTAGAGGAGATAACAACTCTTTTGCTACTGCTTTTGGCTTGGAGATGGATCTACTTGTGTGCATAGTGTCAGGGCCTTCCTTGTTTTCAAAACCTGAACATAGCATCACAGAATTACAGAGTCATAATTTAGACTGGAAGGGACTTCTGGTGGTCACCTGGTCCAACAGCCTGCTCATGGCCAACAAGAGACAGTTGTTCTCAGATGGACATTTCACAGCCTCTCTGGGCAGTTTGCTCAAACACTTTACTACCCTCATTGTAGGTTTATTTTTTTTTTGTTCATGATCCTGCTGGAACTCTCTGTGTTCGGCTTGTGCTTGTTGTCTCCTTCCGTGTTCCTGTAGACCTCCAAGGGAAATCCAGCTCAGCCTCTTACACCTTCCTGTTGGGCAGCTATAGACAGCAATAAACTCTCCCTGGAACCTTGTCCTACGTAGGCTGAAGAAGCCCTGCTCTATCAGGCTCTCCATCAGTGTCCTGTCCTCCAGTCCATTGACCTTAGTGGCCCTCCACAGGACTTGCTCCAGTATGTCAGTGTCTCTGTACCCAGTAGTCTAAGTTTGTCTCACAGGTGCTGAGCAGAGGTGAATGGTCATTTCTGTCAATCTGCTGTTAGGCTTTACGAGGAGAGAAATGAGAAAAAAAATATGACTTTATTGCCATAAAGCTTAGCTTTTCTCAGCAGGATGCCAGCACGTGGCTGTTTTGAAACCCATAGAGGGAAAGTGGGGTTCAGTCAGAGCAGAGCAAGGTGAACCTTGGAGCAAACAAACCAGCAGCAAAATGCCCTTGGAAGAGGTCCACCTCAGCCAGCTGTGGCTCAGCCAGGCCTCTGGGATCCTCAGCTGCCTAAGCACCTTTCACCAGAGGTACAGTGAAGATAGGAATGCCCGTGATGAGACTGATGGGCACTTCAGGTCCAAAGAACAAAGTACATTAAGCCATGGTCATTCCTTCCCTGGGCTGCACTGCTGCTTAATGTCTGATGCACGCAAATGGTTTCTCCATCACTGTTTAGAGGACCTAGGGCCATTCATAAACAGACCAACTTTCAGTGCAGCTTTCCAGCCACAGGTTTCCCTAAGCTAAAAGAAAACAGTGTATCTTGCTAAATTAATGATTAGATGTCAATGATTTTCTGCCTTTTAGAGCAGAGTTATTTGGAAGCATGAGAGGAAATTGCTGCAGCAGTATGAAACCACTGCCCTTTGCACTTGGATCTTTCCCACAGAGTAATCCTTCATTCATTGTTTACTTAATGAGAAAAGAAAGAGGTTAATTTATAAAACGAAATAAAAACCAGACAGAAGACTTTATTTGTGGAACAAAAAACTGAATTAAATGATTAGTCCATCCATTAATGCTGCTAATTGTGCTGTGCTCCGCTGAGGAAAATACACAGGTCTCCTAGTATTTGGCTCTAGCTGGTGGAGTCCACAGGCCCTCTCCAGTGAGGGTCCAAGCCAGCGCTCTGTGGCAAGAGACTCCTGAAAACTTTTCTTGCTTGCTGAACTAATTTCAGCTCTCAGCCTGTGACACGCTCTAGCTTCTCAGGGGCTTCTTAAATTTAATAGATGGGCGTAGGAATGCTTCTGTCTGAATCATTTGCAAATTCTCATGAACATCCACAGAGAGCTGCTGCAAGGAAGAGAAAGAGGGATTCCTTAATTCATTTTCCCTGCTCCAGAGAAGTCTGCTGTACCCACGTTATAGTTTAGCAGTTGATAGGCTATTTCTGTTGCAGAGGTTGGAACGAAACCTGGGTGGGGGGGAACTTTTGCGTTTTACTTGGGTCTCCCGTGAGAGCCGTTCATCTTTGCTAGTCAGTGCTGGTCTGAAATCTCCACCGTCCTGATCGCGTAGAAAGATTGGGAGGGGATCAGGGTAGCTGTGCCGTAATCTGAACGGGAGTGGGTTATGTCTCCGTGGATGGAGGCTGAGGCGGGCTGGAGGCTAAAGCTGCTGTATCTCCCTCTCTCGAGTGGGTCGGTGAGTGGGTGAGTGGGTGAGCCTGCAGGGGGGTGGGGGGGCAGGGGAGACCTGGTCCAGCGCGGGACTGTGACAGCCTGGAAAGTGTCGTCAGTTCATGAAGACATCTAGGGGTAGTTCATTAAGACACCCAGGAGTAACGTTTGATTCCCTTTGGGAAGCTGGGGATTACTCTGAGATGTAGATGAGGAAGAAAACACGTCTGGAAAAAAAAAAAAAAATAATTGTTTTGCTGAATTTCCCGATGATGGTTTAGAAGATTGTGTTGGAAAAGGCACTTTCCTCCGGACTGTGCCTGAAAATAAAGGAAACACATAAAGAAGGTTAATCTGTTTACTGAACTTTACCAGCTACCCTCCTGTGAATGTTGAGGTTTCGTGGTCTGTCTTTACCTGGCGGGGCATGAGGGATTGTAAGTCCCAGCCACGCTCTGCTGAAAGGAGCTTGGGAGAGTTCGTTCCTCACTGACTTCTCATCACCTTTGTCAGCCAGTCCTAAACCTTGATTTTCAGGTTAAGATAGCAAGAGTGAAATGCTAATTGCGAAAACAATTAGTAAAAATTTAAACCCTACTGGTACCACAGGGCATGTGCAGATTTTAATGTGAAAGAAGAACCTGTAGCATCATTGTTTTTTCCCATCCTTATGGGGCAGATTCATCACTCTTGAATTTAATCTGCAATTTGTTTTATTTATGACATGATAAAAATTCTGCTTCTTAACTTGAAACTTGTTTCTACATATATATATATATGTATTTTACGTGTATATGTATGTGTAATCTATATGTATTTATGATACAAATGAATATGTATGTATTATGAGTATATATATATGAAAAAGTATATGCTTGTTGCTCTGACATAGCTTATTGGCACACAAAATTATATGCAGTCTTTGGAAAGTGAACTTTTTGAAGCGCAGCCATCTCTTTGTTAAGTATTCATAGAACGTTGTAGTTATTGCTGTAAATATATTTTAAAGGCTCAGTGGAAAAAGTTGCAAACATTTTCGTTAGAACATGTATTTGTTTGTAACCTGTTCAATACTTCACCTGTTTGTATGCCAACTGGCTTCCTTTCAAAAATATACTATTGAGAAGATAGATATTTTTATCACTGTGGTGTATTTTTATGCTGTTGTCATACTTTAATGGAGATCTGACCCTTCCGTAATATCTTCTGGAAATGTTTGGGAAATGTAAGGCTATGCTTTTTCTGGGTATATTTGCAAAATTGGTTTTGGCTTCAGTTTGGGCATGCAAGTGATTCCCCCCCCACCCCAGTTTGAAGAAACGTGGTTGTGCTTGCCAATGGTTACATCAACACAGCAGTATTCATTTTGTCTAGAGGGTACATAAGCTGTAATGTCTTCATGTCTGAAACCAGAGCTCTGGAAGGAGTTTGGGTCCTGGGATGGCCTGCTGGGCAGGTGGAGTCCATGGCTGATGGTGGCTCACAGAGCGAGCATTGGGAGGAAGAGATGCCTCCAAATGCCGTGTGCTTGCTGGCTTCTCTGTGTCTTTCCATGGAACAACTGGTGGTTGTGGTTCTTCATCTGATAATACTGCAAGCTGCTTGTGCCTCACTCGAGGTTTTGAACATTTCAGGACTCATCTCATTTTCGACGTTCATGTTTAAAAGCAGGGCTGCAAGGTGGGAGGGAAGAGTGATTTTACAATATAACCAACTTCTGTATGTGAACGTCATTCTGAAGAAAGCCAGGGGTTGTGTTGGTAAAGCTGAACCCCTCTGCTGGTCAGCAGCAGCCTCAGCTCCTGCGATCTGCCCCAGTGCCTGCCTAGCCCTGTCCTCCTGGGGCATGGGCCACCACCTGGGATGGCTAGGAGAGACCTTCTAGTGAAGCCCGAATCAAAGTTGGGATCTTAAGAAATCTCCACAGGTTCCCCAACCTCTGGGATGTGGGCAGTCAGCCACTTTGTCTACTCAATTTTGGTTTTTAGCTTTTCTGGCTCATTTCTGAGAGCAAGGGCGACGTGTTTTTTACTGGAAGCTGAGATTCTCTTTGTCGTCCTCCAGAGCTGGGGGCTCTCCAGCACCAGAAGTTGTTTGGCTGGTAGCTTTTCCCCATTTTCTGGTTTTCCCTGCTCACTTAAAAAGTTAAGCTGGCCTCTCTTGGAAAACAACTTTTCCATGTTAAAAAGATGCAGCTGTGCTTTCATGCTTGTGTCCTTCATGGTCACCCCCTCTGAGTAGGGGCAGGAAACCCATCTCTGTGGTGGGGTCAGGTGGGTCCCTTCCCCTCCTGAGCTCTCCCTGGACTGTGTTGTGATCTCAAGGGGGAGGCCATGGTGTTTTACAGATGTATTTAGAAATGGTTCATTTTTTGGTAGGCTATTCTGCTTAAATCTGGGAGAAAACGGTAGTAGGCTGAAGTAGCTCGGGTTGCCAGTGCAGTGAGCGTGGCGGGGCTGTGGGCAGGCTATCCTCGGCCCCCGCCAGCCCCGCTGCGCCATCCTGACACAGCAAGCAACCCCACCGAGAAGAGAAACCTGAGATACACAACGTGTAAATAATCTGCAAATACTAGGAATTTGGCAAAGAGGCAGCAGCGGCTTCCTCTCTCCCTGAAGATACCACCATATGCCCAGAGATGAATCCGATTATTTCAGCAGTGTTGGCAGAACTCAGTTTCGACTCCCTGCCGCTCCCGGGCTGGCACGAGCACCGGCCCCGTCGTCCCAGGGCCGAGGGGCTGCACGGTACGGGGTGCACACGCCACACACCCAACTCGGTTTTGGGGCGCAGGGTTGGGGCCGGTGCGGGGGGCGGGTGCTGGCGGCAGGATGTGTGCCTGAGCGCCTCCTGCTCTCGCCCCGCGCCTCCTCCTTGGGGTTTTGAGATCTGATGGGATCGTGGCACAAGGTGGAATAGCTGCAGGCAAATCACTGTTATGACTGATACATTACGGCAGTAAAATGATAAATTTATGTTAGTCAGAGATCCAGGCATGTGCCTGTAACTTTTCTTCACTTCTGTGTATTATCCCAGTCAGGTGCCATATAAACTAAACCGGGCTACAGAAGGAGGAGATGACACTGGGTTTGCTGTGCCCTCCTGCTTACTGCCTTGGGCCCTGGAGCACCGAAACACAATGGGGCCTTTTGTGAGGGTTGGGATGGTGGGAAACAAGCTGCTGCTACGGCACCTCCTTTGAAAAACCTTATTTATTGGCCCATGGCAAACCTCAAGCTCATGTTCTTCACTGGCAGCACTTTCCTAGTCCAATGTTACTGCTACAAATGGAAGGTGCAAGCTTTGTATTTTTTTTGTTTTGGGGAGTTATTGTGGTGGTGTTTGTGGTGTGGTTTTGTTTGTTTGTTTTTATTTTTTTTTTATTTTTTTTTTAATTTTCTCCTCTATGAGGGGAGAAGGTATTTCAAAGGGTGGAAATGTCAGGGGTGAAAATCCATGTCCAGTTCCTGGCTCCACTCTTCTGTACATTGCCCTTCTCTCTCCACACCATCTGTCTGTTGAAATTAATGCTTTAATAACCTCTGCAGGGTAGCACTGCTATTTATTTATCCAAATGTTTAAGTTTCTTTTCAACTTTCGGTATTAAGCTGGAGTGCCCAGGTGTCCTTGCAGACTCTGAAAATCTCCGAGCTGGAGGGTCGCAGGCTCTTGAAAAGCCGGAAAATGTGGGAGATGGTGGATTCTCCTGTGTTTTCCTTGGCTCGCTTTCCTAGCTGCGGCTCTCAGGGCAGGGAAGGGGATTGCAGCCCTAGTCCCTGTGGTGTGACCCAAAGCAGAGGCAGTGTACGGTGAGTAATGACCTGGGGTCCTGATGGATCCCACCTTGCTGCTCCTCTGCTCCTGGCAGCCCTTCCCTGCATGCTGCTCCTGGACTTCAAGCCCAGTCTCCTCAGAGTAACCCTGGAGCTGTGAGTCTTCTGACTTAGTGCTTTTTTGTTTTTTCCTTCAGGGGTAACCGGAGCCTAAGACAGCAGTGCTTCTTTAACAGAGGAAAAATTAGAACTATTGTAACCCAAATAGCAACATGCCCTGCATTTCTCATCCTGTTCTGTCACCTGGAGCATCTCCTGGGTTTGGCTTGGGGTTGTCTGGATCCCACCTATACTCGCAGCATGTCCTGGGAAACTTCTTCTACTGCCCGTAGTTTGTTGTATTCTGTTTTCTGTCTGGGGTGGGGTTTCTTGGATTTCTTTTTGCTCCAGTCTAGTGTGTGACACAGCATTGCTGCATGTTTTGTTGGTTGCTGCTGGTTGCTGCATCTCAGAAACCTCCTGGTGCTTCCAGTTGATACCATCAAAGTGTCTCACCCCGGATCCATGGATGTGATCTTGCTACGAGCCACCACACCCCTTTGCCTGCTGAGATCTTCCCTTGGCCATGCCAGCCTGTGGTGGATACCATGTTCATCTGGAGACTGGTGTTCTCGTTAGCCAGTGATTGTCACACTAATCACTTTGTGATAACTACACAGTCTCAAGCAGGGTTCACGCAGATTCCCTTGCTTACCCCAGCGTTCACTTGCCCTGGCAGCCTGAGGGTCTCCGTTTGCTGGGGAGCTCACCTCCTGCTGTCAATTTGCATACCTAGAGATGGTGCTTTTTTTCCTGCATGTCCAGATAGAATATGTCCTTTTAGTTTTGCATCCTGGAGCCTTTAATTACTCTCAACAAGTCCCTTTCACACTTTGAAAATCCTGTAGCAATTTCAATTTGAATTGCTTTCTCGAAGGCTTCTGTTTAGATGCGTGCACCTGCTCTGGGGTTCCAGTGGTAATTGGGCTGTAATAGTTATGATCCTTTAAATGCACTTAAGGTACCATGAGCTTTGAGAGTTGATAACGATGCAATCTGGCATCTCAGCACCAGTTTTATCTTGTCTCCGAGCTGAGCATTTTGGTCTTAATTGTATTATTCTGCCATTTGTGAAGATTACAAATATTCACATGTTGCAGAACTTGGATGTGTTTTACTAAATGCTGCCCTTTGCTCAGGTACCCATCCTGCAGGTCTGGGTCCTGGGCTGCTCCTCAGTTCCCGCTTTGCCAAACCCCTGTTGAGTTCAGTCGCAGTTTTGCCAGAACAAGCCCCTGAAAAAGGAGCATGGCTCATTTGAGCAGCCGTGCTCATTTGTGCTCCATCCCAGGCTCACGTTAAAAGGGTATTAAACAAAAAATACTAAAGAACCTACTTGTCTTGTCCTTGCCCAGAGCAAACCTTTATCCTGGGACTGGTCCAGCAGGTTAAAGATGGAGTTTCCTCTTGTTCCTGTATTACCTAGGATTTTGTATTGTGGATACCATGAATAGATCAAAGCTTTTAAAGTTCTCTGTTGCCTTAATTCGCCTCTAAGGAGAGGAGGAAAAAAAAAGAAAAGAGAAAGACATCTCTCTCAGGCATGTCTCAATACAGTAGCAAGAGGTGTGCAGCCTGTAGCCCACTGCTGCACTCAGAATGTAACATTTCCAAAATTGCAAGTTGTGAGTGTGATAATGAACTGAAAATAAATATGGTTCAGTTTGCTATGAATCATTCTTTGGGGGTTTAATTGGGCTTGGATGAGCTGGCATTGTTGCAGTGCAAGAATAGAGTTATTTCAGAATTAGACAGACATTGTTGCTCGGCAGACCGGGGTTGCAGCATCCCAGCAGCACCGGGAAGCCTGGCCCGCAAAGAGGCTTTTGAGGACGGACTGAGGAAGGTGTCTGGGCAGGGAAGGAGCCAGCAGCTCCCACACACCCCTGAGATCTGGAGATTCATCTGCTGGTACCAGTGGCTGTCTCTGCTGTTTGAATTGCAGTTAGATGAACGATGTGAATTAAGGTTGTCACCGTAAGAAGGCTTTGCCCTAACAGCCCTCCAAGCTCTTCCGGCGGGGGAAAGGGGGCATGAAATGATAGTAATGGCAACCACTATAATGAGATGTTATAGCAAATGAAAACATTTGCTCTTTCCATTTGCTCAAATCCCTCTTTCCAGGAGGGATTTAAGATCCCAGAGCGGAACCACTAATGGCTCAGACAACTTGTTTTATTTAGGCAAGGACAAGAACCCCAAGTTCCACTATAAGTTGGGGAATGACCTATTAGAGAGCAGCGTAGGGGAAAGGGACCTGGGCATCCTATTGGACAGCAGGATGACCATGAGCCAGCACTGTGCCCTTGTGGCCAGGGCGGCCAATGGCATCCTGGGGTGTATTAGAAGGGGGGTGATTAGTAGGTCCAGAGAGGTTCTCCTTCCCTTCTACTCTGCCCTGGTGAGACCACACCTGAAATATTGTGTCCAGTTCTGGGCCCCTCAGTTCCAGAAGCACAGGGAACTGCTGGAGAGAGTCCAGCGTAGGGCAACAAAGATGATCAAGGGAGTGGAGCATCTCCCTTATGAGGAAAGGCTGAGGGAGCTGGGGCTCTTTAGCTTGGAGGAGACTGAGGGGTGACCTTATTAATGTTTACAAATATATAAAGGGTGAGTGTCATGAGGATGGAGCCAGGCTCTTCTTGGTGACAACCAATGGTAAGACAAGGGGTGATGGGTTCAAACTGGAACACAAGAGGTTCCTCTTAAATTTGAGAAGAAACTTCTTCTCCGTGAGGGTATCAGAGCACTGGAACAGGCTGCCCAGGGGGGTTGTGGAGTCTCCTTCTCTGGAGACATTCAAAACCCGTCTGGACACATTCCTGTGTAACCTCATCTAGGTGTTCCTGCTCCAGCAGGGGGATTGGACTGGATGATCTCTTGAGGTCCCTAATCCCTAACATTCTGTGATTCTGTGAAAGTGAGTGCAGTTTGTCGCTCTGTGGGCTGGAGAGCCGGGGTGCTGCCCTGATGTGGTGTTGGACTGGCATAGCACTGGGGGGTGTACAGAGAACATGAACACGTGAACTGTCCTGTAATGGGGAGAGAAAAAAATTGCGTATCGCCATTTTTAAAGCCACAATCATGATTATGGGATATGAGGTTCTTAACCTGCTGCAAGGAGATTTATATAAGCGATTCTCATTAATGCCAGTGGAAATTACTCGGAGCTATACAAGTGCATCACAATAAGAAATGTGCTTTGGCAGTTCACTGGTAATATTTGAAGATAGTACAAGCAAAGTCTCCTTTGTCAAGTGGGCAAAAAGTAGTGATTTTTTGGGGGAAATCTGTTATTTTGGTCTTCTGAGGTGTTATAGGAAAGTGAACCATTTATACTTACAGGTCCTCAGAAGTAAGAAATATGTTATACATGTGGCATGTTAATTGTACTTGTGATTATAACTGCAGATGCTCAGCTACTGTCTGCTGGTTACTGGTGGGTAACAGCCCAGCTCAGGTTTAGGTGCTGTTCACCATCTCTGCTGACCCACTCGGTCCCACTCAGGGCTTTGGTCCCATCTGTCAGTCACCATGGGAAAGGAAAAGTTGGTCCCATTCTGCTTCCAGCGACATCCTGTAATAAAACGGGATGGAGAGACTGCAGGCAGAGAAAGAAAGGCGTAAGCAAAATCAGAATTTGTGATTTTAGTCTAGTGAAATATCTCAAAGAGCTTGCTGCTTTTGAAGTGGCCATTGAAGTGGATAGAAAGGACTGTGTATTTATGTGAGGTACAGAGAGAGGCAGACATTGACCTCTACTTGATGTTTCTGAGTGAGTCGTTATTCCTCTGTTCAGTGTGTATCAGTAACAAGCTTTCAAGTTGGTTTCTTCAAATTTTGCCTTTTATTGTTTTTTTTGGCTAAACTTGGCATGAAGGTTGAATCTTAAAATCTGTGTTCCAGCAGCAAGTGTTATTTTAGGTATGGATCCTCTCCTGTATGGTACCATGTACGGCCACTTGGCCTTTGCCTCCGGTTCACCTTCCTCCCGTGGACGGGAGGGCTCGGGCTGCATCTGTTGCTGCAGTGCTTGCCCAATCCCCGTAAGACCTGTGGCCAATTCCCGCTGTGCTGTTTCAACTGGTTTTCTTTGTTATTCTTAACATTATTTGCATAATTTTTTATGGAAGCCTATTTCACTTAGATGAGATAAAGTAAAATTTACTGTTCCTGACAGATGTTGACAGATTTGGAAGAATGAAGGGCATGGTGGTGGTGTCCCCATAATGCCACTTGCTTGAAAAAAGCTTCACCAAAGCAGATGAGTCTTGCCTCTCACACTGCAGATTGGGCAGGTCCTTGTTCATGGCTGTGCAAGTTGAATTTCATCAGCTTTCACATTCCCAGCAAATAAAATGGTGAGGTACAGACTGGTGCTATGGTGCGAAACTTCTTCAGGATTATTTTGGAAAGTCGAGGGTCTTGGAGATCATCAGCTGCTTGTTTAGTGACACATTGCGGTGGGCTCCCTCAGAGAATGCTCCAAGTCACAAGCAGAGCGTGCAGCTGGAGGGCAGCCACTGTGCAAGTGCATTTCATTTTTTCTGCTGAGCAGTGGCCAAATCTTGGCCCAATGTGTGTCCATCTTACCACCCCACTATGGGGCAGGTGCTCTGATAGGAGGGTTTGGCATCACAATGGTATGTGCTGTTTTAGCACTTCAACAGAGATAACAATACCTAAATAAACCCTGTTTGATGCTTAGATAAGGATTTCATCCTTCTATGTCTATAGGCAGATACCGAACAGTTTATAATTCACTGTCCAAGGATTTGATCCTTTCTTTCACTTTCTTTTGAATTCCAGCTTACATTATTTTAACTGCACAGAAATCGCTGTAAGGAAATATAGAACATAGCCACACAATAGGTGCACAGAACCATGGGGGACCATGGACCTAGGAAGGTCCAGTTACTTGCTTAATACAAATACTATATTGGACATTAAAAAGCAGAAATTCTTGAATGCTCACTGCTTTCTTATTGTTGAAAAGCAATCAGGACCAAGTGAGGGTACATGTCTCTCCCGCCCTACCGTTCAGCAATGGTTACAGGGTACTTCATAAAAAATTCCCCAAACACCCTGCCGGTGTTATCACCTCTAATGCTTGACACCTGTTAGCACCAGGCAGGCCCAGCCAGGAGCTCCGGGCTCCTAAGGCCAGACCTGCTTTTACACTGCTGTGCTAGTTAGGCTGATGGAAGCCGATCCCGGCTGCAGGAGCCTGGCAGATGTGTGGTGCCCTCCCGGCGCAGGCCTGGGTTGGTGGTGGCAGCTGGGGACAGCTCTGAGCAGCGCGGAGGGAACCCAGGTGAGGGCAGCCGGGTTGTTCCGAAAGGAAAAAGACATTTTTATTCCAGCAGCTAAAACCCATTGGTGTTTTGGTTTCTCTTAGCAGCTATTTATCCAAAACATTTGGGAGAAAAGATGTCTTTTTATTAAATATTTAACACCCTTGCCTTCAGCTGTGGGCTGAGAAAGCTCCCAATCCACATGTGAGTCACCAAGAACTCCCCCGAAAAAAACAGAGGAAGTCCAGATTGGAGATTGCTACAGGGAAAAAAATGTGTTTGCTGATTTGGAAGAAGCCCAAAGTGGTTCACATTTCTCATGTATCATAAAATGAGCACAGTAGTCACTCTGTCATGTATGTGGATGAGGACTTGCAGAGTCCCACATTTTAAGTGGAGAAGATCTCAATATGCTAGGTAACATCATACCCTAGGTGATGCAAATGAGTAGTGCACCCAGTTACTGGTCTTTTATTAAAGGCTGTTTGGATGCGTATACTGACATGTCGGAGATGACAAGATGTAGATCACAGTTTCCTTTAATAGTTTGCTTCATCGGTAAATTATTGCTATTTTTAATCTTAGTCGTCTTAGTTTTCTCCACCAGCCATCAGTTGACATGCATCTCTCTGCAAAGCAAGGAGATCCATGTTTTGAAGGGACACAAGGGACACTGCTCTCAAGATGACAGCCTGGGACTTGTCTTCAGAGAGCGGGAATGCAGGCTCCTGCAAAGCAACGCGTGGTAACAAGTCACGTGATAAGAATAATGTGTGATAAAACAGATCACAAAAAAAGTTATGAATGAAGTTTAAGTTATTCTAGCACTTCTGGTGGTGAGTGGTATTGTGCATGGTGCTTGTAACAGACTGCTATTTTTTTCTGTTGAAGTGATAGGAACTGAATGAGTAAAATTAAGATTATAAACTTTTTTGGCATGTTTCTCCCTTTTGGCCAAAATATTTTTTCAACATCTAAATTAATTCCCTGCTGCAGAGATAGGTGGCAATCTCTGTCCCTTGGCCAATTACAGAGACATCTCCGGCAGTGGTTTTACATCTCTTTCTGCTGTGGACCACTTAAAAATTTTTCCTGGTGATGTGGGTTCCTTGTATAGCAGATGTACATCTACTGACAAGAGGTTTACTCCTCATTATTATTTGCAGATACTTTAAATGTGGTTCACGATGTTTTTGCTGGTAGAAACCCGTCAGTCTGTGACATGGGTAGTTTCTGTGCATTCTGAGATCACTTCTACAGGGAGGACACAGATGTAAAACACTTTTTTAGGCTATAAAGTCTGAGTACTTTTAAACAACATATTGTAGCTGATGGGCCTGATTCTGATTTCAAGGTAATGCTTATATATCAGCTTTTGGTTAGGTTATTCCCAATTTAAGGCTAGGAAAGTAAGATACCTTTTTTTTTTTTTTTTTCCCAGATGTGGAGCTTAGGGGTACAAGCCTTACAGCCTCCCCCGCCTGCCCTGGCATGTTGCTATTGTGAGGTGAGGGGTGACACCAGTGATGTCTGTTAATGACACATCACCAGTTGGGCAGCACCAGCATATTCTGGTGCAAGTCACTTGGTCTCTTTGCTCCTTTCCCATCCTCTGCCTTGTGCAGGTGGGACCTGGACAACTACCTTTTGTGTGTGCCTGGCTTTTGGGTAGCCAAGGTTGATGGATATGACTCTTTTTTCCATAGTTGGCCTGTGGTATCCCCCCCTTTCTGGGGATGAGAGTGAGATTGCTGAATGTGAGTTTGAACTTTAGAGACTGAAATCAGTCAGATACCACTTTGATGGACATTCTGCAAATACTCAGAGACAAGATGGTCAGGAGATAGTTTGTATCAGCATTATGGAAAAAAAAAACCTTTTTAAAATGTGCTGCTCAGATGTGCTGCAACGTGTACCTGGATGAGCAGGTGTGTAAGGACTCCGCACCGGGAGGAGCTTCTGTGACCATCCACCTGCTCCTGAGCTGGCTGATGCAGCTGGCAACCTCATTCCCTACCCAGTGCTCATATTGCCTCATACTGCGATTGCCAGCTTCCTTGATGAAAGGCAGGCTCATGTATCAGATTGTTGAGTGCTAGGGATAGGGATTAGATTTGCAGTGTAATCTTCCAGTAACATTCCTCTTGATCCAGAGACCGTGAGTTATAAAAGAGCTCTTTTCTCTCTGACACTGTGGTAGCCTGCTAAGGGATGACTATCTTCCACCTTGCTTTGGAGATAGTAAGATTCCTACTGACCTGATGTGCATGAAGGTCACAGCTGCACCTGGCAGAATTAGTTCTGTGCAGGACAGTTAAGTAGATTGGATTTTCTCAGATGTAGCTGGTTTGCTTTCATCTGGGTTCTTCTTGCAAAGCCATTTAAGGTCCATTCCCCTCTGCCCCCCACTGCCTGTCTGTCCTGGTTTTGGCCGGGATAGAATTAATTTTCTTTCTAGTAACAGGCATAGTTCTGTGTTTTGGATTTAGCATGAGAAGAATATTGGAAACACACTGATGTTTTGTTTGTTGCCAAGCAGTGTTTTTACTAAGTCAGGAACTTTTCAATGAGGAGGCTGGAGATGCACAAGAAGCTGGGAGGGGACACAGCCAGGACAGCTGACCAAAGCTGGCTAAAGGGACATTCCACACCATGTGACATGGTGCTCACTGTATAAACTTGGGGAGCTGGCCAGGGAGCTACGATCACTTGCTCAGGACTGGCAGGGCATCGGTCAGCAGGTGGTGAGCAGTTGTATTGTGCATCATTTCTTTTGCATATATTATTATGAATATGATTATTCTCTCTTCCTTTGCTATCCTGTTAAACTGGCTTTATCTCAACCCACAAGGTTGTTTTTTATTCTCTCCCCCATCCCAACGTGTGTGTGTGGGGTGTGGTGAGTGAGCAGCTGCGTGGTGCCTGGTTGCCAGCTGGGGTTAAACCATCACACTGCCTATGGGAAAAGATTGAAAGGGGGAGATTTCTGCCTGGGCTCCGATTCTACATTGAGCCCTATTCTCACATATTTCCAGGAAAGTATCCAGAATCTAGGCTGGGCTCCATAGTTGCTCTGGAGCATCAGACTGTATTTCATCTCATCACAAACATTGTGAGGCCAGTACTGATGATCTTCCCCTGTGCCAGCTGGCTGTAGCTTTGCACTGTCTGCTTTGGATTCAGGACCCTGCGGCGACCCCTCTGCAGATTCCTGGTGATGTTGCTGCAGATGTGCCTGAGCCCCTTCCTAGTCCAGCTTTTTTCTTCTTGTGGCTGAATGTCCTTGCAGATTTTGGAGCGTGATGGAACCAGTTAATTTGGGTCAAAAGACAGGCAAAGCCCATGGCTTCTAACCAGGAAAAAAAACTTCTGCTGAAGTCAGTTGAGCACCAGATTTGGCCAGTTAACTCCGACCACTAGGAAACCTGTCAGATACCTGTCCGTACTGGCAAAACACAGAATGTGGTTGTGTGTGAGAAGCCCATTCACTGCGAGCATGGTAGACACGAGGGAGAGTGATTTCCGCCTGGACGCATTTTACTTCAGTGACTTTGCCAGTGGGATGTGATTATGGTGGAGCTTTGCCTGTTGTCCTGGGTTGCAAAGCCGCCACTGAGGGGAAAAGCCTGTTGTTTCCAAGCACCCTCCTGGTTTCACTCCCCTCCGTTGTATGTTGCGGTGAAACCTCAAGTCTGCAGCAGTTGCTGCCTCATGAGTTTGGGAGGCGATACTGGAGATTGTGACAGACAACTGCTGTAGGGAGGCCTGTGTGATTCTGGTGATGGACTGTGTGATCCCAGTTCAGCTCCGAAGTGCAAATGGGGAAAATTCATAGGGAGATTTGCTCAAGGACCTGGGAAGGGGCCTATGGTGAGTGAAGGAGATACTTCCTTCTTTGCAAAGTCACCTTCAGCCTGCGTCAAAAATCCATGCTGCCTGGGACTATGTGGAAAATGGGGGTATGTCTGTATCTGAAGGGAGCTGCTGCATGGTGTGTTCCCTCCTGCCCAAAACTGAAGCTGATGCGGAGTTACAAGCAGATGAGCTGTAATTGCTCCCAGAATTCTGTGTCTCACCTCAGAGCAGTGCTGGAGCATTGCAGCAGCACCACTGGGCCCTGTGTGGCACAATCCGGCCTGGCTGGGGGAGCTGGGATGGCTGCAGAGAGGAGATCTGTCCCTGTGTCCCCCTGTGTCCCCGGGCTCCTGCGTTTTGTGCCCCTCATGCCAGGCAGGTCCCCTTGACCTGGTCATGCTGGTCCACGTGTGTTAACACAGAGCCTGGATCATGGCAAAACGTTCTTCACCCAGAGGGTGGTAGAGCCCTGGAACAGGCTCCCCAGGGAGGTGTCACAGCCCCAAGCCTGACAGTGTTCAAGAAGAGACTGGACAACACCCTCAGACACATGGTGTGAACTGTGGGGTTGTCATATGCAGGGACAGGAGTTGGAGTCGATGATCCTTGTGGGTCCCTTCCAACTCAGGATATGCTGTGATTCTATGGCATGTTGCAGACCCTCCCATAACTGATGCTGCAATGTCCTCGTGTAGAAACTGTTGTGAAGGAGAAGCACCAGGTCAGCTAATTATAGATGCAGCCAAATCAAGATTTTTTAATTCCGTTTTATTTTCTGAGAGTTTCGGTAACTATCTGTGCTGAAGACATGCAGTGACCCTTGATTGTCCAGGGCATTTTCTATTACTTTTTATTGGCATTTCTCTTTATCTTGTGACAGTATGTCCTATACTGGATAGCAGGTATAAATATTGCTTCAGGGTTTGGCCATTTTAGTCAACACACATTTGGGAAAGGTGCTAGCGACTGTCGAGGGGTCACCATGCAGCATGCAAACATGCAGTCACTGGAAACATCAGCGTCCTTTGTGTTTCAGAACAGGCCTGAGACGTGAGGATTTTAGGTTTTCCATTCAGAACAGTGTTTATTAGAGGTATGAAGTATTTGACAGTTCTTTTCTATTTATTCTTTTAATGTCAAAATGTGTCACATGTGGTATTAATTAGTGGAAAATTATGGCTCTAATTTACCAATTTGATTGTCTGGGAAAACTGAAAAGAGTATAGCATAAAAAATGAATACCTATTAATCTTTTAAATTTGTCTGTTTACCACCAACTACTATCTGCTAAAATGGCTTGTTACATGGCACATCGTAAACAGCTTTTCCGAAATACTGGTATTTGTGGAGAGGAGTTACTACCTGCGAGGGCTGTGGCCGATGCCTTTCAGACCTGAGGCAGGGTCTCCTCTGGGGGAGAGAGGCTGCTCTTCACTATTAACCTTGGGGGAGGGTGACAGCGTGGTGTCCCTGTGCCCGTGTGCATGCCAGTCCCATCCCCTGCTGTCCTGGGTTTGGGGACAGCGGAGCAGCCCGCTGGGGACACGGCCTTTGCTCTTCTCCTTCCCTCCACCCAAGGCTGTCTTCTCCACATGAGTTTCTTAGTCCAAGGCACAGGCTACCGCTTCACTGCTCCCCAACACAAACAGGTGTATTTGTCCACTGTACCTTTTTTAACCATTATTAATGAACATTATTTTTTTCCAAGCAGAGCCCTCCAAAAGCCCTGATTTTCTCAGACTTGCCAACAGAGGAGCGTAGGCAAAAATGTGAGTTCATTCTTCTGGGGTTACAAATGGACAAGTTTGTCTCACAGGCAACATGTGAATTAAACTCAAACTGCCGATACCCCTTGGCAAGGAGCTGTCATTCTGTCCTGACAAGCCCAGCTCTAACGAGGAGGGTCTTTGCTGCCTTTCCGAGAGACACGCGGGCGAAGCAAAGGAAGCTGGTGGCAGCACGCTGGTGTTTGGGGAGAATACATGCATGGTGACAAGCCCAGTAGCTTTTCTATCAAAAGACACCCGTGTGTTTGTGAAAATACATTTTTGAAGGATCAAATACCAGGTGCTTATTTTAGTAGCAGAAAGCCGTGAAACATGCCAACTCTGGAATAAGCTGATTCTGAAAACTGACATATTCTGTGTGATTATTCCAGTATATGCCATCCGTCAGGAGCATTTCCAAATATTTATGTATTTTGATTATTGTAACTGTTACGAGGATACTGAAGCTCATAAATCATTTCATTTTCAGCAATCGTTGTATTAGTCTGCCATGGTTTGATGACATTTTGCCTGTGCCTGTTCGGGTTCTGACACAGGGACCAGATCCCCAGCGTGGCCATGCAAGTGCCACCCTTCATACAAAAGCCTGTGGCTGGGGGATGCCCGAGCCCGTGTCCCCTCCGGCTCTGTGCCAGCTCCCACTCACTTCATCTCCCAGGGCTTCAGCCTGTGCTGCGCTTTCATTCAGCTCCATCCCGCCTTGTCAAGTGACTGTGCTTAGATTGGCAAATGATATAATGTGACTAATTATGTTTAATGCAGATAATGTCTTATAATCAAAATAAAGAGTGGATTGCAAACAGATCCTTAAAGGGCACCAGGCACAGAATTGACACCGTATTTATTACCAATAACGTTGCTGAAGTGCTAACAGCTGCTCAGCTCCAGCAAGTGCAGCCCCTTTGCGGAGTTTTCCAGAAGAAGGGCTAAGTGCATCAGAAGCACATTATTGCTGATAATAGTAATTAGTTCAGTAGAGCTCAAAATGTTTGGTAAAATATTATTATCGTCCTGATTTTCCAACTCTGCAAAGCGCGGCACAGAGAAACAGCCTCCTGGGCTGCAAGGAGTCGCTGCCGGCCGTGGGGACGGCCCCGGCCCTGGGTGCGCAGCTGCTGCCCCTCTCCATGGACCCCTTGGCTCTCTCCAGCTGACTCCAGAAGTGGAAGAGATGTCCCCTCTGGATCTCTGCCTCTGTTTTCACAAGCATTAGCAAAGAGACTTCAGTAGGTGAAGAAATGCACTGATGTGAAAGTAGATTTGGTTGTTATATTTTTTAAAAGCCATTGTTAAGCTAAAAAAGGAAACCGCAAGCTGTAAAGGTTGACAAAGCTCCTCTGTAAGGGACTCATATTTTGCTGTGTACATTTGTTTTCTCTTGCTTACTAAAGGGATAAAGTGCAATCTAGGTTTCAGAGAGAGATAGCTGATTAATCTGTCTGCCAGGTACATATGGAAATAAATTAGCAAATGGTGCATCTGGGATTAAACTGCTGCAGAGATGATAAATTATTGCCATCTTCCATGGCTGTATTACTGAGGCTTCGCTGGGTTCCCAGTACTCAGTTACTTGCTATTCACACGGTATGACCGTGGCTGTGGAATGGAAAGCCTCTACATTTGGAGCAATTTTCTATCATATACTAGTTTGAGAACAGATCTAGCCAGACCTATAAGGATATGCTGTATACTTAGATTAAGTGTAAGTGAAGAGATTTGCTTCGGTCCTTCTGCTCTGCATGAAATTCTGCTGGTTTCTGAGGGCAGGAATGCTCGGGAAGGACAAAAGCAAGGACCTGCAAGAGTCCTTTCACTATCTGCAGTCACCCCCTTGCCTCCTTTATCCCAAATAGCAGAGAGTTATCTGTGCTAGCACCAAGCTGCAAGGGCCTCGAAATGAGCATCCTCTGGCCTGAACCTCTCCCACACCCTCAGCTTGACCCAGATGTAGCTCCAGATTGCACAACTCCAGTTTATCTCCAAGATCAAGACTGAGATGAAACACCGCAGGGGCAGGTGGTATTTGCATGGAATCCCGATACAGGCTTTTCAGCTGCGTCTCTGTTTCTGCTGCATTTTTCATGTCTGTTTAAACCGATATATAGTGGATAGGCTGGCAGCTGAGATATACCGGAGGTGCCTACAACAGGACATGCAAGTGGAGTAAGCGTAACAGCAGGCATGTGGTGCATGTTTCTGGAGGAAAAAAGGGTCCTGCAGAAGTTCTCATCAAGACTTCTGCATTATCATACTTAGCAAGATTATGGCTGTGTCCACAGTGCTTGTTGAGAACTCTCTGTGGATCATCTGGACTATGATTTTCTTTCTCATCCACATAACTGGGTTTCAATTCAAAAGAAACTGGGACAGCTGCAGAGATGGTACAAGAAATGGTAGCGGTACTGGCTGGGCCAGGAGAGGTTCCTTACCTACATAAAGGTGATCTGTGATAGCAGTGCAGAGTAACCAAAGTTCTTGTTCTGGTTTCCTTATTTCTTGAGGTACTTACTTGGGCTCTTAACACTCTTCCCTAGAAGGAAGTTGAGGGTATAAAGCAAGTCTGTGAACAGTCACAAAGAATTTGAGGAGGGCTCAAGTGGGAGCAGTGTTGGACACAGAGATAAATCGAAGTTTTGCTTAACACGCCTTGTCTTTGAAAGCTTGTATTTTATTTGGGACATATTGAAAGAGTGGCTCAGCGTGTCCTAGAGTGCAGCAGGTGACAGTGGGGTGCAGAGGGGGCCAGATCCTGCAGCGCACCAGTGAGCTGTGGGAGCCGGGGCAGCATTGCTGGAAAAGCTGCCCTTGGGCTTCCTTAGGGAGCCTGCAGCCCAGCACATGGAGCTGGGGTCTCCACATTGACCATCCTGGCCCTTCACGGGCCTGCCGGGTCTCTCGAAATTGGTCCCTGCATGGGGACAGGTGCTGCAGGCTGGCCTGGGGCATGAGGGGGAGATATGTGGGATGGGACACTTGGAGAGCTGTGAGCTACAGACACTGATTGTCCTTCAGCTCCTGCTGGTGACACTGGTGAGCGGACACAAGCCTGTCACAGGGCATGGACAGCCGTGGATGGGTCCACTGTACCTTCAGGCTTGGCAAGGTGGAGGAGCTGGGCTTGAGGGACGGTTACTGGTGACTGTGCTTTCTGGTTTTCTTCTCTGAGACACTTGTCACGGTCCATGAGTCAAGCACAATTAGGATGTATGTGTTTGTAATTGGATAATGCTAATGAGAATAACGTGTTTTGTTACGAGATGCATGGGTGGATGCGGGATGTAAATCTGAGCTACTGAGGACTAGCTCTGTTCAATTAATCCAAACACAGAAACATTTACTAGAAATAGATTTATCTTCCAATGACTTTATTTGCAAATTTTGGTTAACAACAACAGTTTGCTCATAATATAATAATGTCAAGCAGCAAGTGGGACTTACTGTCGTTCTTGGCCTTTCCCATGAAGTGTTTGGAGCAGAATGCAGAGTGAGTCAAAGGAAGAACCAGCTGATGGATGAACAGATTGCGGCACAGTCATCTATTCTACTGTGCACTTCCAGGGAAACCCCTGCAAATCAGACGTGGTTTTTAAATGTACAAAGAAAACTAAAGAAATTACATTACAAATGAAAAATTAGATGGAAATGTCTACTCCTGTCCCATAAACAGTTCAGGAATAACTTCCTCTAAAATATTCTGCTTTAAGCATGCATTTATTTTGCTCCCAGAGGACAAATTAAAGTTGCTAAGATAAAACATTCTAATAATGATTTATGTAAATTTATTTGAATAAAGCAATGATGTAGTTGCCTATAGCAAATTGTTTGGAACGTGAAATGGTATTTACGAGAGGCTTCTCTCTATACGAATACAATAGGTGATAGGAGACGCTACATAAAGAAAACATAATTGTACATTCAAAATGGAGTCTGATGCCATGTTTAGTACGCAGGAAAGCCAGTTGAACAGATTGCTGAGTGTCTGATAAAATAATCTCCAGCTCAATTCTTCATAGGCTATTTATAGCATGCATTTAATTTAAAATTTAGATATGTGCCACAGATGACTGTAACAATCATACCAGGGCCATGTATGATAATACTAATTGTTTGCCTCACATCGCACATATGCAAAATCTCAAGTTGCTTTGCAAGCAGAAAATCAGGCTCCATATCTTCAAAATACAGATGAAAAGAAGAAAACAATTGTAGTCCCCAGCTGCTATGGGCATATGGGGCCAAATTTATCCCGTCTGTTGAAGGTTATGGAGTTCTGCCAGGGATGACTTTGATCCCGTATGTCTAGCAAAGTGGAACCAATATGTCAATATAAGACATCCTGCTACTTCTGATGTTCTCCCAATAAAACCACATCATTCACAGTGGCTTGAATTTCCCAAATGCCCAAGTCACAGATGTGATCAAGGGGGATATTTCAAAAATGCTCTGATTCTTGCTACATTTATGTTCAAGCAGTGGACAACAAATTGGTATTTTCATCAATGAGGGCTTAAGCCTGGGAGTTGCTGGTGTAAGCGGGCATGCATCAGCCCTGGGCACAGAAGACCAAGGGCCATTTGAAGCATTTTAACAAAACGCTGCAGGACAGAGAGCTGGTTCTGCATTCAGGTAATGCAAAGCATGTTTCGCTTGAAAAGGTGGTTTGTTGTTTTTTGGTTGGTTGGGTTTTTTTTCCTCAAATCAGGAGTGAGAATGACATGTAGAAATGATAGGATTATTTACTGTGTTTGCTTTGGCATACTAAGGCATCTCTAGATACCTGGTGATGGGCTGAGCCACAAAGTTTGCATTCAGCTCCAGCCATTTACAAGTTTAAGGGACATTTGAATCCCTTGCTTTGAACAGGGCTGATTTTCATGTCCCCAGCGGCTACTCTCTGGCGTGCATAAGGCACTTGTAAAGTAAATTCAGGTGAAAGCATGTGAAGATACGCGTATCTGGCTATTGTATGAGAGCTGAAAAGTCTGCGTGTGCAAAATTGTGCCTGTGGGAATCCTAGAGGGATTCAAGTAAAATAGTTCTCCGTCATCTGATTAGGGTTCAGGTGACATTTTTACACAGTTAAGTGCCTCCTGGTTTATTCTGGACTAGCACTAAGTGCCTAGTGTAGGAAAACGACGGCTGCTCCTCAGGACTTCACTGGTGATGACAGAATGGTCTGTCCAGCACCACACTGGCATATTAAAGGCAATAATAAACAGAAGTAACTGCCTTTGGTCTCATGCTTACAGGCTGTTCTTCTGGGCCCTTCATGCGTAGCTGGGTGAGGTTAGGAAAATCATACAAACACTGGCGTGATGACCCTGTGAGTGAGAATCTCTGACCAAGCTGGGTTTTATTTCCAGCGGTTGGACTGTATGAAAGGCAGATCTTGGTAAACATGTTTCCTTAGTGTAGCTGACAAAATTTTAAATCAAATGGTCCTGGGAGGTGGCTGTAGAGTTTAAAATTTGACTGATTTATAATCAGATTACTTTGCACCAGTTCAGTATATAGTGCCTTATAAAGAGGGTCTTGAATGGCTGTGAGCAGAGCCACTGACTCTACAGTCACTCTTTCTGAAGCACGTAGGCACTGTTAGCTCAGGGTGAAGGCATATAACGGTACAGCAGACTCGACACACAAGCAGCAAGTGTAAGATCATCTATTTTGCTCTATTTATTCCTTTGTGACCACTCTCTTCTGCCTGGGGCTCTCTCATCTGCACATTCTGCATTACTTATGGACTGCCAGGCCAGATATCTGAAGACATCTGAGAAGGCATGACAGGTTCACTTTCAAATGTTGATCAATGCTGGTTTGCCCTCCAAAACAGATGGTAGCCCCTGGAAATTGGGGTGAAGCCATATGGGTTTTTGCTTTGCTGTTTGGGAA
Source organism: Streptopelia decaocto (assembly GCF_964273445.1). Classification (NCBI taxonomy): domain Eukaryota; kingdom Metazoa; phylum Chordata; class Aves; order Columbiformes; family Columbidae; genus Streptopelia; species Streptopelia decaocto. The sequence continues at coordinate 18,874,193 of NC_138661.1, forward strand.
GCCATTCCTTTACCACAGCAGAACAAAACGGGGAGATCACCAGGTCATTTACTGGGATGGCACATCTTCCTTCACAAATGTGCAGTTAATTTTAATAGCTCACCTGTTTAATGTGCTGAGGTATAGCTAACATTGTCTGTTATGTGTAATGAACTAAACTGGGACATCCCTGTCACTTGAGGGTGCTACAGCTGCAAGGAGGCTTTCAGAAGAAGCTCTTGATCTGTCAGTGGCGACTGTAAGGTCAGGCGTCTTCAGCTGAGATAAAAGCTTTGTTTGCTTAACAGGATTGAATTTTCCTCAAAGAAATAATTGAAACAATAGAAGAATCGCCCAAACCTGTGCCGAGCATTAGCAGATGAGCTGTTTTGAAATTGATCCATTTGGAAAGGAAATAATGTGCAGATTGGTCAAGGTAATGATGGTATTGGATGATAAAGTAGAAGCAGGGGTGGAGAAAGCTTGTGAGGGATATAGTGTCACCTAAAAGCTTTGCAGAAGTGCTTTTATTACCCTGAATCAGCTTGGCATTGCACTGACACTTAGCTGTTTGCAAAAGAATTATACCTGCTTCTGAGATAAATACATCTGACAGTGAACTCTTAACCCCTCTTTCGCAGGCCCCTTTTGGGTAGTAGCCACGGAGAACGAGATGCCTTCAATTTGTGAGAATACAGAGTTAGACAAAATGGGGTGCAAAACTATGGTACATAATTTTCTAGTGAGCAGAACGCTTCAGGAAAATTACAGTCATTATTGAATGTAATGAAACCAAGACATTAGAGTTTCAGAGCCCTCCTTGAGATTAGTGTGATCCATTAAACATGCTCTCTGACTGCTAAATGGCGTTGTCCCATTTCACCATAAGAACTGGAGAAATCCTGAGGTAACTCTATGGCTAACAGCTGATTGAAAGCATCCAATCAAGAGCTCTTTAAAGCAAGAGGAGAAATTGTCCTGATTAACATTATTTCCAAGAAGGTACTCTCTGAATAGGCTGTAAATTGTGTTAGAAGCATTTGGGTATTGCAGGGAAGACCAAATTTGACACTGGAGTGGCCACAAACTAATGTACGAAGTAGAAAGATCAAGGAAAGAACATTTCGTTGATTGTAGTGGGGAAATTGAATTATTCTCAGTTGCATAGCTATTCAGAATATGTACATCAAAGTGAATGATACTCAGTTTAAAAGAAGAGCAAGCAAATATGAAGAGCAGAAAAGGCCCCTTTCCCAAATCCTTCTTGCCTCATGATTTACATCTTAAGAATGTTTTCACAGGGAACAGCATAGCACGCTGGTCATGAATACCTCATCCATTATGCTAAGACATCGCTGTGATGCAAACTAAATCAATACAATAGTATTCCTTAAAATGATTGCTTTTTGCTTTGACTGATTGTGCATTAAAAGCAACCTTTAAATGATGGCCATTAGCACCTGAGTCCTGGTCACTGGTGCTGGCTGAGCTGACATGAGATGGATTGCGAAGGATCTGTGTGATAGTTAGAGTTAGTACAATCCTCCTGAGTTACCCAATAGAGTCAGTGAGAACATGTGTCAGTTGTCCGTATGGGATAGAGGGTCTTTATCCTGTGGAACAGGTAGGACATGGATATACAGTAGTGCTTGGTCCTTCAGGGTATCAAGACCACCATAGACAGTTCTTATAAGGAAAGGAGAGAGTGCTGTGGCTGTAGGGGAGCACAGTAGCATTCCAGCAACAGATGAGCCTTTCCATCGGTAAGCTGTCTAAAAATCCAGATCCCACATCTAAAACCAGTGAATAGCATATGTGCACAGGAGTGATGCAACTGCAATTCAGTTTTGCTTGCTCTGTCTCTTGGTGTCATCCCTCGCCTGTCCCGTGTCCCAGTTTGGGAGGTGCTGCACGCTGCCAGGCACAATCTGCAACATCTTTCTGAAGCTTCCAGTGTAATGATGCATGACACTGAAATGCAATAAAAATTAAAATCTGGAATAATGGCAGGCATTAATAGATATTTCTGTAGTTCTGAGGCAGAGATTTAAATGAAATTCTAAATGTCAAATTAAAAGAGCCACATGACTACAATTTAATGCTAGGAGCTGTCTAGTCTGCTAATGTCATGTCATTTCGTGACATCCTCAATGACTAAAGCTTATCCAGAAGACTGATTTGTGGTATTTTTGCAAGATCACTCATTAAAAATGGCTCAGTTAGTGGTGGTTTGGGTGGTGTTTCAGCCAGAGCAATGGGCACTGGTATAGCAGTAGAATGCCATCGTGGCATATAAAGAAGAGTTGAAACGAGAAACATTGAAAGGTTAGAAAGGAAAACAAGCACTTGAAATACAAATAAGATTCCCATAATCTTACCTCTGCCTAGAAGAAGGAGCCTGTCAGCATGGCTGATGTGGTGCAGAGCAGGACGTGATGAACGTGAACACAATCCCAGAGAAGTTTAGTTTATTTCCCCCTAATCTAACTGCTTGTAAGCATTTATAGTGCCCGTTCCTGTAACATCTGAGCTATACTTGACATTGTTCAGGGCTGGCAGCTCATGTCTGCTATCAAAAGCAGATCTTTATGGAAGATCTCTGTTGGCTATGATGTAGCTTCCACATAAAAATATTTATGGTAGCTGCTTACATCTATCTTCTTTTGAAAGATGAAGCACTTGAGTGCACACTGAATGCCTGCTACCTTCTCATCTCCCTGACATTCATTATAAACCGAGAAGCCAAGTTTTCTAAAAGCTATTTAGATGTTTTGTGCTGTAACTTTCTCTAATAGATATATTCCTATTGATTGCAATGAAACACACAGAGTAGAACAGAACGGATCAATTGAAAAGTAAAGTTAAGACAGCAAGTACACTTCTTTTCCACTTACCTTAATGGAAACAGTTACAGCTGGATCTATCCCAGGTGTAATGCTGCCGAAGTCAATGGAGTTGTACCAGCGATGAATTTGACTCCTAGTGTTTAGTTTTGACCTTTTCAGAAGGTTGCTCTGCAGGAGCGAAACTATTAAATACAGCCAGCGATACCTTAAAAATATAGAAAAGGCAAAGCTAGAGTGCAAAGCACCTTTTCCATTAAGAAAGAGGCCTGACTTTATAGAGTGAGGGTGGAAGAATTGATTCCAGGTAAGTGCTAAAGTTAGTTTCAGGTTTCCCTGGTGAACAGCAGTCCCAGGTTGGCCTGAGACTTGGACATCTCTGCATTCACGTACAGCTGTCTGGAAGGGGCCGCGTGGTCTGTCTGTACATATGCGCATCAGGGCGGTTTTGAGTTGAATGTCAGTTCCTGCAGATACGCTGTTCGTCTGCTCCCCAAAAATCCATGTAAACCAACTGAACATACTAATGGTTCAAGTGTCCCAAAATTGCCTGGCAGTGCTCTGTGTGATGATGTTTATTAGCAGGTATTTTTGGATTTCAGTAGACAACACAGATTTTCCACACACCGCAGTTGCCTCAGGAAGGCAGGGCATAGCACCACGACTTTGGAGCATTTTCAGCCTCATACCATTACATTTTACACCACTGGATGCTCTCACGCAGGCTAAGAGACAACAGCATGCTTTACAGTGACTGACAGGCAGCAGTGTAACTGAGAAGTGGCCCTCGGTGTTGGCACCATCTCCCTCACACTGCAATGGCTGTTCGTTCTCCACTGAAATTTCCAATCACCTCCGAAAGCAGAAACAATGAGCCGTGCACGATGGGGACAAAGGCTTTGCTAACACAGAGGGAGACAGCCAGAAAAGCTGTGTTTTCTTCTTGTGTAGCGGGGTTTGGAAGGATGGCGGAAGTCCAGTGAGGTGTATCAGAGATGGTGTATCAGGAGGTCCCTTGCCCGCAGCGGAGCTCATGGCAGCAGGAGGGTGCCCAGGCACCTTGGCCCGGAGGTGATGCTGGGCGGGCGCTGCTGCGGTGTTTCCTGTGTCTGTGCTCCTACCCCTCTTCTCGTGGCTTCTTCCCTCCCTCTTTTTCCATGACCAGGTCTCTCTAGCCCTTTCCTCTCATGAGCGTCTTCCCTCCTCCTGTCCTCCCCAACAAAGCTCCTCCCTGGCTGTGTTTAAGAAGTTGTTGGCACCAGCCAGACATTGGCAGGCTGTGTCTGCTGGTGCGGGATGCTGCTGTCCTCAGCCCTAATGCAGGTTGTGGGCTTTTTGGGGGGCAACAATGTCTGATCCCACACTGGCTCAAATGGAGAAGGGCCTCCCCATCCCCTTAGCTACTCATAAATACACTGATTTGCAACAACTCGTGATTTTCCTGGTGGAAGAGGTAGGAGGAGTAGGTCTAAACATTCCTCAGGTCACTCACACCTATTTGCCATCTTGTATGTGTAGGTGAGGCGGGGGATTTCAACACTGACAACTCAGAATGGAAAGCTTTATTTATAGTATTGCTCATTGTCTTCCTTGCTAAATTTTGGGTTTTATTTCAAAGTCAAGTATGACCTGAAATTCATCATTTGTCCTAATCTTTGCACCTCATAATTCCTTTACTAAGTGGGGCTTGAGTCCCTGTCCCAGCAGAGGTTTTGGAGCAGGAGGCCGCGGAGCAGTCTCCCCCAGCAAGGGCTTTCTTAATTTTGTAGGGTCTACTGCACTGTGTTTACTAGTTTCTTCTGAAGTGTTATAATGAATAATTGAAGCTAAACTGTGCTTGTTAAATAAATGAGGAATGCACATGTTCAGATGCATTATCTATGCTTTAATTGCACTCATTTGTGGAAACCATCCTCCTGTAAGGAGCCAGAGGCCTTCTGCCTGAACGGAGGGCTGAGGGAGCTGCAGGATTTGGGCTGAAGTACTGGGCCCTCACTTGTTTGCCCAAGAATTTTTAAAACACTTTTTTAGCGTAGTGGTGAACATCATCCTTTGCAGTGAGGTGATGCTCCTGGAGGCAGGTGCCGTCCTTTCGCTCTGGGCTTAAAAATGTGAAGAGTCTATTTCATGGGGTGAAACTTTTACAGAGGGGGTTTTTAACATCCAGACCGCTATTCCGCGTCCTTGTGTGCTTGGACAACATCCACATGCCAATGCACGTGCTGCATATGATCGGGGCAGGTCCCACTTAGCTGCCGTGGTGTGGCTGTGGGCACACAGGGCCCCCCAGGGCTCTCTGGTCAGCATGCCATGGCATCCCTTTCAGAAAGCGATCCAGCTTCATCTTAAAACTGGTTTTAAAACTAATTGCTGCGTGGAGTCTCACAGCCATCCTGATTAGCGATTTAAAACTTCTGAACTCAGTAACTCTATCTTCATTAGGAAGATCTGTTTTTATAATAATTGTCTCTAAAGAGGGCCTGGGGGATTATTGAGAGATGGCATTCATTATCAGTAACAATACCATGAAGAAATTTCCTACACAAATGCTGATGTCCTGGCTGATGTTAATTTTTTTCCACAAGGAAAAAGAATTTTATTTAAAAGGCATAATTATCTTAATAATGATCTTGAAAGCTAAACTGGATTTTAAGGCTTAGTCTGTGATTTAAAGCTCGGTCAGTGATTTCTAGGTTGTTGACACCTACAGAGCTCAGCAGCTGGGAAAGGCTAAGGCTGGTGGTTTGGGAAAAACAAACCAACCAGCAAACAAAAACCAACAGAAAGAAGAGTGAGGAGGAAGAGAAGCAGTAGTGTCATTGGGAAGGAAAGGCTTTGGTAGGATCTGACATTTAAGAAGCAGGCTAATCTGGAGAGAAGTGAACTCAGGCAGCAGAAACCAACTTTGGAGCTTGAGGGCTGAGTGCTTTGTGGATGAGGAACAAAGTGCATTGTGGCAGATGAGGAACAAAGTTTTTTTGGTTTTGTTTTCGTGTTTGGGTTTTGTTGTTGTTGTTGTTTTGGTTTTGTTTTTTTAGTGAGGAGGGCTACAAGAGAGGCTAGTAGCCAGAAGATCTGCTAGAAGACCGTGTGGTGGCTGAGTAACTAGCAAGAGGACTTGATGGTGGCAGGAGTGAGGCTGCCCTGGCTTAGGAACAGATGGGCAGAGCAAGATGATGAGCAGAAGGAACCGGTGGTTGCTGAACTTCTGGAGGTTTTCTAACTTTACAGAGGCCAGATTTGGGGCCAATCAAAAGCAAGAGCAATACACTGATAAAGGCAGCTCTAAGATCAGAGTCAGATGTCCATCTCTACCATCAACAAAGGAACACAGGTGTCCCTAGGTACTTCTCACAGCATCTAAAATGTTTTTTACCAAAATACTTTTGTCTTTATAAAGAATGTGGTTATAGAGCAAGAAGGAATGCATAGGTTTGCCTTTTTTTTTTCCTGTACTTCAGCTTTGCCTTCTTGATGTTTATTTTGGTTATTGTGGCTTCTGAGGCTTTTTTAATTAGTGTTTATTTCTTAAACAGAGTTCCTGTGAATGGTCCAGAATCTCATGTCCAAGGGTGCAGAAAATAATATTTTAGTGAAAAGGAGTGGGAAAGTGAATTTTCTCTGAGGAGATAAGTTTTTGAATGATTGTTTGTATCTGCATCTAGAAGAAAGGAAATTAATATTTCTTATGGCAGCTGAGAGATGGTCATGAGGAAAAGGAAGCCATTATTAATTAATCATCAATTATTATTTTAATATTTATGTAGCACTGTGTGACTGGTGCCCCACAGGGAAAGAGGATCATCTCTCTGCTTGAGGAGCCTACATTCTAAATTTAACCATAGTGAAGGCTGCTCGTGGCAGATGATGTGTTTTCATCATTACTGCTCTGCCTCAGCTTTCAATTGAATCCCGTTTTAATTCCCCATCCCCAACAGAGGGGAGCCTGTACTAAGCAGGAATGGCGAGATCAGAGGCTAAAAGAGCACAATCAATGCAGTAAACAGAGAGGCAGGATTAGAGGTCTGATCTCAGAGCTATATCTTGCAATCCTTACCCAGAATTGCAGTAATGCAAATAAAACCTTTCCAAGAATAAAGAGTGCAGGATTTGGTGCCAATTTGGAAAGACCTGCCCTTCCTGGGCCATCAGATTGGCGTCCAAGTAAAGTTGTTTTGTTTTGGTTTGGTTTTTTTGTTGTTTGTTTTTTGGTTGGTTGGGTTTTTTATATTGATATACTTAATGGCGAGGCCTGGCCTACATGGGACTGGCAGCAGGAGTGCTGGGGTGTTTCTCTTAAGGATGTTTGCCCTCACCTTGCCTCTTGCTGAAGTCCCATTCCTGTTTCTGTGCTTTGCAGGTCCCGCTTCTCGATGCTGTTCCTGTAGCAATTTTTCTAGATGCTGTTCCTGTACCTGATACTGTGCTCAGTTGGCAGCAGTCAGTAGCATAATGAACTCTCATAGATGTATTCTCATAAAACCCATATATGTGGTTCCTAGTAATTAGCTGATACATCACAAGGGTTGTATTGTAAGGAGGTGGTTCCACGAAGTGTCAAACTGAACTCTTTGATTCAAAGAATACGTATACGTGGCAGCCCACTTGAAGTGGAGTGTGTTTGAAAGGGCAACTGAAAATATGTAATACCGAGAGAAACCAACGTTTATGTAAAGTACCTATCGTTGTCAAAGAGTGGTGTAGTAGCTAGAACAGAAAATGGGAGTCAAACAGTCTAGGGTCTATTTTTGGCTCCAGCATATCTGTACTGAAGTCAAATTAATTGGAACTAAATACAGAAATCTCTCTTTATATAGGATTTTTGATCCACTTTCAGAAGTCTGTAACAAGGGTGTGCTATTTTGTTGTTCTAGAGGATGATCTAAAAGCATGGAAGGAAGTTGTTATATTTTGTATTAATGTATGCGAGATTTTTCCATAAGGATCTGAGTTAGCATCAGACATATGACTTATGTGCGGGGAGGGATGAATCTGTGGAAATCTACAGCTATTGCCAGATGACAGCCTTGATGAGAAATCTGTTGGCTTCACTGAAATTTTGCACAGGTATTTTCCCCTGTCAGGTGACCTATTTAAATAGAAGAAATACTATAAAACAGTCTTACAGAAGTTTCTGGGCAGAGAATCCCTCTTCTGCAGCGTAGAAACCCAGGACAAAAAGACAAGTTTTCATTTACCAGTACATTTTTCTTTATTTAAGTAAAAATTGATATTTTGAATGTGACCTTAGCTTGTTAAAAAGGATTATTAAAAAAAAAAAATACAACACAAAACGACAAGCCACACCACTCTGTTGTCTGCAGGGCCATGCCTGTGTCGTGCTGTGTTAAGGTATCCTGGTGCTGTCTGAGGACTCCAGTGGACTCCACAGGAGCTCTCTCGAAGAATTTCAGCCACCTGGACCATGAGTTTGTGTGACAGCCTGGGGACGTCCCTTACAGGATCTGCGCTGGTTTGGCTGTCCCTACACCGTGCAGTGCAGGGCGCAGCAGGTACATCCTTGGAGGCTGCTGCATGAGAGGATGTTGTGATTCCCCTTTGCTTCAGCTAGCTTCCAAATCTAGATGACTGCACATACGTCCTCCCAAGAGTGGAGGCTTGCTAATAGTTAGAGAAGAGACAATCTAAGCACAGAGGAAATGGACTCTGCAGAGACGTGCTTTGGAAGTTGGTTTCATCCTCTGGACTGGCTTGGGCCTGGCTGGGCACGTCCCTTTCAGGGATCAGCACCTCCTAGGAGTAGGACCTAGGCTAATACTTGCAATGCACAGTCCTGAAACAATTCGCAGAAGAAACTGTGTAACAGCCTGTGTTAACCGTCTTGTCCATCTGAATTAGAAATTAAAAGCAGTTATCAAAGGACAGGGAGACACCGGTTTGGTTCTCTGTGTTGCTGTCTCCCACTGAGCGCAAAGCAGGACGGGCACAGGACTAACAGCAACCACAGCCAGCTTGGCCATGCTGGTTTGTGTAATGGCCAAGAGCCAGATCCACTCAGGATCACACTCATTTCTGTGCAGGACGTTGCCCCTAGGAAAGACAATCACCTTGTGAGATGAATATCCCACTGCAGCTGCCCTTCCCTCTCACCGTGTGTGGGTGGGGAGATGGGCAAACCTTTAGGCGGGGCTTTAACATGATATTTTAGAAAGCAGCAGAAGGCTCTAGCAATACTAACTTCACTGAAAGTCAATTAAAAGTCAGTGAGGTTTGGGCTCTTAAATCTTCTCAAGCACTTTTCTTACAAGTTACCATCAGTACTTGAAAATATAATCTGTTGACTCTGCTTCCATTGTACCATCCATCTGAGGATCTCTAATCAAAGCTGTAAATATCTATAAATCTGTAATACCTTATGAATTCTCTATATTGACTTGAGTTTTGGGATGTTTACTGTATGAGTATATTGATTTAGGTTAATAGGAAAAATAACCCAGTCAGTAATAAAAACTGACGATAAATCACTTCTCCAGGAGCACGGTTTGGGTGGGTGACAGCGCGAGATCGGAAGGATCCTGCAGGCAAAGGCCAGCAGGCCCGGGCGAGCAGCTTGTGTGGCCAGTCCTTCCCTCACCAGGCCCAGGGAAAGCCCAAGGGAGACTTGCCCAGGGGTGAGCACGGTCTCCTGGGGAGCTTGTGAATGACTCAGCTGTAGCCATGTTGCTGTCAAGTCACACAAGGTACACGTGCCTGTTCATCTTTGGCTGGCTGTTAAGTAACAACTTGGCTTTATGGGGACTGTTGTTATTGCTGTCACAAGCCTCTAACAGAAGTCCAGGGGAGTCCTTGCAGTTTGTTAAACAGGGTTCATGCTCAGAGTGCTGCTTCTTTCTCAGAGCCGCGGGAGCAGCTGCAGGGTTGTGCCCTGGGAAGGAGGGAAGTGTGATGCCTCCCACCCGAGGAAGGTGCAATCAGAACAGCAGGGGTATCGCTACCTGCAGCACGCTTCACCTGCGTCCCGTGCTCATGGAGGAAAACATCGCTAGGTTATCCCATCCAGCACCTAGGATGGATCTGCACCATTTTGCCTGAAGCCATTCTGTAGGCTGCAGGGAAAGATATTAGTGATCTGCAGGAAAAGCCAGACTGCCTGACGTGGATGTAACATTAGGGTTACCCACAAGACCAGGAGCAGTAGCATTTGTAACCAGAGTATGTTTTTTTTCTGGTCAGGCTTCTTGGGATGTTAACTCACATTGTTCTAACTCGGTCTCTTGTCCTTGTGGTTTATAAAGCAGAAGAGTTTTCCTGCCCTGTTAATTTCCTGAAGCGCAGTGTATCGCTTTCTTGTTTCAAATAAAGCTCCTGCTCTATTTTTGAATAACATAATGAGTGAAGAATGACTTTATCCATCCTGGTGGCAGGACAGCGAGCTGTTACGCTGCCAGCTGGAGGACCTGGATCAGAAACAAATTTGGGTTCCCAGGCTCTGTGCCAGAAGAGCTGAGACGTATTTTCGAGGTGATGTACTTGGACTCTAGGGGGAGATTGTTGACTGAACTGCGCTGCTTTCAAAACCATCCGGCAGCTGAGCCACCAAACACTGCTCAAAACAGACAGGTCTTCTGCCCCACACTGCGTGGCGGTGAGGAAACGCTCCCAGGAGCTACAAGTGCAGGTGAAGAATTCATGGTACTTGCAGGGGAAATTAAGTTTCTGCATGCATGTTCACCTTATTATTGCATCTATCCAAGCACAAGGAGGTCATGTATAATGATGAGTGCAGGTTGCTCTTTTCACATGGTACCAGAGCTGAAAGTGGGTTACAAGATGATGCAAGGCCATCACTTTCCATATCCCCACCTCAGACATGACCAAGCCCCACACCACCTTTTGAAAGTACTCTCTCTGTCCTTTCCCCACAGCCCTTCCCACCACGCTCCATGGTCCTTCCTTGTCCCCCAGGCCATTTCCACCTTGGCCGTGCTCCTGCTGCCGTAGGCAGGTGCCAGGTGTGAGCTGGAGGCTGTCAGTTGCACTGGAGCACCCTGGAGAAGTTTGGTAACTCTGAAGATGCAGCTTTTCTAAGTGGCTGAACCTGCATGGGGCTTGATCCATTACATCTCCTGTCTGTGTGAGGCAGCATCTTCCAGCTGCTGTACTCTCCATGGATAAAGATATCGTCTGCTGGAATGATCTGCTTCCACATTTTCTGTGGACATATGGAGTGCTTGGAAAAGCTCCAGGTACTTCAAGTGAGACTCTAAAGGGAAAACTACAGTGAGACTACAAGGGAAAGCATGTTTTGGGGACCATTTTCTTGAAAAAGAACACCCTTTTCTCCTATCTGGGTAGGCACAATATTGATAATTATGACTGTATGATTAGATGGTCATCGATAGGTATGTTTACGTATTATGTTTTATTGCTTCTGGATACCTGTAGTTAGTTTAAAGAATTAAATACAAAATTAAGTGTAGTAGTAGCACTGTCTGAACAGTAGAAGTGCACTATAAAATCAAGAGAAGTTTACGTAGACATGAGTCACATGTCCTAGATATACAATGATTATCATAATACAAGAAACAGGGGTTTCAAGTAAAACTATCAGGTGGCAGATTTAAAACAAAGGAAGAACTTTTTTTCATACCATCAGTAGTTAAAACATGGAACTCCTTGCTACAGGGTGTTGTTGATGCCGAAGCTTACATGAACTTCTTTCGGACAACTTGATAGAAGAAAAAATATCTTTGGGTTTATAGCATACCACAGCACCTGATTGCGTCTTTAGCTGCACCTGTTAAGCAGCAGGCCTCTGGATGTACAGGAAAACACTGCAGAGCATCACCGTGCATTTGCCCTGCGCTTCCTTAGGATGTGGCTGGAACCAGGACGTGGGTGAGAGGAGCTTTGGTCTGTTCAGCTTCTTCAGCTCTTACAGGAAAGGTTAAATGGAGTTGCGTGACAGGGCCATAAAGGGAGAAATGAAGGTAGAGGGTTGGGTGCTGATTTAGTTAGGACTGGAGTAAAACCAAGGGTGCAATCAAATAGTGCACAAGAGCCAGAGTGCCCTGGGGTCCCTGAGAGCAGCTTCAGCCCAGCTCCCTAAGGACTCTGCAGGCACCAAGATTGCGCTTCCCACTCAATGAAGCAAGCACAGGCATAAATTTCCGTCTGGCCACTTTCAAGGTCTTATTCCATTTGCCTGACCTATGAAAGAAGATGAAGTAGAACCTGTTAACTTCAGAAGGGACCCCCTCTGGGTACTTGACAACTAAAATCCCAGTCTTGAAGAGACGTGAGCACGTACTTGCCATGGCGTGCATGCACACACGCCTCCCTGCACACACCTGCCCGCTCCCTCACAGAGACCAGCTGCTTGACAGGGGCCATTCTGCAAGTCCGGAGGGGTTTGTAGACGCCAAGTCAGAGTATCTACGTGCCTAAGGAGATCCATCCAAAAAATCCAGTAAAAGTACTCAGTCCTTCTCCAAATCCACTAGTGTGCACCTAAGTGGCCAAATTTGCCTTATTGTCTGCTTGTTTCCCCACTCTCTCTTGGACTCGACTGATAAGCGTTTTGGTGCAGAGGCAGTTGCTCTTCCTTTGCTTGCACAGGACTGTGCACCACAGGATCTCGGTCCATGTCTAGGGAGCACATGCCAGGGTTGCTTTCCCGGAGGAACTCGTGTGCTAGGGACCCCTCCCCATGCTAGATTTGTTGGGGGTCTCCGGACAGTGTGTCTTCAGGCCCAGCTGCGGTCCCGCACTTCACATGTCGGTGCAGCGCATCCCTGGCTCCTTAAATCTGATGGGTGAGTATGAGACTCCCAGAGTCAGCCATGCTGTGTACAAGGAGTGTGTCAGACCAGCCCCGTGGCACAAGAACAAGTGATGAATTACTGATGGCAGTGGTTGTTCGAGCCCATTTGTTTTTCCTTCTCCACTGTTAAAATAGTTGTGAGGACAGAAATAAGTAAAAGGGTGAGACATATTATTCTCTGGATTCACCTGGCTAGGACTTTCTCACTCTGTGAAGTTGCACTTTCCCACTGACTACCTTGTAGCTCCTGGAGCGTATAAACGTTAGCTGTCTTTGGATTGGGACCTGCATGTGGTAGTAGATGGATAGAAAAGCCACAGCTTTTTGTTTGAGTTGAAAATATGAGGCTTTTGCTTTGCAAACATCTGAATTTGCTGTTTTCTTGTAAGAAATATCTATACTTTGTTGCACTGATATGAGCAAAGCACAGAGGAGCCCAGCTTTCCTGACAGATGGGCGCACGCTGGCGTTTTGAGAGCCATGAGATTATGTGGTTTGGAGAGCCGAGGAGGAGGAGTTGCAAAAGCAGTTTTGCAGTAGAGGTAACAGCTGCAGATGGCGTTGGATCGGGCTGAGTTTGCCCTGGTTCCCAACACGATCCAGCTGCCTGCACCTCAGGGACACGGACTGGCCCCGGCATGGTGGTGAGCGTGGCCCGGCTGGCTGGTGTGGGATGTGTGCCATACCCATGGCAGGGGGATCTCAGCAGAATTTGCTGAGGCCAATGTCTCAGGACTACACAGGTGACCTCTTAAGTCAAAGACACCCATGACACCCTCAACAAGAGCAGTGGCGTTGACCAGTCAAGAGATTTGTTGGCAGCCGTAGCCAAGTGTTGTGGCTTTGTTGCACGCAGTTAAAAGCTGTACCGGCAGTTTGTTTGCTCATCCTCCCCCAGATTTAGCATTCCTCTGATTTTGCAGCCAGCTCTGGGTTGTTTTTATTTGGACCAAATCACGCCTTGGGGCAAAACTGACATCACTGCTGGGCCTGGTTGGGGAAAGGAGGAGCAGGGAGTGGGGAGCTGCAGGAAGCGCCTCTGTTTCCCACCACTGAACTGGGAGGTGAACTCCACTCGCCAGACAGGTTAGTGGGGTCCAGCATGTGCGGGGTTTCAGAGCAGCCCTTTGCCAACACCCTTCAGCTACAAGAGGCTCAGGAATCTCGTCAGGTGGAGAGCTTCTGATAAGTTAAGACTTGCATGCTATGTAGGGTAGGCTGCTCTGCTGCCGTCTTGGTGTTTGTCGGGGGGAATTTTTTTTTTTTCCTTTAATCTTCATTTTAAAGAGCAGTACTAACAGAGCAACAGGGTTTCAGTGCGTCTCTGGTAAATTCAGAAATGCGGATGTAAATACATGAAAACTAATCACGTGGTTGTCAGTAGGTGGTAAAGTCCCTTTCTTCAGGTAGTGCAGAAGTTCTTACTCTGCTTAGTTACAATGTTTTGAGCTTGGAAGAAATGGAATGATTAGTGAAAATTGCAGTGCTTATTTCATTTGCAAACTTCCTTTGCTCACCTCTTTTTTTTCTTGTGTTTAGATATCAGTGTGATGTCACCTTATGTTTCCCACACTTCACCTTGATACCTCACACAGTGGCTGGACTTTAGCTATGCAATTCCTGGCTTCCCCTTTATCTAGTTGTTTCCGACCTTTGGACTTGGGTTGTGCAAGCAGGAGTAACATTTTTCCACTGAAGATCAGACACATGTCATATAAGACAGTGTCCTTAATGCCACTTTGTAGTTGTTTGTCCAACATGCCACAAGTTACTAAACTTGTAAATATTGTGAGCAATTTATCTTGCAAAGAGAAATCCCGTTTGAAGAGAGCCAGTGCCTGTTCCTGCCACCCCAGAGCAAATGCCATTGCTCACACTGCCAACACTGAGCTGTAACCTGGCTCCTGTTTCATGGTAAATAGGATAACAAAAGTATTCCTAAAAATGAGATGTTTCTAGACATAACAGAAGCTTGTTTGTTCCAGCATCTACAAAAACCTGTGTTTTTTAAAGTCCTCTGTTTTCATTTTGGCACAAATCATAGATGTTCATAGAAGTATCTATAAGCACAGGCTCTGGAAATTGGCTGCCTCTCATTAAACATGCATGTGCTATTGTCTTCTTCTTTAGACCTGGCCTTCATTTTGAGGTCAGACTTTAATTTCTGAAGAATATAATTTAAAGCTATTTATAGCGCTTCGTGATTACCTGCAACTACTAATGAAAAGACTTAGCAACAGAGAAATAAATACGTAGCAGCTGCAGCTGCTTTAGCTTTACTAGAGGTAGTAAAAAAAGAAGGCCTAAACACCCGAGTGAGTTTAACAAGGGGACAGAAGAAAGTGAAGTGTCTGTTTGATTGCAAAAAGTTTTATGGGCAGAAGCCGACAACGCAGGAGGCTCCCGATCCCTGTATTTAAAGTCTATTTCGCTGTTTGTCTTGAGTGGGGTCAGTGTTGTAGTGAATAATTTATAGGCAGCATGAATGAGCTCATTAGTCACCTTTTCAGAGCTTAAATGAGTTTTGCGGTTGTCATTACATGGGCCTTCTGTTGAGCGGCACAGCAGAAGGGCGGCTGGCTGCCTTGTGGCAGGACAGCCCGTCTCCTTCCAGCCTCCACTGGCATTTGTCTTCTGCTGACACCCCTGCTCTGCTGCCCAGTGCTGGTCCGCTAACCTGCAGAGCTTTCACCAGTCATGGTTTGGTTGGTTTTTGGTTATATGTGACGTTTGGTTTGATATTGTCTTGTTTTCACATTGTATTTCTTTTTTCCATTATGGAAAAAAATATGATTATGTGACAAGTGATGTAAAATAAGTAAAACCCTCTACCAGTGTACAAACAAGGAAAGTGACTTTTCTCCTCAAACGTGCTTCAAAATTTTGTTATAGCCATAGTATTTTTTTGTCCTTGAAATGCTTATGGAAGTGCTAAACTGTGCTGGAACTAGCTGAGCCGTGGAAGGAGGCATAAATATCAATGTTTACAGGACTGCAGATTTAAAGAAAAAAAAATTCCCAAGATTATTCCGTAGTGTTTTGGCTGCTGAGGCCTGTTCCATCCTTGTGAGAGACCTGTGGAATTAGAAATTTGCCTGCAAAAAATCTGTGAGTTGCACTATTTGATTTTCCAGCTATACCTCCCCGATGACTGCAGCTGGTAACTGAAGTTACCTGTTGCCAAAAAGATGGGAGCAGTAACAAGAGACCTGGCATAGATTAATACCCCAGTGGATAAGTCAGCCCATAATCATAACGAAATTTTGTCACCATGAAGAAACCAAAAGCTGCTCACAGGGAAACCCACCTCGCAGGACATGAATGTGGCAGCCAGGGCCTGGTTCTCTGGCCATAACTGGGAACAGAAGTTGCCGCTGGGATGTGGGTAATTTAGTTGTGCTTTTTTTGTGGTGACAGCTTTCCCCCTTCCTTCCCAAATCTCGCTGACCTGCTCTCCGCGGCGGCTGCTCTCAGGTTCAGCCGTGGAGCCCAACTCGCCCCTGGCTCTGGAGGGGAGCACAGGACGGCGCAGAAGCTTTCTGTGGGTGCTACTCACTCCTTTCAGTCCTCCCACTGCAATTTTTCATTGCTTTCCATTCCTTGCTCCCTGAGGTGTTTGGTAGGCTGGTACGTAGCACTAAAAACACACCAAGGATAGAAGTTTGCTTAATAATTTTATGACATTTTGCGTTTTTTTCCCTGCATCCTCTCAGCATCCCTTCGCACACACAACCGTAGATCTGCCTTGCTTGTGCTCCATCTCTGCATCACCTCACACAGGCTCTCGTAGCTGTCTCTGTATTGCTGCAGTCTGGGAATCTGGACCCGCATCTCACAGGATTTCCTCCAGGAACAGCGTTCCAAGAAATGTACAGGAAGAGCAGCACCGAGTGCTGCGTAAAGCACCCTGGAATATCCTGTGCTACAAAGAGCTGGAAATCAAGCTGTGCCTCAGTATAATTGTGGTGAGGAAATCCACCTGGTGCAAGCAAGCAGTCAGAGGAGAATAATCACCTAATAGCTTACAGCTCCAGTGATAGCAAATTGTGTTTAGAGTCAGGTCCTGAGATCCTCAGTTGATGAGATGTGAACACAAACTTCACTACCTGTGAGGCCCTGTTGCAACTTAATTTTGCATGCATTGATACACAAATAAAGGACAAAATCCTAAAGCCTTCAATGAAATGAACAGCTTGTACTCAGGAAAGCTGAGGCAGGACTTGAGATGTTGTCCAGGAAGAATTTTGTCTTAGTTTTAGAAATTCAATTTGGCAACAGTGTTTGGGAACTTTATAAAATAACTTGGTTATCCGTTATAGTTTTACCCCAAACTTCTGACCTTTACTTCTATACAGTGTTGGCTGCTGCTTTTCCTCCACCTTGCTTTTAAGAACAAAAATTCAGTTGATTTCTGGTTCTGCTGATTACTTTTAAGTTTGACCTCAGCTGCCAAATGGTGAATACTAATGTTGAGATAACTCCAGGCCAAGTTTTGTGGCATTAGACCTGTATAACAGATAACAGAGTCTGGGTACCAAACCCAGTTCTTTCTTTTTTCAGCCTCTTCGAACACCGCAACAGGACCAGAAATACTGGCTTGTATTGCAATTAATATACCAGCTGTGTTAGGTTAGGTGGGATTTCAGACCAATATAACCATTATAGCAGAAGACTCCACTAATGGTATGTTTATCCCAGCAACATTTTGCTTCCCACTGGCTGGGCTACTAAAATAAGGTGCACTGGCAGAAGCTTCCATTTAGCAGTGCAAGCTAGGGTTGTGCTTGGGATGCTAGTATGTTGGCGTAATTACTCTGAGAAAGCATGTCTCATATAGACCTGTTTTAACAAATGTATGTAGGACAATCTAGCATGCATGATACTCTCCTGCCACCACACTCATGTACAGAAACACACTTGCTGGTAGCTTGTCAGCTGTATATAATGTTAGTGCTAAGGATACTAATTTTCTTAGAAGCTGCAACTGTTACTACAATAACACCACAAATGTGCATGGATTCTTTTATAAAGGAACTATTTCATAAACTCTGGATTTTATTGTAAGAAATTCATTATATTTTAGCCTGTGAAACAGAAATGCTGTAGATACTTTTGTTTGCTTATACTTATGACAAAACTTCATATCGGTGCTCATTTTCTCACCGATTCAGGTCTGTTTCTGTTGGGTTTCACTAGCTGGGCCAAATGGGAACTTGAAGAATGGTTAAATGAAAGGCTGGGAAAATACTTTGTAAATCTGATTCCATGGTCTCAAGTGAATAAGCAAAAGATAGATCTCTTATCAGTCAGCTGGAGTAAGCTGGGCCTTTATTACGTGTGCGGCTTGTATCTGTAGTTAGTGCTTGGGGTGGGAGAAGAAAGGGGAGCGCATCCTTGCAGGAGACGCGGCGCAGGAGGACAGGGAACGGCTGCCCTGGGGCAGCTGCGAGGTGAGAGCTGCTCGTTTGCGCTGGCGGGAGGCACCGCTGGTCAGCCAGTCTGGTGTGGCACCTCTGTACAAGGCAGAGACTTGGCTTGTTCGGGTGGGAATTCAGATATGGCTGTTTTGCTGCCCCAGAGCGGGCAAAGTACAAACAACAAAACCAGGCTGGTCCGCTGTGGTTAAAAATAAAGAAGTGGTGATATGGCAGGTACTATATGAGGGACTGGAGGATGCTGGGAGCAGGAGTTGTGAAAGAGGAAAAGAGCAAACACATATTGTATTCATGATTGAGTTTTCAATGGCGCCTGAAGGCAATCAACATGCTTCTGCTCTGCACAAGATTAAATCCATTGCCTCAGAGAAGACATAAGTTTAGAAATGGCAAGACTGATGACGGACGCCAGTCATTCTGCATGGGGGAAGAGTGGGCCAGTGTACGGTGTCAGAGCCTGAGAGGTGTCCCCCCATGAGGGGCCGGTCACTGATCACAAGGGGTAGCAGCCCTGTCCACTTCAGTCTGTGGAAGGTACCTTGCACATCAGGACCCTTTCAGAACTGGGATGTTTTTGTGTACAGCTGCCTATAAGATTATAAATCCTAATGAGCAAGTTTAGTTGGCAAACTTGCAGCAGACTTCAGGGAGGAAATTTGACTCTAATGTAGAGAGAATAAACATTGATGAGGATGCCAGTCAATGAGGACATTATAATTGGAGATCGGGTTAGGAATGGGGGCTTAAAGGTGAGGATAAGAAGTGCAGGTCTGCTGAATGGTGGGACTGGTGAGGTCAGAGGGCAGAAAGTAGAAATATTTAGCAAGGTCATGTGGCATGGTCATAATACTAGCAAAGGAAGATGCCACCAGCAGAGATGGAGATGAAGATGGAGATGGAGGGGGGGAAGATGAGCTTTGCAGGGTTGATAAAAGAGCCCGTGACCCTTGCTGTGCTTGTGTGCTCAATGGCTTGTGGGAGGTTATCAGGGATTCTAATCTAGAGGAGGATAAGAGATAAAGGAGTATAGGGCGATGGCTGGAAATCCTCATTAAATAAGATACTGCAACATCTGCAGTTGGTATTCTGAAATCTGAGGGGAAAGATTAGACTGTTGTATATTAGCCCACAAGGCTAAAGTGCAGCTCTGCACTGTTGGTACTTCTAACCAGCCTTCAGTGCGGCAAATACTTTGGTCTTCATGTACGAACCCTTTTCATCTGTCAGTGTTGCAAATCTTTTGCTAAATGTGTTAGTACTATTCCTGTCTTGGAAATGGGGAAATCAACACCCTAATAAATTTGGTGGCTTGCCTAAGATCACCATGAGTTACTTCATGTCCATATGTCAGATGTTCTGATGCTGCTGTAGTCTCTAAGCCAGCAGTTAATGATCTTCCAGTGGTCCTGTGTAAGACTATATTCTCCTTTCTTAAACTAGTCATAATAAGTGTTCCAGCACATGGTCAGAAGAAGCAGGGGGACAGTCTCCCCAAGAGGGAAGGAATGAGTGTTTACCTCACTGCCGGTGTTTTATCGCTCTGCAAGCCAACAGCTCCAGTTGCTGCTGAGCTCAGGGGTGAGTGCAAGGACAGGCTGCCCCACACCGCTGCCCCTCGGGGGTTGCCTGGGCGGGGAGCCCCGGGCCAGCCCTCCAGCCGGGGCGCAGTCTGTCCCTCTGCTCCCCTCAGCTTCCGCATCGCCGGCTGCTGGCCCCTGCGCTCAACCATGCTGGATTTTCTGTCTACACAGCAAATGTGTCTCAGTGGTCATCCACCGTAATCCACAGCGTGCGCTCTGGGAAATTCTTACTCACCACGGAAAAGGTATAAAACTCTGGAACTGATCTTATTCCACCAGTATTGGTGGAGAATTTTGCCACTAGTCATGAACAGAACTGAGCTGTGTACCTGAACAGGATGTGTATGTAATGTATTCACGGTGTAATATTCTTTGCACACTACCCTGCATCTCACCAGGCTTCCCCCTGCTCACTTCAGAAATACTTCTCATTAGCTGAATTCTTCTTGGTAGCCTGTTATAAGACACTTGACTTTAACAAGTGATGATACATGCAATAAAACTCCTTGCTTGCCAGTAAAGAGACATGTTGATTCACTCAGAAAAACGTCTGAAAGATTTGGAGTAAATTCAGGTGGGTGGAGTTATGACTTGGTAATTTAGTTTGTGTTTGAAACCAAACGGCCATGAGATAAGAACTGTGTAAACTAATGGTCTGCTGACTCTTGGAGTGTTAGGGCTGGTGGAGTCACAGGGCAGGGTTACTAGTGGGTGACAATGATACTCTGCTGACTGAGAGGTACTCTTCCCATTCTCCAATCCAGCTGCTGGCACGTCTTCTTGAAAATATGCAAGAATGCGAAACAGAAGTTCACTGGGCAGGGGAGGGAAAGCTATCGGCAAAAGAAGGTCTTAGCGAGTTATGACAAGAATTTCTTGTTCAAGAGAATCAACAAAACGTTTTTCAGCCCTGCACTTTGCCAGTGAGGTAGTTGCCACTCTTGTTTGAAGATGTGAATTTCACAAGTGTCAGACATTAAAAGAGGGAACCCGTGCTTTGGGAAATGACTATGTGCAGACACAGACATGCAGGAGGATATGGTGGTGATCCCGGTTAGGCGGGATAATAATGACTGTATGGGTCACCACAGAATTCTTGCAAGGTCTTGAGAGAGCTGTCCTAACTGTTCGGAATAAAATGCCTAAAATGCTTTTCTTCTTGGCTCGAAGATGATTTGTGTGTCCAGGGCTGCATTGGAAAGGATCTAACAATATGCCTGTATTTCTAACTTGGATTACATTGTTTATACATTTTCTGCAGCAGACCTTTTCTATACTGAAAGGAAAATTAATTTTGAAGTATTATAAATTTGCAAGCCTTGTTACCCAGAGAGACAAATCCTTGTTTTTTGTAGATCAGCTATGAAACAATTTTGTGTGCTTGTTTTGTGGGTGGACAGCCATATCTTAATTCTGTACTGTGAATGGCTGAAGCTGCTGGAGAGCAAGCGTGTTATATATGGGAGACTAGGTTTAACTAGTGCTGTCTGGACCAGGCAACTTCTTTTTTATTTTAAGATCAAGTTAGTTCCCTACAATAATTTACCCGATGGTAAGGTTTTTTTACTCAAGTTAATACTAGTTATTATATCAAGGTGTGGTAGCAGGGGAGAAAATGCACTGTTCTTCCTAATTAAATCAGGCCTTGTTTTAAAGCAAATTTCCTTAGACTAAAGACCAACTGTTTCCTTCCTCAGGAGTTTTTGCAGGTTTCTGCAACACGGTTCTTCACTGCACACCGTGCAGACAGACCCCCAGCTGGGCCATAGTTTGACGGCACAGCGAGCCAGCAGCAGGGACCCCTTGCCTTATGCCCTGCTTGCTGCTGCCCGCAGGTGTGCCCGCCGCTGGCTCCTGCGCAGATGAGCAGGACAGGCGTGCTCGGAAGCGGCTGCCGGAGTGTGTATAGCGGAGGCTCTGCTCCGGGTGGCGTGTCGGGGGCGGCTCGCAGGTGTCCCCCCCCTCGGCAGCATTAACTGCGTGCTGGGGGCTGGGCAGGACGGAGCCTGGTGTTTCGGTGCAGAAAGATGCCTCCCCTGCTCCTCCCGAGGGGGAGGGAGAAGCGGGACGCCGGTGTGTTGATCTTTGGACTTGGGGTACTTGGTAGTGCCTTCAGCGGCGACCGGGCAGTTCGTGGCAGTTTGCCCGGGGTCGGTCTGGCCGGGCCTCCTGTCACCAGCGGCCGTCACGCCGCGGGCAGGGGCAGAGACTCGTACAAGTGGGAGCGCCGGTCAGCACCGGCAGCGCCGCCAGCTCTTTCCACACCGGAGCTTCTCGCCGGCGCTTCCCGCCCCCCTGCCCACCCCAGGCAAACGCCGCCGGCCCGGCGCGACCCCGCCGCCCGCCTCGAGCGCCCCCGCGCCGCCGTGCGGGGGCTGTGGGGCCGGGGCGGGCGCCCCCGCGGGAGGACGCGTCCCGGCAGCCGGTGGCGGCGGCCCCGCGTCCCCGCGGGCGGCCGTGAGCAGCGCCGCCCGCGCCGCCGCCCTCCCCCACCGCCGGCGGCCCTCCCTTCCGCGGCTTCTCCCGTCTCGGCTGGCCCAGCCCACGTTTTCCCTCTCTCCCCTCCCTCCCTGGTCATGTGTCGCCTTTTTTTGTTTGCAGTGGAAACAATTTCTCGCTCTTCGGCTCGCACCGAGGCGGACCGCTGCCCGTCGGGAGCGCGGGGCGGGCGGCGGCCGGGCCCCATGCTGGCGGCGGTGCCCGCTGCGCCGGGACCCCCGCGGCACCCTCGGGGCTCGGGCTGAGGCGGGGGGCGCGCGATGCCCGGCTCCGTCAGATGAAAGTTTGCGCCACAGCCATGAGGGGACCGCGGTGAAACCACCGCCCCCCGCCAGGTAAGTTCTTGTTGTTGTTGGCGGGGATTGCGCAAGGCGCTGGCGGGCCCGTTTCGGGGGCGGCGCGGTCCTGCCCGGCCAGGCTCGGCCCGGCCCGGCGGCCGCCCGGCGCCACAACTTGGCCAGGAGTTGGTGCGCGGCCGCGGCGTGCGCGCCGCCGTGTCCCCGCCGAGCCCAGCCGGCCGCGCCGCGGGGCCGCTTCCAGCCCGAGGTGGTCCCGCCGGGGGCTTCCGGGAGGCGCTCGAGCAAGGACTTTTGAGTGCGCGCACACACACACACGTATGTGCGAGCAGGAGGGTTGAAGAGGCGCCGCTCGGTGCGCAGGGCCGCGCGGAGGGGGGCGGGCGCGGGGAGAAGTTGCGTTCCCGGCGCGGCGGGGCCGGTGACATCTGGCCGGCATTGGCGGTATGCGCGCTGCCGGCCGCCCGCGCCCGCCCCGCCGGAGCAGTCCCGGTCTCCTAGCAACGCCATTGATTGGCTGCGGCGCCGGCCAATGGGCGCCCGCCCCCCCGTGCGACAAGTACGGTGGGAGCGCTGCGCGGGGGGGCCTCCCTGGTGCCCCCCGCCTGGGTCGCTCCCCCGTCGGGCTGCGGGTGAGGCGGGCGGCAGCGCCCGGTGCGGGCGGGCGGCTGTACAGATACTTGGAGGAGCACCCGCAGTTGGCAGCGAATTATAAATGTTCGCCCAACTGCGGGCTCTCATGTGACCGGCGCTCCTTTGTCTGGCGGCGGGGCGCCGCGGCAGCCGCCACGGGCCTCGCTAACACCCGCGGCCCCTCCGCACACACACCCCGGGCGCAGCCCCGGCCGGGCGCGTCCGCCTGCGGGGCAGCCCCGGCCACCCCGCCTCCCTCCCTGCCTTCCTCCTGGCCGCGGCGGTTCCGCTGGGAGCCGTTCTCCGGGCGGGCTCCGCCGGGCTCCCGCAGGCGCCGGTGCCGGCCCGAGGGGGCTCCGCGGCCGCGCAGTCACCCCCTGGCAGCCGTGAGGGCCGCTGCGTGGAGCGAGGAAAAAGAAAGTAAAAAGAGAGGAAAAAAAAGGAAGAGGGACGGTATGATGTGGCCCTTTGGGAGGATACTGGCAAATAAGCAAATTAAACAGAAAGAGAGCAGCGTGTTGTCATAGCAACAGTGCAATTAAATTACTTTACTGTCAGCCATCATATAATTTTCCTGTTTAGAAGCCCATGGGACGTAACTTCCATTTGGAGTCAAAGTTGAGTGTGTGGCATAGGTAGGCGATGCCGGTGCCCCCGGACGCCGGCGATACTCGTGTTTACCTTCTGGCTGTGCTGGGTGCTGCTTTGAAAGCTGGGAAGCGGGACCAATGTAAGTTTGGCCTTCCAGTGTTTATATCTGCCTCGGTATTTTTTCCTCTTCCAGATACTTGTGTAGAACCACACATTCACGGAGCTTGTTAGGTGGTGCTGTGTATTAGCAGGCTTCTGTGCATAGAAGTTCCATACATTTCTTCTTTTAGCAGTGGCTGCTTTGGTCTAAAGTGTTCATAGAAAGACCCCAGGAACTTTCCTTTTTCATTTATTGCCCTTTTATAACAGCTAAAATATACATTTTTTCTTTTCCACAATGGCTGTCTCACTCTTTTTTTCCTGTAGGTACATGGCTCATTCAGTGGTTACCTGTAGTTTTTTTGCTCTTTGTTTACTATATCAAGTGTGTGACTACATGACTTCAGGGAATTACTGAGGATATGTTGTAGATATAGGGAATCGTTTTGTTCTTGTTCAATGTTTGTGAAGGAAGTTTTGTCATTTAAAAATCCATTATTAACTTTTTTCATTTCATTGCTATTCATGTCTCCAGACCTAAATCCTGGCAGTTTTACTGTGTGGAGGAACTGAATGTTACTGCTCACAGGTACCCCCGGGGCCAGCTGGTGCAGCACCCTCAGCAGCTCATCCCACTTCTCCCAGGCCACTGTTGAGCATTACAGCAGCCTTTCTGACTCTGTTTCCTGCCATGTTTGAAATACAGTTCAGCTTATGTTAAAATCTTCTCTGTTTACATACATTTTTAAAGTGCTCTATTCCTCTGGCGCTTGTTTCCTGCGTCTTGGCCCTGGTCCCAAAACTACTGTGCATTGCTTTCCTTCCTTCTCTCACCCTTGCTGATTTTGAAGTTCTTCTGTCATTTTTGAGGTTTTTTGCAACTCTAGTCAGATTGGATGCTTGTCTGCCTCAGCCTTTAGCCAGTGTGGCTTTGATCACAGTCCTGTTGAATTGTTCTCAAAAGTGAAACAGCTGAGCTTAATCTGAAGCAACTGGCAGTAAGCCTCTCTATTTTTTTTTTTAATTTAAAATTTTTTTTTTAGTTTACGTGCTTATTAAAGTAATACAATCAGAGTATTCTGTTATTTGATACACATATTCATTATGAAAGGGACATGTCTTTAGGATTTCCTGTGTGAGGCTTCATGTGCATGCGGAACTGAGATGTATCAGGATTATCATCTTACTCCATTGACTGAAATTTTTTGCCATGTCCTGACTTTAGGTTATTTTACTCAACAGTTGTAGATGACTGTTTATGGGAGTCAGTAATATTTAATACAGATGACAAAAGTCTGAGTGACTAGTTAGGGAAAAGCTGTCAAAATTTTATGCAGTATATTTCTGTGAGCTAACTTTTGTCTCTATTTCTTTCTCCCCTTCCTTTGGATTTACTCTCCAGGAATTGCTGTCTAAATGGGTCCAGTCATGCCTCCCAGTAAGAAGCCAGAGGGCTCAGGAATTAGTGTTCCCAGTGGACTGAGCCAACGTTACCAAGATAGCGATTTATCAAAGGCACTTCACGATGACGAGGACCTAGATTTCTCTTTGCCTGCCATCAGATTAGATAAAGGGGCCATGGAAGATGAAGAACTAACTAATTTGAACTGGTTACACGAGAGCAAGAACTTGCTGAAAAGCTTTGGGGACTCGGTGTTACGGAGTGTTAGCCCCGTTCAGGACATCGGTGATGACACGCCACCGTCTCCTGCCCACTCTGACATGCCCTATGATGCCAAGCAGAACCCCAACTGCAAACCTCCTTATTCCTTTAGCTGCCTCATATTTATGGCCATTGAGGACTCGCCAACCAAAAGACTGCCTGTAAAGGATATATACAACTGGATCTTGGAACACTTTCCGTATTTTGCAAACGCACCCACTGGATGGAAAAATTCTGTGAGACATAACCTGTCCTTGAATAAGTGTTTTAAGAAAGTGGACAAAGACAGAAGTCAGGTAAGTTTGGAACTACGGAAACCTATCTGACTCTGAAAATATTCACCTGCTAATCCTAGAACATGTCTGTAACAGTGAAATGCAGAATATGCAACGCTGTCACTGGTAATGTAGTTCATTAAATTCAGAGAGCAAACATTTCTTTAGCATGGCTCATTCTGATTTTATTAAATTCATTGTCTAGACATCTGTAAGAAAGTACTCGGGGGGTGTGTGTGTTTTTTCTTTTCCCCCCAGCTGGTGTCTTCATGCATAGTGGTTAAATATTGTTTTTAGTTATCATGCTGTGGTAATGGTTTCCAGCTATACTAGATGAATGTAATCATGTTATAAATAGGCTGCGTGCTGTTCTCGGCTTATACAAATGTATAGTGAAAGGGTGTGCCTTATGTAGGAGTCCATCGCTTTTTCCCTGGTCTGTGTTGTAAGCTGAAAAATCTTCTGTTTCTTTTAAACAAACAGAAGTAGTTCTGAATTTTGGTGATGAAGTTTTGTTCCATTTCCAGCAGGTTTTGAAGAAACTGTTCAATGAGAGAGAGAGGTCAGGCATCAAAGGTGAAAGTTGCCATTCACTGACATTTCAGTTATTCTCTCCCCGGGCTGGTGTAACTTTTGCAGCTGGTATGGTGGCAGAAGCCTGGGGAGCACATTTTTGCTGCCGGATCTCTGCTGTTGTCTGCCGGTTTCATTGCTGGATCCTGAGCGGTGTGTGCGGGCAGAGCCCGTGTGTGAGGGGACGGGGCAGCTCTCAGCGCAGCCTCTGCGCCTCAGGCTGCCTGGCAGCCGGTGTCGGTTTCCGAAGGGGGCCGTCTTCAGAAAGCGGTGATCTGCACGGATCTTTGGCAAAGTACGGGTATGCTGATAAAAATATCAGCTTGCAGATTAATTTCACAGTCCTTCCCACAGGTTAGTGAAATAAATAGTGGGTAAAATGACATCACTGACCCTCTGGCTCTAAAATTGGCTGAAGATTAGAAAGTGGACACTTTCTCCTGGCAGAAACAATAGATGCACTCAGCTTTTGTATTTCAGTGAAGTAAATGCAACTATTGTCTTGGAACTGGTTACCCTGAAACTAGACTTCTGTTGGTGGTGCTGTTCTCCCTATTTTGGGTGTGATTTAACTTTAAATGCTGTGGAATAGGAGCTCAAGTAACTCTAGAGGAAGGGTCGTACGTTACCCTAAACTAGCAACTTTTCATTTTAGATTGCTGTCATTATTTTCATTTTAGATTACTGAACTAATGAAGTTAAGTAAACTTAAATAATTCTCTGGAGCTTTCATTTTTTAAAGGATTGACTCGTTTATCTTCCCCTCCAACCCCCCCACCTTTAAATGCTGTTCCATAGAATCTACTGTCCACAAATTGATGATCACATACTGTATGTTGGTATTTTTGTAAATTAGTTGCTGTGACTGATTGTGAGATTAAAAAACCTGTTCCTGAACTGGAACATTTTGTGTAAAAGAGAGTCTTAAATTCTTCTTTTGAAGTGAGACTATAATAACAAGTGCCACACTAGACTTTTATGATCCTGTCCCAGACCATAAGAAGCCTTCACACAATACATTTAAAAACAAAACCAAACAAACAAAACCAAACAAAATGCTGTAACTGGCAAGGCATGTGTTTAACATTACCGTTTGTGTTTTGTTCTATCCTTCTTCCTCTGTTTACAAGTTGACTATTTAGAGTACAGCTTCCTTCCTATCAGGAACTTGTCTTCGTGTCTGTCTGTCAAATATCCAGCAGTCTGCTGAGCTCATGTGAACAATACCACGACGTGCTGCTTCTCCACAGGGAAGTGGCGGAGCACAACGCATGACTAGTCACCTCTGTCTCGAATTTGTGATTGGAGCCATGGTTACATAGCTAGACAACAAGGTGTGGTGGGAGGCCTTGCCTATATGAATAACGAGGTGGGGTTTTATTCATTCCTGGAAAATCCCAGGTTATGAGAAATAATTTCTCCCATCTTCTGGAGATGCTAATAACTGCAGGTAGCCAGTGTTACAGTGAATGAGATGAGAATTTTGAATGTAAAATGCACCAAGGCAGGTCATTTAAATCTCCTGCTGGGTTTTTCTCGTGTCTTGGCCAAGGGACATGGCAGACAGTCCCAAGCGCAGAATTGACGCTCTGTCCGAGTTGCTGAATCAGGTGCTTGATAGCTAATTGTGGACTTGGAAAGTGGTAAACGTCAACTGCTGGCTTTGAAAATACCTTCATGTGTGTGCAGATGCACACTTGGGGTTGATTTGAGTACCTTGCAGCCAGCATCTCTGCTGTTCAGAAGAAAGGTGTCTGTCCATCAAAAGGGTTCTCCAGTTTAGGGCTGGGGCTTGGGGCATGGGAAGGGGCGGACTCCCCACCGTAAGGAATCGTTTCATGCCGCTTCTTCCCCTTTGCAGCCACATTCTGCAGTTTGCAGTCTTGGAGTCTGCCTGTCTTACTGTTTTTATGTGGAGAGAAAAAAAAAACCCAAACATTTAGCAAATGGTATTTTATAAAATACTAACAAGATAGGCTCTGAAACATGTACAGTGTGAGGGGAAGGAGTTAATCAGTGCTGGGAATTGAAAGCATTTGCCAGTTGATGTGCATTGACAGACTGTGAAAAGCTAGAAGCTTTCCCTCTCATAGTTGTGCTTTCCAGTGTTTGTTTGTGTAGCCTTTCAGTAATCATTTTTCTAAAAAAGTTCTGCTGAACACTTAGTTCTTTTTTGAATTCCCTTTGCATAGTAGTTTTCTCGATTTTGGGCTCCAGCAATTCATATTTATGGAGCTAAATATGTATTTAGTAGTGTGCAGCCTTTTCTGCCTGTGTATGAATGCTTGCATTTCCTGATGTGAGATCCTTGTAGCAGGAAGGAAAAAAAAAGACTTAGAGGCTGCATCGCTTGAGTTTTTTATTTGCCCTGCCCTGGTGCTTCCAGGTCTGGTGTGGAATGCTGGGAAAATACATTTTTCTCCTTGGGTTTGTTTATGCACTGCTGCTGTTCCATTTCAGCTGCAATGCCATCAGGCTTACCTGGCAAGCCAGCAGAGTGACTGTTAATGTAACTTTGCGATGAGGCTGATCGTTTGGATGGAGACAGAGAGCCAGGCTGAAGAAGGGAAAATGCTGAGCACTTGATTGTACAAACCTCTTTGCATTGAGCTCAGCAGTTTAATAATAGTTGGCCAGAGTATGAAGTATCACATGATGGGGAGTAGATGAGGAGTTCCCTGTCTTTGTTTATACTGCCGGACCTGTGAATTCAGTCATTCAGATTAATCCTATTGTGAACATACAGATCTAAATGTCCTCTAGTGTGTGTCCCATTTAGTACAGCCCGTTAGCCCATGACTGCCCTGACTTCCCTACCATCTGGTCCTTGGCTATAGAGAGGAATTTTTCTTGTATATGTGTCTCCATAGCAACGAGTTTGCAGTTGATATGGAAAGTAAGCAGTTGCCCTAGCAACGGAGTTACTGATGTGGCAGCTTCTCTGCTTGCAGGGAAAGGGCTAAGCTAGTTCAGACGCATTATGTAGGTTTGCTGTAATTTTAGCTGCGCCCACTAGTGCTGCTCTATCTAAGGGTCTCTTGAAAAATTTTGTTACAAGCCCTATTTTTTTCCCTCTTGAAGATTTGTTTTATTCATGTAGGGATTCCTGCTTTGCACAAAGGCTGGTAAGATGGTATTTTCAAGCCGTGCAATACATCTGTGCCTTTTATGAATGGAAACTTTCTTGATCAAATGAGCGGATGAGAGGAAAAGATGTTTGACCTCCTTGGCTTCTCTGCAATTTTTTTGTTTCAGTGAACAGCCCACAGCTATAGAAGCCAGGGCTCTTGTCCCATGCTCCTTTCTGCTATTCTGCTGTCTTTCCCTGGTCTCTGTTTCTTCAGGCATCCAACCTGTCAAGAGGGTTCCTCTTTGTGTCTGCTCTGCATTGTGTGAGATAAGGGGATGCACACGTGCTCCTGGCTGTGTGCACGCTGAAGAAATTCACGTCTCTTAAAGGTTTGTTTGGCACTTGTGCTGAGGGACGTCTTAATAAACATGCAGTGAGGGTAAAGGATATGTTTATGGTGCTGGGAGAAGAAAATTCTCCTTGCTTGATGCGAAAGTTATTCTTAGAAGTACATGGTCCATAACTGGGTCATGGAGATCCAGCCAGGCTCCTCCTCCGTCTGGAGCAGGCTCTGAGATCTGAGGACTCCCCAGTGGTCCTTGTGCTCTGCGAGAGCCGGCGTCCAACTTGTCCTCATCTAATGCACTGCCTTTGCAAGTGTGGTGCGATGGCACCTGCCGAGGGGGCAGGAGACTTTCCAGGAGTCCCTCCTGCCAAAGCCTTTCCTCTGATGTGATGATGTCTGGGCTTTTGACAAGTAAAAAACCCCACAGAAAGATAAGCGCTAGCTGGAGTGAGAGGAAAAAGAGCCTGCCTGTTCTTCATTAGACTCTCCTAATCCAATCTGCATATACACAAAGGCAAGGGACAAGGGAGCCTGTCCTCCTTCTTTTAGCGTTATTATTCAAGAAGATCTGTTGTGAAAGCTCGGTGGCACTCTGGGGATAGAAATCATCTCCTCCATTTTTAGTGTTATTATCACCTAGACTGACCCAAATAACACAAGCGTCAGAATTTCACTGCATTTATAACATCTAGTGGAGCTAAAGTGTAAAAAACCAAACAACTCCTCAGATTCATGTTAAGGACTTCAGATTATGTTGACTCCATTAATAAAATAATGTCCTAAATAAGCTGATCCAACTGCTAATTTCTCAAACTGTTAAAAGGAAACGTTGTCTTTTTAAGCTGGAATTCATCTAGTTTAACATGAAATCCATTTTCTCATACTGCAGTCTGTCATAGTAAAAAGCTCTCTAGCATCAGAAATTTTCTCTTCAAATGGATATTGAGGGCAATGAGGGTCATCTCATTCCAGAGCAATAATAGAAGTCTCTAGAACCATACTGTTATATGTGGGTTCCAGATATCAGACAATTTATGGAGAGCTTTTCTTGAACCCTTTCAGTTTTATTTTTGAAGTGCAAACCCAAGAAATTATACAGAATATTTAAATAATAGATCTCCTAAAGCTGTGGGTGGAAATAACATGGTTCCACCTGGTTGACTTTACATCAGAGCTTACTCTTTGTGGTGGAGTCTGCCTGCATTAACTGGTTGAGAGCTGTACAAAGCATAATCAGTTCTTTTTCACATAATGAAGAAGAGCTGGCAATATCCGGAGAGTCCTCTGAACCTTATATCTAAGGTATTTATGTTATGTTGCTCTTGGTTAAGATAGCCTGTGGGCAGGCGCCCTGGGAGGGTAACTGGCATGTTAGTTGCACGTTGACAGTCTATTGACCTACCAGAGGTGATGGGCTACTTAGTTTAAATAAACTGGAGTAACTGGCCCTGTCTGTGCTCCAAACCCAGGGCAAAGGTGACAGAAAGTGTCTTAAGCAGTGCTGAAGGAGCCCCGGCAGGAAAGCGGGAGTGAGCCGCTCCTTCCCTGTTGGGCTCGGGCTGTGGTGGGCTTGATGGGTCTGTTTTTCAGCTGTGTGACAGCTCCCTTGCTCCTGGCTGTTTGCTCCAGCACCTTCCTGGCACATGAACTTCTGTGTTTCTGTGTCAAACCACAGATCTGGTGAGAGATCCGATCCGGCTGGATTTTTATCTTTCTCTCTTTTAATTCTTGAGTCTCTTTTCAGCTGAATTCCCCAATTCAGGTCACAGTGCAGTCCAAGAGACTGCAGAGATGATGGGGGAGGCTGGGGAATACCTCTGGTTGGGATGCTGAGGAGGCAAGCCACTCCTGACAGAAGAAAGGCCTGATGGAGGCTGGCAGCTGCAGGGAGAGTTGGTGCAGGACTGCTTGATGGGGTAATGGATGTGATCCGTACTACAAGCTGAAGGCTAGAGTGAAATCAGAAAATAAATTTAAATACAATGGAAGGCTTTCTTCTTCTGGAGACTTTTCTTTTGTTTTTCCCCTGGGAGCAGGACTGTGCTATTTGTTGTTCAAGTGGCCTGTGTTAGCAGCTCTTCATGGTGTTTTACAGCTGATTTAAAGTGATCAAAATCTGGGTAGCCACCATCAGGCATGGCCCCAGCCCAACCTGGCCCCCTGTTCCCTTTGCTGGGGGATTAAACAGATCCAGGGCTGTATTGCAGTCCCTCTTGAGCTCTTACTGGCACATGTGGCACCATGCAATGAGCTGGCTGAAAACTACTTGTGTTTTTGTTTGGGTTATTTTTCAATGGGCAGATTTAGTTGGATTTGCTTTCTGCTCACTGCTTAGCTCATGGTCACTGTGGTCAGAAGAGCAGCAGTGCCATTGCAGGCCGTGGGCTCAGCTCTGTTTAGTCTGGGATGAAACCGTGCCCACAGCGTTCAGCCAGCTCAGAGCCCACCCGGCGGCAGCAGAAGATGGGCAAGGGTGGGGGTTGCTCTTACCTGCTAGAGTGCAGTCTGTGGGGCTGCTTGTTTATTCATCAGATACGTGCTTGGTGCCAGATTGGGCCCATATGACATGGGTGAAATGGTACTAAGAAAACTGCACAGGTATGTGTGCACATGCTTGTTTTCCCTCATTTTCTCAAGGTTCGTTTTTTTTCTGTTGTCGAAGAGGTGGTTCTGAGAGGAGCTGTGCTGTGGATTCTCTGAAAAGCTGTTATGGCAGAGGGAAGGATGTCCATAACATCAATTGTCAGGCTTTCATGTGCTGCTGTCCTTACGTCCTCATCACCACCTAGGTTTCTTCCTAATTGTTAGAGAGCTAATGAACTGCCCTTGTCACTGCCAGCAGAGGAATCACGGATCCTGTGGCTGTGCTCTGGTTCGAGCACAGGAGGCCTCGATAATGGTGGGGCTGGAGTATGTACATACACAGGAGACCTTTACATGTCCGGTAACAAACGCTGGCCCGGGGGAATCCCCATGAAATGCCTGTGACAACAGACAAGACGTGCCCCCAAGCACCGGGGCCATGATGATGGTTGTGGCTGAACATCAGAGATGACCTGGGCCTGCTGGACATGCTTCTGTCTCACGCTTCCGTTCTTCAACAGAACATCAAAGAATCCATTTTAATTATGAAGGATGTGTCCCTTAGACTTCCCCCTTCCTTTACTAAAAGGGGAGTGGAGTGTTTTACATTGGCTGAAAAAGCACAGCAAATTGTGCTGCATGGCTTCTTTTCTTCGGTGAAGATGTTGTGAAAAAGCATTTAAAAGACTTGATCTTAATTGGGCAGTTGAAAATAGTTGAGGAGTTGAAAATACTCTTCAGGCAGCCTGAAGTAGCCTTTGAGTTGCTGGAGAAGCTTCTTTTCTTTGCTCTGGTTTCAGGCAGTTGCTGTGTCCCCCTCGCTGGCCAGGGTAGCTGAAGCCCTGGCTCTTTCAAGACTGGGCAGACCATTGCTAGTTGAGGTCCTGGTGCAAGCACCATATGTAGCTGTCACAAAGCAATATATCATGATGCAGTTTATCTTGTGAACACATTTGCTTAAAGAAAAGCCCCTCATGCAGCCTCTGGTTACACTTTGCTCACTAAGCGTCTAGGGACAGACTGTACTGCATGCTTATAGGTGTTTTTTAAGCTAATAAAGATTTCTGTCTCTAAGTATTTGTTTTGATTCATAATTTTGAAGCAGTATAAGTAAAGTATTCTGTCTTCTAGGGAAAGGAAAATAGCGACAAAAGTTTGCTTTAATTAGACATGTATAAATCTTGCTGATTTTCTCATTCTTCTGGTTTAAGTCAGTTTGGTTTTAAGTAGTTTAAGAACAATGAGATTTTTCTTTCTTCAGTAGTAGCAACTGGCTTGTTGTCATTCCATATTTAAGTTTTGATCTCAAGGAAATAACGGTTTAATTTTGCTTCTTAACATCTGCCATTCAGTGTAATGCCCAGTTGGTTTAAGTCCCTTTCCCAATTATTCCACACCTGCTCTGGTGTGTCAGAGCTGGCCAGAAGCAGCATACCTGCTCGGCTCCAGAGCCAGGAAATTATTACTGGTGGGCTGGGGAAGAGAGGAGGTTCCAAAGTGGATTGTTAGGCAGTGCCTAACTGAGAAGCAGCAGAGAAATGCAGGCAGTTGGTTCAGGTGTGCTTATGAGTCTCTGTCATTGACACTTGTGCTCTGAAATCCTTAAAGGTAAAATTGATCTGTATGTTTGCTTGAATGCTTCTATCGGTCTTGTATCTTAGTTTCTCTCACTTCATTCCTCCGTGTGTGTTTTCTCTGGTTTGGAAGAATTCAGGCACAGAAGTAACACCTTTATCTTTGTGGAGATGAGGTGGCTCTTCTGAAGGAGCAGAAACGTTGTTGCTGTTGGATGGTGGCCCTGCGAGTGGCTGCTGGGACTCCTGCTGTTCCGCAGAGTCTGGCTGGCTTGGGACTAACTGGCCTCATAGATGAGGGCGAGGAGCACCTTCCTCAGCGGTGCTGCATTTAGCGAGAGCTTCTAGAGATGGTTTCCCTTTGAGAAAAATTAGTGTCCAGGACTGAAGTTCATAGTGATTCTTGCCTTTAATTGCACAAGGGAGTACAGAATGCCTTGGCACTGCCGTGCCATCGTGTCCGTGATTCCTCTTAGCCTGCATCCAGATCTTACTGGCCAAGTGGCTGGAGCTGCTGAGATGCCCAGTAGTTGAGACACGGCACCCACACCATGCTCACGATTGCTGCCGTGTCTGGTTGTTTAGTGGAGATTACTGCAATGCTAATAAAACTGTGGTTATCTTTTCTGGAGAATAAGCACATTTTTAACAGTCTGGCTGCTGACAAGATTTATCTGCTTGCTGGCAACTCAGCTGGCTTTTACAAAGTCCTTAATTTCTTGTAGCTGTAAGTGGTGTCAGACTCATCAACGAGAGAGGTCATGTGAGATAAGCAACAGTAGGGAGGAGGAAGGGGAGTGACTTTCTTACTTTGGCATAAGTTTTTTTTCTTCCTGAATTTTTGGTAGGTCACTATTGGCTCTTCCTAGGCTGGAACATTAGTTGTTTTCTTCTGTTCTCCCACCAATTTGGACTCCTGAATGCAGAGGAGCTGCTCTTAATTTACTCTTGAGTAAACAACAGCAGAACTGGGACTGAGGTCTGTGGAAAGTAGCAGTTGTGGCCATAAATGATGCCTCTGGATCTTACTGAGTTATCCATAATAGTAATTTTGGAGACAGTACATTTTAACTTGTTAGTTATGTTCTCCAGATTCCATTCTGGGTGTTATGGAAACTTTGTCCTGCGAACTGATGCAGGAATTTGTGAGAGGACTTATTCCAAGGATCTTAAATGTGAGTGGGTTTTTCCTTGCCACAGTAGAAAAGAAGCCAAATTGCTGCCCTCAGCCAGTGACTTAAGATACCAAAACACTATCTACGGCATGCTGAATTGCTGTATTTTGTTGCAGCAGTGAACGGTAGCAATTTACCACTAGCTGAGTACTATCAGGATTTTGAAAAGACAGTGTAACTTGCTGAAAGACAGCTGTTGGTAAGCAGCGGAATGAACAGGCTTATGTATGGGAAAGCCCCAATGGCATGGAAAAGTGTCTATGGCAGTACGTGGAGCAGAAACTTATTGATGGGATTTTGCACGAGAGAATCTAGTTGAATGCTGGATTCACACTCATTCAAGTTATGAGCAGAAAATTTAGCTCTGCTCCAGAGTTATATTTGTGAGATCCCATGGCTGCCTACTGTGGGAAGATGGTTCATTGAGATGAAGCAACTGTTGTAAATGTTTTTCTGAGTATACAGTTGAAAAAAAATGCCCACAGTGCAACTTCCAGGGGCTGCAGGGGTTAATACAAGACTAAGGTTAGGTACTTGGATACCTTATCTCAAGCTTTCATTTATGTATTTTTATCTCTTTTCCTCACCCTCTAGAGTGGAGAGTGGGAACACACCTCTCCTTAAGTTATGTGTGTTCTGGTAAAAACAGGGAAATTGTGAAATGCCCTAGTTTTAGATTTGAGGAAGGGGGGTAAGCATCGTTGTTAAGTGATATAGAACATAAAACACAGCAGTTTTGCAGTTAGATGTGTTTTCTTTGAATTGTTGAGGAGAACTAAACTGTTCTTGCATGGCTTATCTTTAGGAGTAAAGTCCTTGCCGTGCAGGAGAAGCTGTATTTGCGATATTCTCCTCAGTGCCACTGCCTTGCCGGGGCAGTTTGTGCACAGCCCTCTCCAGCACTAGAATAACAAGCACTGCACTTCCAGAGATCCTCGCTGCTCCTGGGAGCACTTCAAAGCCTTTTGGAGAGGAATGTTTGACGCCTTTAAGAACTGCACGCTGCCGGCTCAGGTGGAGCTACAATTACACTTAGACTTTGAGAGAAAATGGTACAGAGCTCCTGGGTCAAAAGGTATTTAGTTCTGCAGGAATCCCCTTCAGACATTATATTTATTTATAAATTTAACTGGAAATAATGATATGATTCTTACATAATTCCACCCTTTCTGAAGTACTTCAGGACTAAGGAGCTGTAGCTGAGTAGTGTAAGTAATTTGTTGGCTTGCTGCAAAGCTAAGGTAGGAAGAAATGCATGGCGTGCATGAGAAATGCAAGTTTTCAGCCTTGTCTTGGGAGAGACGGGAAGGTGAGTCGGGATGTGTCCGAGGTGGTTGGGAATCAGACCAGTGCTGGCGCTTTTAGGGTTGCATGGTTTGTTTTTGAAGCAGTCAGATGAACTTGTCCAAAATGTGTGTTTGTTGTTGTTACGCCCCCTCCCCCCAATTTGGCAATTAAAACGTAGTGCATTTATTGTTACATAATTACTGTGTTGTACTAATTTATTTGTGTTTTCTCTCTCTTATCTCCTTTCACTACAGATGTTTTCCCCCTCAGTGCTCACCATTAAATACACAAACCTTGCTCGTCTAACAGAGGGTAGATTTGTTTTTTACAATTTTATATAAAGTTCTAATACTTTCTGGACTTTTGGCTGCACAGCAGAGAAAGAGGAAAGAAGCTGTCATAGAGACAAATTGCACAGAAGACTCTGTACAGTGCTATCTCCCAGCTGTTGAGACAAATGGGATTTTATTGTTCAGGCTGTACCTCCTTTTCTGCTTAAATTAATTCATTTTTTTCTATCTGTATATGTGTGTCTACAAAAATATATTTTATATATAAAAAATATTACATAGTCATTGTTTTTTAGATCATCCAAACACTTACAAGGTAAAATGGGAGCAAAAAGTAGTATGGATTTGGGTTGTCACACAGAGGTTTCTATCTACTCGTATCTCTGCATTAGGAAAACAAGGTGCTGTTGTGGTGATACATCTCTGCAAAATTTCCTTGGGACAGATGTGTTCTGTTGCCACAACTGGTTTCTAATTAGTCTAAACAGATCACTCTAAATTAAGAGTCTAAATAACCTGAACCATCTCTCTTGCTTTTTCCAAAACAAACCAGCACTTCAAATTTAGTGAAACACCTCTACTTTGATGAGCTTTTTGTTCTTTCAGGTTTTGCTAAAACACCTGTGAAACTTCACTGCCTTTTGGGCAACACTGCTTTTGTTCATAGAAATAAAGTTGCTTGTTCTTGGCTTAGCAAGTCTGCTTTGATGTCTTATGTGCAGTTGGCTTTTAGAGCTGAGTAATTTTGAGTTTGGAAATGCAGAGATGTAATTATGAACCTTTCCATTAAGAGACAAGCTTTTCTGACACTCTTGTTTGAGAAAAAATATAAGATTTTTGTTTAGAAAGCTTTGATTTTAATTTGTAGTACTGAAATTGTAGGAAAGATCTTGCTTTCTCATCCTGTTTTTCTGCTGACTGGGAAAAAATAGGAAAATGTCCTCCCCCTCCCAGCTACAATACTTACATTAGTTTAGTTTCAAAGTAAACATGCTTATGATCTAACCACTTTTGCTAATTACCATCTGCTCCTTCACCAGCACTTGAGTCCCTCTCACCCTCCAGTGTCTAGTATGCCAAAAATGTGTTTGTCTGGGCTTGAGCTGACAGGACAAGAGTCCGTGTCTTAATTATGGCAGAATTATCCACTTGTGTGCCACATCAAATTTGATTTATTTCCCTTGCAATTTATAAAACAGGGTTCACAAACTTCATGTTGGATTTGCACTATGCATCTTCGATTTAGACATGCAATAAAAAGGGAAAGAATCTGCTTCATCAGTAAATTATTGGGTTTTTTCCTGTTTTGACTATCTGTTGATTCTTGTTGTTTCATATCAGGTGATCCCGAGGGTCTCTTCCAGCTGAAATGCTTCTATGATTCAGTGGTTCCAGAGGTGGTTTAAATGGCTATTCAGTCCATGCCATGTGTAGTCTCTGCCTTCTTGCACTGTATGTGGAGACATGCTTTTGTTTGGAAAGGGAGGGAGTTCTCTGCCCAAATAAATTCTCTGTGTTGCTTGGCTTTTAACTTAGCCCAAGTAATGGTAGCAGCTAGGGGGGTGTGTGTGTACTAATACAGACAGAAATGATGGGGGGTGGGGGGCGCTATTTATATAGAGATTTGGGCCTTAAAAGTTATTAAATCGTCTTAAAAGTCATGTTGTTGTTTAAAGTAGTGGGTGAGGAGGTGTGTGCCTTATTTTAGAGCCTTTAAGATCTTTTGCAAGCTCTTTTATAGAAGTGAAGATGGCTGGCAAGATTTTGGTTTGGTGTGCCCCCGTCACCATGATTTTGCACCATCTCCTGACTTTCTAAGAGAAACACCTAGAGTCCCAACATGCTAAAAATGCTACAAATTGGCAATTTTAAAGCCAGATTCTGGAGGTTACGATAAAGCTGTAATCCGTCAAGTTTCTTTCCAACTCTTGTTGGTGGTGTGTTTAGTATCGCCTTAGAGGCTCTGTTGCAAGGCAAAAACAGCAATTAGACAAACCCTGTAGATTATACGTTCTGTAGATGTCAGCATTTGTGGTCCCTGGTGCAATTATGAGGAGAAAGACCCTTTGGAGGATGCCAGCCCTTTTCCATAGGTTGATGCTTCAGAGCTAGCACATCTGGCCTGCTTTTGTGGGGCAAGCAAGCGATGGTGGATTTTAAGACCACCAGCATGCTCAAGGGCTGGTTACTGTTTTTCAGCAGCATTTGGTACATCATGCAGCTCTGAAAGGTAAGATCACTGCTGTCAAAGTTCTTTGGCATCAGTAGGAGGAATGGAGTCAATTATAAGGTTCCCCTTTCTTTTTGCTCAGCCTTTGGGTAAGGGCCTTCAGCAGTTTGGACCTAATTTTCTAGCTATGTGTTTTCTCTCTAAGGGAGTTTGTACGTTATTTTTTGTTGCTTCTCACATTCAGGTATTCATTTCCGATTGCTATCTTTGTCGGTTTTCCCCTCTTTGTTCTCTTTTTTTCTTACCTGCGTTATCTAGAAATGGAACTGTTCATAAACGTCTGTCTGAGGAACGCGTGGCAGGGGCAAGTGCTTTAAATCATCGTTGCACTGTGCTGAAAGTGCATTTGCATTTCGGAAGAGAAAAAAAGTTGCAACCCTTTTTGAAGCAAGATTTTCATTTGTAAGCCATCTGCTATTTTTGGTGTGTCAAATATGAAGGCTTCCTGTGTGAAACCGATAGAGAAAAAGATCACAGGAGACCTGGAGCAGTGACTCAGGTCACAGCAGGCCTGTTTGCGTGACACCTGTGTCATCAAAATAGCCTTGCCTAGCATTCTTAAATGAGATTTTCTTTTCCTTTAGATGGTAGATCTGTTCAGAGGCATATTTGATCATGAATAATTTGGAGGAAAACAATTTTCCGTCCTTCTGACAATATCATGCATCCTTGTTACTTCTGAACTCTTCAAAACGTCAACATCTGATGTTGGGCAGGTTGTCAATTTTCGTTACTGGAGTCTGCTCAGAAATTGTTTCTCCCTGTTTCCTTCCACTTCAGGCATGTTAAGTCAGATAAATTAATACACTGAAGTTTAATCACTGAGCACTAATCACCATTGTGCAATATTGATCAGCAGCCTTTTTGTATATGACGATTGGAATGAGTAATAGCTTGCGAGTAAACACTGAGGAGTGGGAGGCTGCAGACAGTGAGTTAGCCCAGTGTAGAAGTTGATACAGCTTTTCTCATTTCCAGAGGTTTATATAATTCTAACAGTGTTGAGGTTTTTTTTTCCCCCCCTCCCCTGCTTCAAACTCTGTTCTTCTTCTTGTTCTCATGTTCAAGCCAAGCTGTAATCCTTTTCTGTGGATGGTGTGTTGTCGAGGGTTAAGATTGCGGGGTGACAATAAAACCCTGGCAGATGTATTGGTAACCTCCTCTCTCCCCCCACTTCCCCCTTTTTCACCCTCCCTCTCCCCCCTTCCCACTAAGGACAGGCGATCGGGAGGGAAAGAAGGACAGAGAGAAGAGAGCTGGAAAAATTAAAGATGTTTTACTAATGCTATTAATAAGAATAGAGAAAATAATACAAAATATACAAAACCAAT
Organism: Streptopelia decaocto; assembly: GCF_964273445.1. NCBI lineage: Eukaryota > Metazoa > Chordata > Aves > Columbiformes > Columbidae > Streptopelia > Streptopelia decaocto. The sequence goes on from NC_138661.1 coordinate 18,914,329, forward strand.
CTTGAAAGTCTCAGCAACTGCAGAGCCGGCACCCAAAGTCCTGGATTGGACTCTGCAGCCAACCGGAGCTGGATTCAGTCTCTCACTAGGCCTCAGTTCACAGGGATGAGTAGCAAGATCCTCTCCTAATGTCAGCCATAAGGAAAAGGGACGAGATCCTTGTGATCTCCCACTTTTATAGGAAGTATTCACGTGAATGGAATGTTATACACAGTTGGTCAGTTTCTTAGTCACTTGTTTCTCGTCGCCCCTCTCGCGAGATGTCCATCCATGCTTATCAGTAAGTTTGCATTCCATTGCTAGGTTTACCAAAACATGTGTCTGGTTCTCCAGGAAAATGCAGTTAATATGAAGGCTTTAGCTGACAGGCAAAATTCACTGAAAGAGAAACTTGTTTTTAACAAAACCAGGACATGTGTCTTCCAACGAGTGCCCCAGTCCTTCTCAGTGCTGCTGAGGTTGTCCACACTCTTGTTGTCCTGAGGAGCCTGCCATTTTTCCTCTTCCCCACACAGGCTTCCTGTGCAGGCCTCGTTCATGGAGGCTGCCTGTGAACATAGCGCTTGGAAATGACTGCTTGCAAGATAATTCAGTTAAAAAGAGACTGGGGAAAACCCAGGTAGGCAGGGCTGTGGTGTGTGGGCTGAAAGCTCTTCCCCCCCGCCTCTTCCTCCCACTCTTTCCTTACTGGGTAAAAGACCTGCTCTGTGCCTGAACTTGCTGTTCTGAATAACCTCTTCTCTGCACACAGAGCCTGATGCTCACATCCTGTTTGCCACCAGCTCAGCCAAGAGAGCGCCCTGGAGAGTGACATTTCTATTTCTTGTTGGGTTTGTTTCAGGGAGTTTACAGGCTGGCTTGCTGCTGCTGTCTCTGTCACGTGCCTTTCGATTCTGTGAATTTGAGGAAACTCACTTTTCCTTTGCTTTTTGTATGAAATAGCAAAATCACTGTGGGATTTGGAATCACATCTGGAAAAATGAGGTAGACTAGAAACAGAGGAAGAATCCATATTGTCAGGGTCCTCAAGCATTTAAACTTTGGTTAATGCTCTGCTAATGCACAACTAGTCTTCCCAGGAAGTAAGTAACATGAATAAACCTGTGAATCCTATTCTTGCCAAGCTGTAGGTTTTGATCAGGGACTTGCTAGCTTCCTTGGAAAAAATCTAGATTTACATATTCATTTTTTTGCTTTCAATCCACACATACCAGTGAGTCTCCATCTTCTCTAATATAATCACTTTGCCATGTTTAATAAACTATCTGCACACTTTCAAATCTGTTTTAATGGTGGAGATGCTCAAGGAAGCTGAAATACAGTATTAATTATCCACTCTAAAATATGCTTGATTGAGTGGTTCATGCTGCAGAAGTTCCTCATGCCAAGCTTTTGGCATCTGTTGCTTTTAGTGTTTTACCAGTTGCAACCCATGTAGCCATGCTTGTAGAAATACAGGCACCTAAAAAACCTAAGGCAACAAAAAACCCTATAATTGTCAAATCTATTTTTGAGATGCTACATGGAGAAAAACAATAAAAGGAGTCTTCTTACAGGTTTAGTGAATAAAACTTTGAAGGCTAAGCAGGTTCATCTTACTGTTTTTACCCACAGCAGGCTTGAAAAAGGGAGGAAATGTGAGCACATCTGAAATAATTGCTCCCACGGTGAGAAGTTCCTGTATTGTCCCTTTTAACTTACTCCACCTTGAGCATGACTTTGATGAGACCCAGCAGCGTAGCTTTCTTTCTCTATCTCCCTGCCACTGCATCCTTCTGCTGAGGACAATTTCTCGCCTGCCCCTCCCTCCCTGACCCAGCGATAGGATGCTCGTGCTGTGGGGCTGGGCACCAGCTCCCAGCGTGGCATGCTGGGGGCCCAAAGCTTTGGTGCAGCTGTGTGTTTGTGCCCCTCCCAGGCAAGGTTCTGTGGCTGGACCTCCAGAAGATGAGGGACAAGGTTAGTGCTGAAGGTGGTGGTGCTCTTCCTCTGCAGCTGGGCCCTGCGGGGGATTGCTGCTCCATGCCTGGCCATGGCTAGGTCTCAGTGGTGTGGCTCTCAAGTGGGATTCATTGCTTGTTTCATAATATAATAAAAACAAGATGCCCAGTCCCACCAGGTGAGGAAAGTCCTCTCCCACAGGTGCTGCCATTTTAGTCCCACCATGGTGCCCAGTGGCTGAAAGGGAGCGGTGCTTGCTGGAGCAGCTGGGTTTTGACCTCCCCGGAGGCCAGTTTGCCTCCGGAGCTAAACTGGTCTTGCCCTGGTTTGCTTTTGTTGCAGAGCCATTGATCTTACTAATTTAGGAGGCATTTCTCCAGAGCCTTGTGACAATACCTGGCATTTAGGAGGAAGGAGGATTGCTGTTGGCTGCTTGCAAAGGTACTGAGTTATGGTAAAGTCCTGGGTTTTTCAGAGTCCATGAGGTTTGGGCTCGTGATATTTGGGCTGTTGAGGCTCCTGAAACCAGGTGCTGCCCTCTCAGCTGTGTGCTGGTTTGTGCTGTGTGAGTGAGGTGAAGGCTTCAAATGCAGTCCAGAAGTTGCCTCATTTTGGAGGATGTTTGCAGCATGAGGGCGGGATAAATTATGTTCTGCTTTCTGGGGTTTCATTTAGCTGTTAGAAAGAGGAGAGGGAAAGAGAAATGATGGTGGAAAATAAATATCTCTTAACTTTTAAGTAGAAATGGGACACAAGCAGAGTAGGGTATGTGGATATAAGTGGCAGAAATAATTTGTATGTTGATAGATGTGCAGTAACAGCAAGGTCTGTGTTGCAGGATGACAGTTTTTCTTCAGCGCGTGGCTGCTGCAGGTGATGGGATCGGCTGAAGCTGCTGAGCAGAGCTCAGGACAGAGCACAGTGTTGTTTCCCTAAAGAGCCCAGGGACTCTTGAAAACCCCACATCCAGGCAGCCCTCAAAGCCATTTATCAAAGTGCCTGTTTTTCCCCCTCAATTCATTGTGTGAACCAATATTAAATACTAAGCAAGCAAAAACCCTACATTAAATAAACCGTTCTGGGGGAAAATAGTGCAAATCCATTAGCTTTTGTCAGGTCTTCTTTATTTCTCTTTTTATTTGTCACTGCTAATGGGTTTAGTGCAACGTACTCCCTCCCTCCCGTCTCCACTAGCTGTTAACCCCTTTCCCTGGAAATTCACTCACTGGCTTATTTCATCATTAATACACTAGTAGGCAAAAAATGACCCACAAACCTTTAGTGCAGATATAAGTGTTGAATAATTTTTTGAATATCTGTTGGGTGAAGGGTTGTGTTTTAAAATTGTCACTACGTTTTCATATATGATGTAACTATGTATTTGTAAGAAAAGGCAATTTGTGTCTTTTCCAATCGTATAATCTAGATAACATAAAGAGTATCGGATGACTGGTGGGTATTTAAATGAGTGCCCCTCTGACACAAAATTAGTACATCCCACTAAAGGGGCTATTGGTCTGGAGTCTCAGGGATTTTTTCTTGTTTCTTTTGCCTTTGACTTTATAGGTGACCTTGAGCACTTAACTTCTTTTATATTCTTTTGTTTCTCTGTCTTCTCAATTTTCTTTTCAATAGAGTAGGGATAATTGCACTTTCCATGTATACACAGAAATTTTATAGGCTGAAACAGCATTATTAATGCTACTCGCTACCTAATCTCCCTCAAGTATGCCGTGTGACAGCCCATCATGCTGACAGGCTTGTCTTCTGGGCTCTCCTGCCTTCCCAGCCCAGTCTCCCTGCGTCTGTTTGATCTTGCGCTTTGTTCCTCCCTAGCAGTGTCACAGCCTGTCTTCTTTAGCACCTGGACCTTGCCTGGCCTGGGGAGCCTTTGGGCAACGTCTGGGGTTGCTAGGCGCTAGCATCAAACAACGTATTACTACTTTAGTAATATATAGGAGCACGGTATTGTTTAAGGGTGGTTAATGACTCTGCTTTCTTCAGTTGCTTGCAGGATTTCCATATGGCAGCCTAATAGCTTTTTAAGGTGGTTTGCATATAAACTCTACAAGGAGATATTTAACAGGCTGAGCGTGACTCTTGGGGTTGGGTGACATACTGCAGCACCTCCTGAGCCTGTTGGAGGAATCGCTTTATGGTGGGAGCAATGGGAAGCTGACTTGGTGTGGCAGATGGCTGCAGGCAGTAGTACTGTGTGAGCTTACCTGTACTGATGGACACACAGGTGCTGGTGTGCTGGAGGAGAAGTGGACGAGCAGTGACCCAGCTGTGCCTGTGGTGTCGTCTGGCAGCGGGTCACTGTGATTGAAAGTCATTCCAGACTCGATGTTGAAGTGCCATGTGCGGGATGAGGAACCTGGACTCTGGGGAGATGCCCTGGATTGGTAGTCATTGGCAGCAGCTCAGATTTGTTGCATGTCCAGGTCACGCACTGGAAGACATTTCTGACTTCTCTGTACTCATGAGGGGGAGTGCCAAGGTGAAAAATTGCTTAAAAGCCCAGGAATGCCTTCATTTGTGTAAAACTGAACATAGCACCTGTGCCCGTGGCTCTCCTTACGGGGTGCTGGGGGGGTTGTGTGGGGTGCAGCCTCTAAAGGCTCCACCAAAGGGAGCAGGGCCCTCTGCACAAAACGAGCCCTTCACTCTGGTAGCACATAAAAGTCCAAAGGTACAAAGAAAACTTCTAATATGTCTTGTGCTGATGAGGCTTGAATTCCTTTAACGTGGGAAGACCACTGGACACTGTGTTTTGGTAGCGCTTGCTTGTGTTGCAGGATCTTCTACTGTCATCTTGCCTGTGAAGTACCTTTTGACCTTAGTTTAGGCATGGTGGTTTTTTGGTTTTATTTTTATTTTGTGTGTGTGGTTTTTTCTTCATTTTTGGTTTGGTTTTGTTTGTTTTTGTGGTTTTTTGTTTGTTTGTTTTCCTTTTTTTGTTTTGGGTTGGTTGTTTTTTTTTTTTTTTTCACTGTGGAATATCACAGCCTTTCCTTTTCTCTGGCTGTTACTTCACAGCCCTGGTCTGACCTCTTTATTCCCGTGGCATTGTTTATTTGCATGCTTGGCTTCCCATCTGGTTTGGGGAGTTTTGTGTTATTTCAAATCTTAGTAGTTCTTTTCCACTACAGTTGTGCTTCTCATTCTCAGTGAAGTTATTTACCCACCCAGTCTCTCCGGTTGGAAGGACGGTGCCCATTTTGTAACTGGGAGGACACCAGAGGCATGGAGATAGTTAATGCCTCTGCACCACTTGGAGCAGAATCAAGCCGCTTTCCTAAAGGCAGGCCAGGGCTTTGAAAGGGTGATGTCTGTGTTGGTGTCTGGGGTCATTCATTGGGCAAGTGGGCTAAAATATTGAGCAATGAACATGAAAGCAGAGTCTTGGACTTGCGTGATTTGAACTAATGGATGTTTTTACTTGGAGCAAAATAAGATTTAAAAAGCCCGATCCTTTCTTTTCTTGAGAAAAGCTGATGATTTCTTGATGCACCTGGTTTACTTGTGTTGAACACTATACTCCAGTAAGCCTTCCCTTCAAACCTTTAATTTCGTGCATTAAATGAACATATATTTATGATCTTGTAATTGTGTTTTAGCTAGTCAGTACTCTTTTTTTCAGCTTTGTGCTTGAGCTGAGCTGTGACTGCTAATTTACTGAAAAAAAGAAAACATGCAGGAGAAGTGAGTGTGGGGGTTTTGTTATGCTGTGTGCAAATACTACTTTAGTTTTCTCTTGGTGTCAAGCTGTCACATAACATTGCCAGACTTTCCTCGGAAGGGCAGGGGAAGTTTCTAACTCTTTTGAGTTCATAGGCAAGGTGGACTTTCTCTGAGGGTTTCTGAAGATTAAATGCTTACCATGCAGTTGTTACTGTCATTAAAATTGCTGTTAAGGTCTGTAGTGCAATTGTTTAAGACTGGCCATATAGAATTTCACTGATCTGTGCTGGAAATGTTGGAACACAATGAAAAAATCCACCCTGAAGCTGCATGAATAGTTATTTGTGATTTTTATGTGAGATTATAGTGGAGCTAAGGAATGTGTTTTATAATTAATAGCAATCGTTGGCAGTGGCTCTGTTTTTCTTTAAGAATTCCTTAGCAGTTGTATTTCTTAAAAAAAAAAAAAAAAAAAACAACAACAACAACAAAACAAAAACTAGCTGACCTCGGATGATTCAAGTGCTTTTTTTGTCTTCCTACGAATTACTTAATTAATTTTAAAAAGAAGTAACTAGAGAACCCACCAGCCTCATCTACAAGGTGCATGACTGTTGAAGAGAATATAGGTTTGTTGTTAACTCTGACTGCTCACAGAAGCTATTTAAAACTGGAGAACTGATGTAGGCGAGCAGAGGAAGCAACATTATGTCTGTCTTGATAACTTGAAATACCACTGAGTAAAGATAACCAACAGTGTTTTAAACAGACTAGCAGACCAATTTTGACATCTTTATATTAAATCTTCTTGAGCATTTGCCAACTAAATAGTTTAAAATTTGTTATATAATAGCTGTACCCAGTTTTGATACTAGTGTGCTAATTCTGCCTCATGTAAATGAAGGAAATACAATTCCGAGTTGGTCCTATTTTAGCAGTGATGCCCTTCATTTACAGAAGGTTGATACTAATGTGAGGAATGGGTAGCTGAATTAAAAATTAAGCTGCACTCAGCATCGCTGTCTGCAAGGGAGTAGCACAGAGCTGGCCTTTGAGTAGTGTTTGTGGTTGTGCAGGCATTCTTTGGCCATTGAAAAGCCTCTCTGATCTTGTGGTGCCGACTCTGCACTGCATCAGTGGTTGCACTGGACTTGCATTCTCTAGTCTTGATTAATTTTGTAATCATGAGTTGCTTGTTTCCTGTAGTGCCTGCGCAACGTTTGCAAACCTTCCAAAGTAGAGGCATATTTGGCGATGGATGTGAAACCTATGTTGTGTTGTCGGATGGTTTTTAATTCACTTGGCAGGCGTTTCTATATAGTGCAAGAAAGCTATTTAAGCAAGTCATCTCTTGAGGTGGATTTTGGAGTGACTGTTGTGTTCTTGGTGCATTTCAGAGCTAAAGGCAGGGTATCATGAGGTGCCACTCAGTGTTTTACTTGCCTTCCTCCTTCCTCTCCATCTCCTTAGAAAAATCCCTCACTTTTCTTATGAAATGGATTGTGTGGTGTTTTTTTTTTTTTTTTCCCCATGAGGTGTGAAGAGGGGAATTTTGTTCAGGAGGAATTCTTGATGTTAGTTTGCTGTTCCTGGGAACCAACCAGGAACCAGTTTTAGTCAAGCTTTCCGGAATCACTCTGTGTTTTGGGTGACTGCTGTGCTGGGTGAAATACCCTGCTCGTTTCATGGGTAGATGTTTCCATTGCTTCTCTTGGGAGCTGGTGGGGGTCCTCACTGCCTGACAGCCCTGGGGTGCTCTTACCACCCCATGATGTTTTGTGCTGGGTGTGAGCAGCCTGCAATGGTGCCAGAGAGATGGCCTCTGTGCCACCACATCAGATGGGGTGCAGACACAGAAGTTGAAATACGTTCTTGCTTGTACCTTATGCACAGAATTCTATTTCTGATCTAAACCAATTATTTTTTCCAGATTCTGGTCCTGGCTGTAGCTGCTCAAATGGTTGTTTTAAATTTTGTGGTGACATCATGCATATTTCTATAATCCAATTATTTCTGATCCTATAGAAACATTTCTGTGCTTGCATGGCATACTTGGTGGACACCTCTAGAAGCTGTATGGCATTCCCATGTATAAACTTGGTGGCAAATATGTGTGAAGGGTTTGCTTCAGGCCTGCTGTTGCAGGATCACTGGGCACAATGAGCTCAGGATAAATATTTGTTTAGCATAAGAAACTTTGATACCCGGTAATCTCTCTGCTATTGCTTGCAAAGAGGTCATTTGCCATAACAATAGTGGGTTACACCCATCAGAGCAAACCCTTAGATGGGTAATGGTTCCTCATCACTGCAGAAGGTGTCCTTAGTGTTACATGCAGATCCTGTGTTAATAACTACAATGACTTACACTGCCCTAGGCAGGGACTGATAAGTCACAGTGGTGTGATTTCAAGATTTGATAGCTTGGGACTGCATATCTTAGTTGGAAATGCCCCTTTTTTTGGGTGATAGGAAATTTCTGCTTTTTCTGTTTGGTTTTACAGTTCCTGAAGCACCCCTGCTACCAGTGTGGCATACGTCTCAAAGACGGTGTACATGTAGACCGCTTCAGCCTGGGTAGCTGCCATATAGCTAATTCATATTGCTGACAGTTTTGGTTCAGGAGAGCCAAGCTGTAGCCACTCATCCCCTCCTGCTTTGGTAGTGGAGAAGAAAAAGGACAGATCTACTCAGTGGAGAGCTGTTGGCTTGGTTTTGGTTTTGTTCCCTTGTTTGAAGTAGCAAGGTCCTTAACTCAGAGTTCGCTTTAATAATTCTCAGCTTGCCGGCGTAGCCTGGGTGGCTGTGCAGAGCTGTGGGGTCACTCATGCACTCGTGGGTGTCTTGTTTTGGTTCCTCTTCTCCCAGCCTCTGGGCCTACCCCTCTGTTGGTGCCCAGCATCTCTGGTCTTTCCCTCACGGCCATGTCTGCCAGCCTCGCTGCCCACCTCACTCCAGCTCTCACGTGTACCCCTGCTCTATGTCATGCCAGTTTTCCCATTCCTCTTCAGGAAGAGTTTTCCCGTTCTCTGCCATTTCAACCTGGAGGAGACTAAGAGGAGACATCATAGTGGTTACAGCTTCCTCACAAGGGGAGGAGGAGGGGCAGGCGCTGATCTCTTCTCTTTAGCGACCAGTGATAGAACCAGAGGGAATGTCAGGAAGATGTGCTGGGAGGTTTAGGTTGGACATTAGGAAAAGGTTCTTCACCCAGAGGGTGGTGGAGCCCTGGAACAGGCTCCCAAGGGACAGCCCCAAGCCTGACAGTGTTCAAGAAGAGACTGGACAACACCCTCAGACACATGGTGTGAACTGTGGGGTTGTCATATGCAGGGACAGGAGTTGAAGTCGATGATCCTTGTGGGTCCCTTCCAACTGAGGACATCCTGTGATTCTTTGTTTCTTCCGAGCTGCTTTATGCCCAGGCAGAGTCCTGGTTTTCCTTTCTTGGTGTGCTGTTCCAAGAGTTGCGCCAGGGAGTCAGCACAGCTCCTGCAGCAGAAGGGGAGAGCTCCCATTCCATTCCCTGGCTCACTTCATCTGTCCCCTGCTTTGCAGTTGCACTGGGGTGCTCATCAGACCTGTTGTGTGAGCCAGCTTAATGAGTTTAAATGACATGAAATTGTGCCAGCAAAATTGTTTTCTTTGAGGAAAATGACTGAAATGCACTTCCAGAAGAAGGGCCAGGCAGGTGCCAGAGGGCAGGGAGAACAGTGCATCAAGGACCAGGTAAGCAGCAGCAGCATCTCAGAGCCCTCCACCTGCTGCACCTTTTGGGGGATGTTCCCTTAGGGACCCTCTTGCTGATGATGCCTCGGTGAGAGATGTGGGTACCTGTGCTGCTCCTCCCTGGATTCAGTGTGGTCCCTTGTGGATTTAAAGCGAATGCCTATCCAGGGCTTCAGAAGGTCCAGTTTGAAAGTGCCGGCATCTCTCTGAGCCCACGTGTCTTGCAGTTCCTTTATTTGCTCTCTTCCTGCTTTATTTTGGGCTTTATTTTGGGCCGACTGTTTGTATGGCACTGAAAAGAACAACCCTGGAAAAAAAGTTACATTCCTAACACATTTCACATCTGTGCTAAAATAACCAGGGAACAAAATTCCTCAAATAAACATTTTCTGGAATTTTAATGTAGACAGGGTATGTATTTTTTCCCAGCCGTTGGTCTTGAAAAGAGCTCAACACACTTTTTTTTTCTTCTTTTTTTTGAGCTTTGGGCAGGTGATAGGTGATATGTAAGGCCAGGCAGTTAGTTGCGAGATATTAATATATGGAAACCAGTATTTATAATGAGGAGTTTTAATAGTGGATAATGAATGCTATTATCCCCAGCTATAACAACTGAAAGAGATGGCAAAGCAGCATTTTAGTTATTTTATTTTTAAATTTGGAAGGGTTTTTTTTCAATTATGCTAAAAGTTGACCAAACATTTTTGTTTGGATCCTAACAGGTTGTGTAAAGTAGGATTCAGAAACTTCTCTATGCAGTCCATTGGGAGAAAAAACCATTGGACATTGAGTGTCTCATGTACCTTTTCATGGCAATGCACTGGTTTTAATTGTTGGGAGGGAATCAAGTTCATATATTTGAAATATGAGAAAGACCAAATTAATTCATAACGTGGGATTTAGTACTCAATACCGTGGTGCAATCTACATACATATATTCAGTGACAGAAAAAGGCATAACAATTTCTTAATTGAAAAGATAAACAGGACTTTTTTAAAAGAAGAAGTATTCAGTCATTCACTTTTATGGAGTAACTTCTACATGTTGCTTTCTCTCTCCATTAGTACCTCTGAAATAGCCTACCTGGTGCTATAGCCTGCTCTTGAACAAGGTGAAGGGGACTTGTAGTAACATTCTCCTTGTTTTTGAAGACCTGAAGCATGAATGCAGAAGCAGTAACCCGTGATGGGCAGGAGGGGGGTGGCAGTGTGTGGAGAGGCCTGGAAGCGCGCCAGGGCCGTGAGGGTCGGGTGTTGTTCCCCACTCCGTGTCTCTTGTCTCCTGGGAGAAAAATGTAATCCAGGGCTGCCCCCCCCTGCTTCTTTCCTGGTCTTTGATTGGAGCCACTATTGACTTTTGGCTTGGAGGAGGTAGTGAAGCAGCATGCCAAGTGTCATAAGATGGAAATTAATCACTAACCGATGGGTCTGAGTTCCAATGATTTCCTTTCCCGTGATTGCTCTGTATATGGGAAGACTAATGATGCACCTAAACAGACAGTTAACGAAGCTCTTCACGCCTCCAGCAGTCAAAAAGGATTCTTAACTGGATGACACTTCCGTTTTCTTTTTATTTCTGCTCTCTTGTGTGATTGCGGGAAAACAAAAGTAACTGTCTTAAAAAGGAACTTTGCGTGGTTGGAGAGCTCAGGCTTAAATTGCATTTGTTTGCGCTGCTGAATTTTAAGTCAGCTCAGTTGCAGTCAAAATATAGCAAATCTGCCTTCATAGTGTTTCTTTTAACAAGGAGTATAATTCTTCTCAATAATTTTTGTGTGAGAGAGTTTCTGGTTTTCAGTGAGATTATTTTTGTTTTTTGCAAGAATATGGGCAAGCCAAACAAATGTAGCTTGACAGTAATGAAAGGTTTTGAAGTTACTCTGTAGTAGTGACTTCACCTTGTAAGGCCTTCAACTTGAACTGGCTCTGCTGGGTTTTGGGGAGTCATCCCTTCCAGGTAGATGAAAAGTCTGTCTTGGAAGTGAATGAAAAAACAGAAGTTTGGAAACAATATGTTGTGTTCCAGTAAGTACAAATAAGGTAGACAGTATGTAAGCATGGTGCTTTTTTTTAAGTTTATCCCATGCTGTAAGGACTAAGGAATCCAGCAAAGGTTGTCTCCTGAAAAATGTTCCTAGTTTTACACATTGCTTGCTTAAAAGGAAATTTTATGTTTTTCTTAGTCTGGCTCTTGGATGGAACATGGAAGTGGAATTTGAGAGATTTGGATTCTATTTTTGACTCTGTCCTTTGCCTAAAAAGTCACTTACTAGGATTATCATGTGAAGTCTCCGGCTCATTGTCCCATATTTAAAAGAGGGCTAAACATAACCACCTCCTTTTTGCAAACTGGTTTGAGATGTGTGGTGCACGGTGTCCACCACTGACACCAGCGGTGGATCTTGGTCATCTGCTGTAGTGCTTTACCAAGACGAAAGCCCAAGAGTCTTACTTGCTCCTTCTAGACCCTTGAATCTTGTGCTTTTTGGACATGCAAGGGCCCTGCTTCACCTCAAGAACCAGAAGATGTCTGCCCTTAGGCTGTTCCGTGGCTCTGGTAGATGCCTTTAGGAAGCAAGGGAAGAGATGCTTGAACCCTGCTACCTGAGGAGACTTGACCCCACATTCCTGGTTCCACCAGAGGAGTGTGCAGAACATGGTTCTTTCCTCACCCCCTCCAGCAGATGTGCTTGTTTCTGCAGGAAAGCGGTCACGGCTCCTGTGGATCATGCCCGCCCCTCTCCTGTTCTTTTAAGCCAGGTCTCACCACAGTGAGACTTGCTACATGGTCCTGCGTAGCCATCTGGTGACACTGGGGGAGGTTTTTCTTTATCATTTTTATGTTTTTTTGTGTGGGAGAAGTTAATGCAGATTCGCTGTCCGTAAGCACTTTGCATGTTGCACTGTGGATCCTGAAGGCATCTGTGAAGCAGAGGAATGCTTAGGACTTGGTAGGACTCCACTAAGGTGACAAGGTTTTGAAAGGAAACAAGTGTCTGGTTTTTGGTCTTCCTGGTGGCTTTAGAAAGTAAGATCCTGCTTCTGGTGCCATTTTGTGTGTGTGTGTGTGTGTGTGTGTGTGTGTGTGTGTGTGTGTGTGTGTGTTTATTCTTAACACATGAAACACACTTGCTCTGCTGATAGATGTTGAGAAAAGGGATTGCTGTGGGTTGAACAGTGGCTAGAGGTGGTAGCGCCTTCCACAGATAATGACAGCATTTGGCAAAAATCTTATCATAATGCCTTGAAAGCCTGCCAGCAGAGTTCAGTCAGTGATTAGGATTGGTGTTTTATGTATGCTCAAGCAGACCAAGGTTGCTCCTGAGCTATCATTTTGTTTGCTTTCATAGTAGAGCCAAAGAAAAGTTGTTTTTGTATTTGTTTGAGAAGTCACACAAAACAATTCAAACTATCTGCACCCTGACCTCTGATGGGTTGGAGGCGAGAACTGAAATTGCACTGCTTGTAACTGCAGAATAAATATTGAATTTTAGTATAGTCTTTGTATTACAGATAGACTGCTTGAGTTGCTTCGTGTGTCCAGAAATATAGTAACTGTTGTTTTATCCGATCGCAATTTCTCAAAACCCTTAAATGATTTAAAGTCTTGGTTATACTGTGGGCTGTTTGTTTGTTTGTTTTGGGTTTTTGGGTATTTTTTCCCTTTAGGGGAGAAAAGATGATTAGTTTCCTCTTGTAGTATAATGGCACTGATGTCATGTGGGTTGAAGGATTAAGTCCTTTTATTTTTAAAACAGTTGCTAGGGTGTTTAAACCCCTCCTTTTTAGCCCTGTTTCTTGTTAGCATAGCAGCAAAATGAAAAGAAAGTCACCTTCAGAAAGAATCTACTTTTCTTCAAATGTTCCATTTAACGGGAACTGTAGCTTCTTATTTTTCCAGAATGGGGCGGTGGGGAAATTGCCAGATATTATTAGCTCATATTAACTGGTAACAAGAGGGGGGCGGGGAGGAGCAACCAAACATTCATTCTAACTTTCCGCCCCTCAGAAGTGTGATTTAAATCATACAGTTGCAATACATTATTAATGGAGCAGTAATCTCTGGCAAGCAAACTATGTTCTCTTCTGTCAAACGAAAAACCCAAACCATTGCTTTTCCTGACAAATAACTGCTAAATAAATAAGGCTATGCCATCAGATTAAATATTTGATTTTTTTTTAATTCTTTTTTCTTTGCAGAGTATTGGAAAGGGGTCCTTGTGGTGTATAGACCCAGAATATAGACAAAATCTTATTCAGGCTTTGAAAAAGACACCCTATCACCCATACTCGCATGTGTTCAATACACCTCCCACATCTCCTCAGGCATATCAAAGGTAAGAATTAGATGCATTTTACAACTTTAAATGTTTTCATCCAGTGTCGCGCATCAGTCTGAGGTAAGCTGTTAAATGTAATTAAGCGATGCAGTTTGTAGATGTGCTAGCGAAGGAAGCGCAGCGTGTGTCGGGACGCCACGCCAGCCCCGAGCCCGCGGCCCTGCTCCCGCTCGAGCCACACCACACCGCCTGCGGGAGAGAGCGCCTGGAGCTGCCGTGCACACGAGCACATGGAGAGCTCTGCGGTGTCTGCTTGTCCCCGTGGCAGCAGGTGCCAGCACAGCACCCTCTCTAGAGGAGATGGGCTGGGTTTCCCCCGCGGTAGCGCTGGACTGGGCGTTAGGCGGCTCTTCCAGGCCAGCCCTGCCCAGGTGGGTCATTCCAGAGTCATCCCAGCTGGGCATGGCAGAGCAAGCGCCATTTTTCTGCCTTAATCAGTGAAACAGGTGTGGGACAGTTTTGTTTGTTGCCTTTTTTTTTTTTCATTTGTTTTGTATTTATTTTTGATCTGTCCGTTGCTTATGACAAACGTCAACGAAGGGAGATAATGAATGCACGACTGCCACCCGCCAAGCGGGGAAGCAGACCCCAGGTTTGACACGACTGCTTTCTCCCGGCTGCTGACACGGGAGTCTTTCTCTTCACTTTCTCCAGACGTGGCAGCTGGTCAGGGCTGGGTCAGCGTTGCTGAGCTCGGCCAGCGCGGTGCCCCCGCAAAACCAGGGAGGTGTGGTTGAGCAGCCATAGCAGGGGCAGCAGCATCGCCAGGACTGAGAAGGGGCTGTGGTGGCTCTCGTGGGGTTTGGGGTTGATTTTTGTGTGTGTGGGTGTTTGTTTGTTGGGGGGGAGAGGGTTATTTATCTTAATTTTTTATGATGATTGTTATTTGTTTCGCGGAGCAGTTTCGGCCTTAGTGCCGAGGCCAGCGGGAAGGGGCTGGTGCGGGAGAGGCCGCCGCCCGCCCTTGTCGCCGATGCGCGTGATGGTCGCCATAGCAACGCCGGCGTCTCCCTGGCAACGCGTGGCCCAGACAGGTGCCGTTGCGTCACGGGGCCGCGCGGCGCTGCCTGGCGGCAGGACCGGCCGTTGGGGCTCGGCCGCGCGCCGTTGCCGTGGTAACGGGTAATCTCGCGCGGCCGCCGCGCCGAAACTTCCCTGGAACGGGGATCCCGGGCCGGGTTCGTGTCCGGCGGAGACCAGGGGTGCGGGGCTGCCGTCCCTGTTTCGGAGGGAGCGGCTGGCCAGGGGTCAGGCGGCAGCGGGAGGTGCCGCGAGTGGGGGGTTTCCTGAAGCAGCAGCGCAGCTGCAGCGCAGGTCGCTCTGTCCTGTGTTTCCTGCGGGGCTCTGGAAAAATATTTCCTGTGGTACCACCTTTAGAAGGGATGTTTTCACTTTTGCTTTGCCCCTGCTCCCAGCGATGCCACTGCTATTGTGCTTTGTGGGACAGAAAAATAATTTAAATAAGGGCATTAAAATTGTCATTTGTGTGTTTGAACAAGGCTTGTTTGCAGAGCCTCACTTTAACATTTGTGTTGTTTTTGTAAGAGTATTTTAATTATGCCCATACAGATTTATTCAGAGATTGTCCTATTAAGTAGAAGTGTAATGCACATCTGCCATAGGAATGGAGGGATTTTGATCCCTTCTAATCCCCACGAGCAAAAAAAATCCAGCAAACACATGCAGTTGAAAGCAGGATCTCTGGGTTGTGGTTTTTTTATGCTTGAAGTGACTGTTGACTTAAGGGGTCAGGTTTGCCAGAACCACTGTGCAGTTTGCTGGCAGACGTTGCCCGCCGGAGCTCGCAGACGGCTTTTCCAGGTGAGGCGGAAGGAAGCAATGCAGCAGTGTCGGCACCAGTGGTCCCTGCAGGGACGAGCCCCTAGAGACACCCCTGTGGGTGCTGGTGTCAGGGAACCAGCCCTGGGGCGGCTGCGCAATGTCCTGCTCAGCCGTGTGCCCGCTGCTCTCCCCTCCTCGTGGCCAAGGATGCCCGTGGAGCTGCACACCTGGGGCAGAAGTCACAGAATGGTTTGGGTAGGGTTGGAAGGGGCCTCTGGGGATCATCTAGGCCAACGTGAATCATGCTGCCCCCTTCTCTGGGGTGTGTGGCCAGAACCCGGTAGCCTGTTTTCACGTGTGGGAGAGGAGAGGTGTACTGCCACATGCCATACAGCACGGGATTTAAGACAGTTTGGAAAGACTGCTTGCTTTCGCCAGTGCCCACATGCAGCTGAGCAAACGGGAGAGATGTCTTTTGAGTGAGGGAGAGAGGGAGGATGCTACCAAAGCACTCGCAAGCATGTCCCAAAACTGAAAGGGGAACTTCCACCCCTTGCAAACCGTGGGATGTCAGAGCTACTGCTACACTGCTTGTGCTGCCAGGTGTTTTCAAGTCTTCCTTGTAGCGTCTGGGTCATAAAACAAAGAGCTTGCGTGGCTGCAAAAGCAAATGCCTTTCAAATAGAGGCCCAAAGGAGGCCAGATTTTGTATGAAGAAATTGTGGTTTCACTGTTATTTTTAGCTGGCTATCTTTCAGCTGTTCTGCTGTCAAACAAAATTTAATTTTCCCATGGTCTTCTAAAATATTTATTTATTCAGCTACTAATGACTAGTGCAACATCAACACAAGGCTGGTCTAGGCCATCAGTGACTGTTAAACTAATTTAAATATGCATTGGCGGTTACATGGTGAAATCATTTTTTCTGATATATTCACAAGGAGTTGAATATTCCCCATGCATTTGGAAACACAGTAATCCCATATGTGCGTGATTGTTTTCTCATGTGTACAAAGACTTCAGTAACGGGTAGAAAATGTAAAAACACTCTGCCATTGTCGGATCTCCAGAGCGATACATCGTCATAGTAACAAATTCCGAGGGAAATTTTTGTGATGGTGAAGATAATACATCTAGAAAAAATCCTTTGGTGGCGGAGGTTTTGCCGTCTGTTGAGCTTACATAACTGAAGCCCACAAGTTAGAGAAACTGTGTCACCTGATATTAATTAAATATGTCTGGAACACAATAATTTGCCAATATTACTCGTGCCTCTAGGAATGGGATTAATGGGAGGAATTACAGAGTTTGTAAGGATCAGTTGGTGTGATTCCACAGGGGCAAATTGACCTATTGCTTCTCTTTATCAAATGCTTTAAAAGAATAAGGATACACAAATGAATCACATGTTCTGTTTTTGCGTAAGCAGCTTAGGGGTGCATTGAGCACAGAGTGGAGGAATGTATAATAAAAATATCCCAAGCATGATGATCACTGAACAGACAAATTCTCCTTTCATGAGCGGAGTTAATTACATCAGATAATTTAGCTCTACAACTTCACTAGAGCATCCTGCATAAACATAACAGGGAGGACCTTTTATGAAGGAGTTATACGATATGAACCCACACATTTGGATGGCCAGTCAGTGTTATACTAGTGTAGTTTGACATTAGACATATGACTCAAAGTAGAAATTCTGGATTATATTGGGGTCCTTGTATAGAAGACCGTAGTTTCGGGGAGAAGAGCAACCTTGCAGTGTTGGTACATAAAAAGGAACTTGAGACAACAGCTGTCTGAATTGCTACTGCAATTCCGGGTGAAGATTATCTGTAAGGTGTAAGAAGAATAACAATATAGTAATGTGAATTATTTCATTTTAATGGGATTGGATGTGTATTCTTAAAAAAAATACTCATGCCAAAAAACCCAAAAACCTTTGGATTTTTTCTGGTTCTTCTAATTAAAGCATATATCATGTCATTTACGATTAGTGTCAAGGGTGATACACACTTTCTCTTGGGTGCGGAAAAATTGTCACTTTAGTCTAATGCGTTTCTTAAATATTTACAATTGTGTTTGCAATAGCAACCTTGAAATACATTTATAGACACAAACTTGATTAAGTGTGTAAGTCAGTCTTGTGGTATTTCATCTATATGTTTTATTTCCCATTTTCTGACTCTAACAGCTATAGGTGGGATTTTCTTTTCTGATAGTGCTTCAAGGAGATCTTGGAAAGGATTTTTCTTTTGTTTTCTCTGTATGTATTACATAGAGCTACTTCTTAATTGTATTTCTCTTTCTACTGCTGACAACTATCAGGGAATGTAATGTAAAATAACAGAAATTGTCAGTTTCAGAGATGGATAAAAAATATCTGAAGATTTGGGTGACCACCTAGGAGTATTGGCTAGATTCCTTTACGTACTTGTGGGGCATTATTGTGCTGCTTTTCATTTTTTCCAGTGTGTTTTGCTAATAGTAGTTTGTTAAACCAGTGGCAAATGTTGACACATCTGTCCTGAGTAGCCCTATAAATGATGAAATTGCTAATGTGCCAGAGATAGAACTGAAGAGTGATTTCTTTCTTGCATTGCCTCAGCCCGCCTGTAATTGGTTTGCTTGAGAGTTTTGGGTGTGTGTTCCTAGACCTTTGGTGAAGAACTGTGAAACAGCATCCTTAGCCTGTCATGTTTCTCTAGATGTGGGGCAAACAGCAGCTCCTTGCTTTCCACTGTTACTATTCATATCCCCATTTATTGAACAATCTTCACAGTTACTCGGCTTTTTAGGTTTGCTTTTTTTTCCCTTTCTGTGCTGTCTGTAGACAAATATAGCCTTATTCCAAAGATAGCTTGGAATGGTACCACAGATATTTCCACTTCAGTTCATGTGAAAAGGGAAGTGTAGGGATATGTTTTGAAAATGTTGTTAGGTTTTTGTCAATCCCTCTCTAGCAGTGGGTAGTCCCCTGTGAAAGTTGTTGCAGTAGCCTCATTGATACAGCTGCGAATCGTTGACTGCAGGAACTTGGAAGCATGTGGGTGCTGTGCTTCTGAGATGGTGTCCTGCAGCTCCCCGTCCCTTGTCCTTGCTGTCCCCAGGTGGTGTGTCTGGTACAGCAAGAAGCGGGGAGCATGGGGCTGCCCTCCCCTCGGGTTCCTGGGCAGCCCTTGGTCCCGTTAGCAGCGTTGCATCACTGTTAGAGCCGCAGCAGCTGCACGCGTGGGGAAGCCTGTCTAGTGCAGTTCAACAACAGTTCACGGAAATTTTAGCAGTTGAAAATAAGGACTTGGGAACAAGTGTTTGTATGGTCAGCAGTGACTGACATCACGTTTGTTAATCATACAGTATTACAGCTGTGCAAGTCATCTGACTTCTGCATTTGAAAACAGACTCATGAAGCTTGGGAAACCAGAAATAGTATCATGATGTCTCACATCTTACTGCTGTTGGATTCAGAGGAGGTTTTATTTATGTTTGCAGAACTAAAGTTAATTTTTTTAATTTATTTTTAATTATTCTTTTTTGTTTGTTTATATTTTCTTCACTTCTCTATTAGTTATTGGACTTCTTTCCTTTGGTTCCATTAGTAAAAAAGATTTACAGGGAAAGTCACCTTATTTGCAGTTCTGTTTTAAGACTGACATTCTTAGAACAGTTTCTAATGTCAAAATAAAATTTGTATGACTGAAAGAAAGAGAAGTCACAATTTCAGAATCTTTCAGGCAGTAGGGAAGTGGTGGATTTTCTGTAGTGATTGTGATTTTTGCAGTTCTTCGCTATTTATTTAGTCTTTGTTTAGACTCAAAGTAAGGTGCATTGACTATTTCCAAGAATTACAGCTCTATCTTAAACAAAAACCTGCATGGACCTTTCGTCCTTTTACCTAGCATTTGAATGCATATTGGGGAATAGAGAACCTGTTTAAATTGTGATGGAGTTGTTGCACTTCATGTGAAACCCCCAGTATTTTTTAACCAGTTTGTTCCATATGTGGTATCCTTCTGACAATGTCAGTTCTACCCATGGGCTCAATGGCTTTGGCTGAGAAAAGATGCCAAGCAAGACTTGGTTGGCAGCCTCTCATTGTGTTGGGACAGTCCATTTCAGTCCAAGAGCTGGAGGAAATGGCTGTAAGAGACCTGGTGTGTCCCCAGGTCATAACAGAAGGTGACAACTGTACCATCAAGAAACTAGTTAAGGAAATGTCCTGGGAGATGAGCACGACCAGCGAGGATAAGTTTCTCTTTTCTCTGCACAATGTTAGTGAGAAGCAGAACATAAGAGGATCCTCTTTTGTTGCTGCTCACGGTGTGACTGTGGAGAACCCTGACACGGTGGGGTCCAGGTGATCGAGGTGGCCCGTCTGGCCTTGGGTTATCCACAGAGCTAAAAAACTGGGCTAGATGATGGATCTTCAGCCTGGGCTCTGGGCCAGCTGGCAGTGGGTGGGGAGATCTGGACCTTCAGGAGAAGGTAGTCTGACCTTCAGACCTTGCAGACCAGCTCGTCTTTGTGCAGGACAAAATCCTCTCTGGTTTCCTTATCTCCCAGTCATAGCAGGCACCTGTGTCCTAAGCCAGGCTTGTCGCAATAGTGTTTCCAATCATTGTATACATAGAGTTAAAAGAAAAGTGCAGTTGCATTTCATACCTGTGTTAGGAGTGACGTAATCCTGACCTGTTTATCTGACCGTGTTTCTCAAAGCATCAGTCAGTCATTCTGCAAATGATTTTTTAAACAGCACAGGTGTCCTGAACCTGTAGAGCTTTTCCACTATCATGTCGCAGCACCAGTGGCCCTAAACCTTAACGTGAAAGGCAGTTCCTCTTGAAAACTATTTCTTTAGTAAATATTTATTCCCAGATACAAAGCTCAAAACAAGTTTCAATGGGTTAGTCTTTTTGAATCTTTCTTAGACATCACACTTTTTCTGGGTTACATATGGTATCCCTGCATATAGATTTGTGTATATACAGTATGCTCATAGTATGATATCTATAGATAGTTTGGTATGCATTTTGGAGAATGCAGGTTTCTTAATTTATTTGTTTGAAGAAAGTAAGTTTTGGGAGAATTTTGTTTCTTAATATGTGAATGCTTCTGAATCACAATTATTCCCCCCATCATTATTGCCAATTATAGCTCTGCTTCTGATATCATGAAACCTCAGTTCAGGGCCAGAGTTGCCACATGCAGGTTGTGATTAGTGACCATGTTTTTTGTGGCTTTTATAACTCTTCATCACCATGGTACCTGAATTTCTGTTGTATCCAGTTTTTAATGTGTTTGAATCTGTCCTCTAATTGTATGATGCTACCATGTAAAAGTGTTATTCCGCCAGTTTTGATGGAACTGGGTTTTGTACAAATAAAACTATTTTGCTACAGTTGTTTCCTTTCACAGGAACTTCCGTGACTCAGAAGAACAAAAACTGAAATGGCTTAAACAGTGTTAAAATGTCTCATTTTGAAGTTTTAGAACAGAAAGCATAAAGCCTTTGTTTCATACTGAAACTTCTTTACACTTGGGTTTTAAATTTTTGCTTGGAAAAATCAAGCTGTTTGTTTCATCAGAATGAAGTGCTTACCTAAAACCTGTTCTTTGGAGGAGGTTGGTGTCTTCAGAAGAGAAGTTTCCGGCCTCTGCGACCCCCTGTATGGCTGGGAAGAGACTGTGTTCCCCACACACTCATCTCTTTGTCCCAAAGTGAAAAGGCAGGAGATGAGAGCTCTGGCTCTTTGCTTGTCCAATGTGTTTTATGCTACAGTGGCCTGATAAAATGTCCCTTCCCCTTTCCCCTTGTGAAACAGAAGCGCTCAGAATTTGCACTTCTTGTTTTGTTTTGTTTTATTTTTTTGTTTCTGTTTTTCCAGTAGAACCACAATGAAACTATAATGGCTATATTTGATTGTTTGTACTATATATTTTTCACAGATGTTGTGACTTAATTTTGGGAAGCCCACAGTTGTTTAAAGAAAATCTGTAAAGCAATCTTTGTACATCTAAACATAAATGAGAATTAAGAGGCTGTGTTTCAGATAGATTTCAAGAAACTCTTGTTGGCTTTCTTTCTGTTCCAGGTGGCCCTGGAGGCAGTGTTTATGTGTGGGGTGCCTGTTGGTGGCATTTGTTCTATTTCTAATTTTTTTTTTTTTTTTTTTTTTTTTTGCTACTGGTTAAAAAAAGGGGAGGGAGGTTCAGAAAGTGTGTAAGTCAGTGGAACTTGCTACCACAGGAAAATGCTGAGGCTGAGGATTATGCAATAGTTCCCCAAAAAGGAGTCTTGTTGAACTGCCATGTCCAAAGCTAATACAAATGCATCTGGAGTAGGGTACTAGACCTTATGGGATTTTTTTAGTTTTAAATCAACTCTCTGATACTTTGAGTTCGCATGGGCTGCAGTAGCAAGCACAGATATACTGTGCTGCTCTTTCTGTGGAGCTTCCATCTCTGGCATTGGGTCATGGAAACCCTGGACCAAACAGGCTGTTGGTTTCATCCAGTTTGGTGGTGTTGATGTTGTTATACTTTTGATAAGATTCCCCATTTTGAGCCTGAAGCTTTTTTTCCCTGTAACCGTATGTTGTTCTAGTGATAAATGTGAAAACCTCGGGGGGTATCAGTGCACAGCTATATGTATATACAGTGTACTTTTTATGTCCAAAGGCAGCCTGGCTGCCAGGGAAGCTGCTCTATTGTGCTTAGAAACAAAATGTACTGTTCTAGTGTAGGTGACCTATTTCCATTACAGAAGCATAAATACAGCAACAGTGATAGGAGAATTGCTTGAGACAACTAGTCTGTAGTGGGTTTGTGTAAGCAGTTTGACTAGCAAACACATTAGAGAAGTTCATTTTGTTGATGAATAACTTGTGGATACCAGAGGAGGAGCACTGGTAAGGTGCAACGTGGCTCCACTGCTCTGGGGAAGTTCGTTGAGTTGTCATGTTGTTGTGGTTTAACCCCAGCCGGCAACCAAACACCACACAGCTGCTCACTCATTCCCTGCCATTGGGATGGGGGAGAGAGTTGGAAGAGTAAAAGTGAGAAAACTTGTGGATTAAGACAAAGACAGCTGAATAGGTAAAGCAAAAGCTGTGCACACAAGCAAAGCAAAACAAGGAATTGATTGGCCTCTCTCATGGGCCAGGCAGGTGTTCTTCCATCTCCAGGACAGCAGGGCTCCATCATGTGTAACGGTCTCTTGGGAAGACAAATGCCATTGCTCTGAATGTCCCACCCTTGCTTTTACTTCCTTCAGCTTTTTCACCGACCATGATGTTGTCATATGGTCTGGCATGTCCCTTTGGCCAGTGTGGCTCAGCTGTCCTGGCTATATCACCTCCAACTTCTTGTGCACCTGCAGCCTTCTCTCTGGAAAGTCCTTGACGTGGTATAAACATTGCTTAGCAACAACCAAAACGTCAGTGTATTACCAGCATTCTTCTCATACTAAATCCAAAGCGCAGCGCTATGCTCACTACTAGGAAGAAAATTAACTCTGTCCCAGCTGAAACCAGGACACCCGTGTATCTATTTACAAAGGAGCATGGTTTCCACCTCCGTGTTTTAAGATCATTTTTTTCCTTTGTGAAAGGGGGATGACTGGATTTGCCATCTCAGATAGGAGTTTTATAGGATTAGTTTTGTAAAAGATCTTTCCTTTCTTTTCATCCTGACTCATTTCTGCGTTGTTGGCAATCTCCTCCTGTTAATTGCCAGAACTCATTCTGTGGGCTCATGCGTATGCTTCAGTTATGTATGGTCATTTTTCATTTCTATGCTCTTAAAGCATCCAAGATGGCACAGCCAGTGAGTCTTACTAATACAAATGTAAATGTATTTCTTTCTTGGCTTGCTACAGCATGCATGCACTTGTTAAATTTTCTTTTCATTAGCTTGTATGACATATTTTTCGTATTAGAGTCAGTATTACATGGACTTCATTTGTGAAAGTGGAATAACTGCAGTTTGTTATTTTGCCCTTTTCAAAGGTAGTAGTCAGTGTCCAACTTTATACAGCTGGTGTTTTTGTGCATTTGTTGCTTATGGCCCTGTATACCTGATTGCTGTTGCCAGTTGTTCTCTGTAGTGCAGTTTTTGACCTCACTGATGGGTTCTCTGTGTTGTCTGCCTGGGTAATATAAATATTCCAGAGCTCTGTGCCTCTCACTGCTTTTTTTTCTGTAACTATTTTTATCAGGATTCCATTATGTATCCTTCTGAAAAAAATTCTGTTCAAACAGTGTTACAGGCTTAATGGAAAACTTCCTGAGGTTGTTTTGAAGAACTAAGAAGCTCAGAACAGACTCTTTTTGACACTTAAAAATCAGTATTTAAAAGTGCATATATAATTCTGTTTAGTCTTGTGACAGTGTGGTGGTGGTGTTTTTTTAAGACAGAATATATGAAATTTGGAAATAATAATTCCATAGTAATGCAGGTACTGAAAACTGAGTTATTAAAAGTATAGCGATGCTTTAAAATGTCTACGCAGCATTGGAAATTCAAAACTGAGGGCAGTGCAGGATGTAGGTTCCAGTAAAAGTGTTTGGAAAAGAGATGTAAATTTAGCAAATCTGTATTGGAGAAAAAAAATGTCAACAAAAAGGAATTGGGTTACTTTTAATTATGGAACTTTCCTGGAAAGACCTTTTTTTTTTTTTTTTTTTTTCCCAGACAGCTGTCTGATCAATGGCAGAACTCATAACAGCTCCCCAAGTATTTAAGATCTCTATTAATTGGAGTTCCTTCTCTATGTGAAAAAATGTTCCCTCGTTGGCTGTTTTGCATATGAAAGATGAAGACAACCATTTTTCTCATGAGATGAAAAAAATAAAACAATTAATTAGAATGAAATAATTTCCTAAACTTAAGGGAATTAGTAACAAACAAAGGCTTATGGAGTAGCCAGCTTTTCTTTTGCTACTTGCAAGTATAAGATAATGAAAGAGGAAGACTTTATACAAGCACATTTATTCCATGATATTTTAAGAGCCATAGTCAACTATATTGCTAAAGCAATGTAGATCTTTTGGTTATTAAGTATATTTTTCTGCTTTTACTTTCACATGTAGAAATAGACTTGCTCAGATTTGGAGGGGAAAAAAAGAATGGAAATTTGTGCTGTAAGTGCTAGAACTGGTCTTTTTCTGTCTCCCTGGGGATATTACCATCAAAACCCTGCTTTGAAAGCAGCTGCAAAGTCATGTTGATGAGTTCTGTATTTTCTAACAATATAGAGCAAGAATTTTAGGAGTTTAGTGTGTGTTGAGTGGCACTGCCAAAAAAAAAAAAAAAAAAAAAAAAAAACACAACAAAATACAACCCACCAACATTAATTTTGCCTATTCCTGTGCCCATTTGCCATCCTCGGCTGGCTATAGTAGGTATGAGATGCGCCTGAGAAGAGTGGCACCCTAGGTGGTACTCGGCAGGCACTACAGTTAAAAACTCCACTAGCAGTTGCCATCTGATCAGTTTAACCCCCACAAACTAACAGAGGAAACTTTTCACAGGCTGTTTGGATTTGCTACTGAGTTTGCCCTTTGTCGAGTCAAAGACAACAGCAGCACACTTGGGGTTTCCCCGTACTGCACGGGACAGTGGCACACAGCTCCAGACTAGTTCTCAACCCCCAGTATCTTCTGATTGCTTGGCAGAGGGTTGGTTTTAGGGTTGGCTTTGATTTTGTGGTTTTTTTCCTTCTTTTTGTGTTTTCTTTGTTTTTCCTTTGCAAAGTCATTTTAAGATGCTCTTGCTGCCCCAGTACAATAGCAAACTGTCCTTTCAGTTGTGCTAGTGAATACATTTGTATAGCTGTACTGTAAATGGGACCCTGGTGATGTGTTTGTTTATTTAAGGGATTTGGACTTGTCAAGGGGGGATGAGGGCTTTCTTAAAGCATTCCTACCATAGAAAATCTGACTGAGACCATTTGGATGGCACAATGCTGTGCTAGTAAAATTGTGCTGCGTCTGGCTCTCAAAGCAGAGTTTCTGCACAGAAGAGCATGGAGACATCATCATACTTAGTGTTGACCCGGGGTATTCTGGCAGGTGAGTGCTTCAAACCTGCTTCAAAGGTTTCCTGACTTGCAAACCTGTGTTCTCAAGTCATGCTATAGAAAAGTTCTCTGGTGCTGGGTAAATCAACAGCTGGGGAAGGAGGTGCTGCACCTTGACTTCATGATTCCTTGTTCTGCAGGGGCTTGGGGAGAGAGTGCGATTTGTATGGCACAGTTTGGCCATCTTCTGCGCCCCTCAGCCTGTGCTGTCGCACAATAGCCGCAGGGCAGCTCGGGCTGGCACAGGAGTTTGGACCGCACCAAAATGGGCAAACGCTCCCTGCAGACTCCAACCTGGGGAGAGGGGACTGTCAACAGGAACTCATCTTTCCTTGCTGGCCACTGATTTCCAGGTTTTCAAACTGCAAGGTAGAAAAGGGAGGTCACTATGATGCTATAAACAAGTCAGCAGTATCCCTCTGTAAATGCAGGCACTTGGTTTTCACGCGGATGTCTCTCTGGCTCTGTTGTATCGCCGTTGTGAACAGACTTTGACACTTGGATGGAAAACTTGCCACATAGCAAAACTTGCCAACAGCGTGTGAGGAGGAAACAAGTACACAGAGTCTGGCTTATCTTTCCTTGGTCACTGACCGGGCGCAAATAATGAACTTATTGGACTGAATTAATCTCCTAAAGGAAATGGTTTGAAATCCATCTGGTAGAGTGCTGAAAAGCAGACTCAATAAAATCCTATAAAATTGACTGTAGAAAGGAGTTTTCTGTTGGCAGAAAGCTAAATTGGATGACCTGAGGAGAGTTCTCTGTCTGAAATTACTGACGCAAAGGCAAACAGAAATAAGCGATGGATCCCGAGCACAAGGTTTGCAAACTGCGTTTTCAAGAGATGGACAATTTAAATGCACTTGTTCCAGCTGATGTTCTGTAACACGATTCCTTCAGTGAAATGTCGCACCATGGGTGGCTTTAGTGTGGTCGGGGGAACCTAACACTCAGAGGACGGTAATATGCACAGAGCTAAGCATACTTACTACCTATCTTAATTCACAAACCACCAAGACACTGCCTGATCTCGAGCTATGTTGCAAACAAAGAAAAATCATTGGCGATTTCAGCTCTGTTTTCAAACCTGCTGTTGATTTCTGTGACCAGAGATAAATGACAGGTTCTTGCTGTGTGGCTGTTACATATCTACACCATTTCTAGAGGGTACTTGCACTAAGAGACAGTGCTTTTTCTTCTGCAGTGATAGGTGCTGGTTGAGCGTGCCAGAGTATGCCTTTTTACACACAAACTTTTGGTGTTGCCTCTTTGCATTAACAGTAGATTCCCTAAATCAAGTGAGACCTCGTGTCTTGTGCGCTGGTTTCTGTAGGAGTCTCAGCACCAGACAACCTGGCTCTTGCTGATGCTCCACAAGATAAGTTGATCTTTCAGGAGAGTTGCATCTTTTCCCTTTTTTAATGCTAACGTATTCTTCATAGGATATCTGGTTGTGATATCTAAAGGTGTGCAGTAGTGGATTGAGGCCGTGGATGTAGTTCAAATTGCATTTAAACTCCAGAACACTGCTTGGGGATATGATAGAAGCAATGGATATCTCATGAGATGTAGTTTCTTGTGCTGTTGTTCAGCTTCAAGACAGTAGAAGACAATGTACTATATCTAAGTGTCAAAGTGTTATGTGGACTCTTGGTGATGCAGTCCTACCAGCCTGAAAAACTTCTGAAGCTTAGCGTTATTTTGCCTGAATCAAAGCTCAAGGTCAGCCTTCGGTTTGCTGGAACATCCATTGGAAATAGCTTTTTTTTTTGTGGTTTTGTTTTAGTGCACTCATCAGATTGAAGTTTCCAGTTACACAAAAACTTAATTCTGCTTCCAAGTCTCTCTGGGAAATGGTCAACACTGATAGACCCTCAGTAAGAGAAGTAATTGTTCCTTTTTGGCACTACCTGCAAATACACTCATTAGCTGAAAAGTAGCAGGCTTTCTTAAATCTCCTCTTTGCTCGTTATTCTTCAGGGAATTGTATTCTGGAATATTTCTTAAACAAAGGCTGTCCTTTCACCACACCGATTTGGTCCTGTCACGTTGACGCGTTCCGTGGTGGCGGCATTGCCACAGCGCTGGAGCTGAGGTGTCAGGGCGCTCCCTTGCTTCCCTCCTCCATCCTGCTGCCAGCGGGGCTCCTGCAAACGCCAGCACTGCCTGTGCACCCTGTGCACCTGGCTGTGGGGCTCGGCGCCCTGCTCACTGCCCTGCACACCCGAGTGTGGGGCTCAGCACCCTGCTCGCTGCCCTGCACACCCAGATGTGGGGCTCAGCACCCTGCTCGCTGCCCTGCACACCCGGGTGTGGGGCTCAGCACCCTGCTCGCTGCCCTGCACACCCAGGTGTGGGGCTCAGCACCCTGCTCGCTGCCCTGCACACCCAGATGTGGGGCTCGCCACCCTGCTCGCTGCCCTGCACACCCGGGTGTGGGGCTCGGCGCCCTGCTCTCCGCCCTGCACACCCGGGTGTGGGGCTCGCCACCCTGCTCACTGCCCTGCACACCCGGGTGTGGGGCTCTGCACCCTGCACTCCGCCCAGCACACCCAGGTGTGGGGCTTGGCACCCTGCTCGCTGCCCTGCACACCCAGGTGTGGGGCTTGGCACCCTGCTCGCTGCCCTGCACACCCAGGTGTGGGGCTCAGCACCCTGCTCGCTGCCCTGCACACCCAGGTGTGGGGCTCAGCACCCTGCTCGCTGCCCTGCACACCCAGGTGTGGGGCTCAGCACCCTGCTCGCTGCCCTGCACACCCGGGTGTGGGGCTTGGCACCCTGCACTCTGCCCAGCACACCCAGGTGTGGGGCTTGGCACCCTGCTCTCCGCCCTGCACACCCGGGTGTGGGGCTCGGCACCCTGCACTCCGCCCAGCACACCCAGGTGTGGGGCTTGGCACCCTGCTCGCTGCCCTGCACACCCGGGTGTGGGGCTCGGTGTCCTGCTCGCTGTCCAGCCTTTCGCCTGCCCAGCCTGCAAATTGCCTGCAAACTTTTGGAGCTCCTTGAGCAACAGTGAAGCGATGCTTTGGCTCCACGAAATCTCACTGCTCATGCTGTGCAGTTTAAAGACAAAATGCTTCCTGCTAATTATTAACAGTTACTCTGTAGGAACAGACTCATTATAGGGGTGCTGAACCCTGGCCTGCCATCCTTTTCAGCACCTGAACAATGCAAGAGGGAGGGGGAAGAAACCGCGAGGGAAACTGGAGTGCTGGCACCAATTAGTCCTGAGATTAGTCCTGAAAGAGGATTGCAATTGCAAGGCCAAAAAGAGTAGAGAGTGGGTAAAAGGATTTGAAATGAGATTATAGGGCCTAAAAGCGCCTTTCTTTTGTTAGGGAAATAATTCAGCAGTTTTGCTCGAGAAAGTGAGACAATCCAGTTCAGTGGCTAAAGTGGGAGATGTGTGTCCTGTTGCTTTTTAAGGTTCTTCAACGAAGTTGATCCCCAGTTGCATTTGTTAGTGCTTCCTGCAAAATCAAAGCGTTTTCAACAAACAAACAAAAACAGGGAGGAAAGCTATTGCCTCATCAAAAGGCCTGTTGTCTTTCAGGAAGCTGATTTGTATTCTTTAAAAGGGAAGCCAAGGAAAGGAGGCAGATTGAACTCTTTTTTTGCTTTGGCAAAACTTTTTTCTTCGTGGTTACTATGAGGCTGGCACCGGAGTCACCCTTTCACCACCCATCCTATAGATGAATTCAGTGCCGGTTTTTGTTTGTTGGCCTGCTCAGGGATGCAAATCAGGCAGTTCCTACCTCAGTTAAAAGCAGCGTCTCCTGTCAGTGCCATGATGGTGTGTGTCCTTCTCTTCCTCCGGGAGGGAAGTGGGCACTGAGCCTTGCTGCCCTATTGAGGAGACCATAATACACACTCGTGTAACAGAAAGCGTGTCTGGGGCTGAAGACTGGAGCTTGCTTGGAGACGGCAGAAGAGGCTTTTCCCCCTCCAGAAAGAGGATTTCAAAGGGAGAATTACAGAAGAGACATGCACACATTGTGGATTTAATAGGAAATATTTTTCTTCAGTACATTAACAACTGCAAGACTACATGAAATGGTGACTTTTTCTGCCCTTCCCAAGAGGGAAGTTTTTTTTCTTGGGGTGGCATAAACTCAAAAGGTGTGGAGGGATCATAAATGTACCCGGTACCAATTTTTTTTTCTTTCTTACCTTTTTCGGTGGAAATTCTCAGTGTGAAACACCTTTGCAGTCAGACTCAAGAGCCCTGCTTTCTTTTTGCTATGCCCACAAGTTTAGAGGAATTTCTTGATGTGGAGGAGTAGTGGGTTCTGCATGTTCTTCATTTCCCTTTCACACAAGCCCATGTTCAATGTGCTTTCACAGGCAGTAGTTGTGCTTGTAGTTGTCTTCTGTTCTGGCACTGGGAGGTTGGTGAGCATCATCTTGCCGTTCAGGCTCATATAGCATGAAAAATGGGCAAGATGAGGTTGTAAGGGGAATATACCATTTGAGAAAACCTCTCTTTTAATAGAGGGTGCCTTTTTTTCTCTGGACAAAGACATTAAAATAGGACATTCTACGCTCTGTTCTTGGAGCTGCTATTCTCTTTGGACTTGTTCATAAACATGTTTTAATTCCTGTCTATAGCACTAGCTAAATGCTAAATTTTTGTCTGTTTTGGTTTTTGTTCCATTATGCTGCTTTCATATAATCTACTGAATCTGACTTGCTACTTTCTAACCTTTATAAGCTGTTCCAGAGTCCCTCCAAGAAAAGTGGGAATGAGAGACTAAGAGATGAACCCACCAGTTTGTGCCCACACGAACAGGAAAGAGGGGAATTGGTGAAGAAAGACAAGCTCTTGTCCTGTCCATGGCGCTCATCTAAACAGCTTAATAAGACTTGTGAAGTTGTCCCATGCTGAGGTGCTAAAAGCTCTATTAAATAGCCATGAACTTTTTGAAATAGAATAAAGACAATAATAAAGCCCAGAAGGGATTCAGCAAAGGGGATAACGTGGAGGAGGAGACAGCTTAGGCAGAGGTTGACAATGACAACAGAACAGCAAGTCCTCTCTGTAGGTCAGAAAAATGGTTTGAAAAGGGTAAAGAGTGCACTGAGATGACAACAGTTTCTGCTGATACCATCAAAGTCCTGCTTTGCTTCAAGTCATGTGTCTCTGTGATGTAAAATTTAGGCCCAGGCATTTCTAAAGAGGTGGTCCAGCATGTTCCAGTTGAGCTGAGCACCACAGGTGGTGGTTGCTCATCCAGCAGAGGCAGCTCTCCGGATGGTTCCGTGCTGCATATGTCTGGGCTCACTGCTTTCCAGTTTATGCCTGTTTACTTACAGTGTGCATTGGCAGGAAAATTCGGTGATGCACTCTATATGAGACTGAAAAAAGAGACTTGACTATGAATGAAACCACTAACATGAGAATTAACTGAAACGGTTTGGCAAAGTCATTTGTTCCATTCTCACTGCCCTGATTTGTCAGAAGTCACGTAAACACGTGAAGAAAATATTTCTGTTTAATTGGTTGTAGGAAACGGATGCCCTATAAATTAATTACCTCTTTAATGTTTAAAAGGTTATGTCCTGTTCATTTTATGACTGATTAGTATCATTTCGCTAGAATGAGTAAGTTTGAGGTCATCCAATATTTGAAAAGCATAGTTTGCTACTTTCTGTGATCTGATGCTTTCGAGGGCACAAAATATGTCTGGGGATGTCAGGGTGTCAGTGTCTCTTTCTAAACATCAGTGAACGATAATTAATTGTTTCCTGTAATCTAATTCATTGATTTTCTCTATTTGAGGTGATCCAGGGAACAGCTTTACTCCAGGGATTAATTACAGAGAGAGAGTGAGAGTACACATATACTCATGAACATATTTTTGCTAGTTAATACTAATGAGGATTTTTTTGCAACCGCACGGCAGACATAGATTCAACTGAAGGAGAATTACACAGTATCTGACAGATAACTGTGCCCACACTTAGAAGCCCCTTTTGGTGTCTGAAAAGAGTGTGCTCTTTATTAGCGAAATACCTCAATTTTTGAGGTTGGCCACCAGCAGATGGACCTCCCAGAGCCTCTTGGTTCATCAAGGCGGGAGCCTGCAGTCTCCTCCACTGGCTGCTATACCAAAGCTGTTTGGCGAGGAGCACAGAGGATTGCTGGATTGTCATATTGGGTTTTATTCTTTAACTTTCTTGAGCTTTATCAAGAGACGGTGAATGGCCTAGACTGTTTCTGTAGCTTTGTGCTTTGGCACAAGGTTACCAAACTGCTGTTTAGATATAGCATGTAGAAACAGTAAACTTAGGCATTTGCAACTCTGGGGGACTTTTTTGTGTTTCTAACGATTTTTTTTCAACCTTCCCCACATGAAATCACAGTGGATAAAGCAGAGATACATAAACTAGTTATCTCATTGCAAAAGCAATTACCTGCCCACCTTCACCTTTCTTCAAACAGCCTTTATTTCTACACCTCTGGTTTCTGCTGCATATCCCAGGGTGAAGAGCCGTGTTTAGGCCCCGTCTTACTGAGTCATGTCCAGTTTCTGCACAAACAGCTGAGGAGAAGCAGCAAATGGAGGGCAACATAGACTAGACCATGGATTCCATTGGGGAAGCCAAAATTAGCTGAAAGAACTATGTTGTAGGACAGTTTCTGGAAAAGTAGTCTCTGTCCTGGTAGAGATGCAGCTTCGTCAGTTGTATGAAGAATTGCTGGCTTAAAGTAGAGAGACGACTTCTTGCTATAGCTTATGTGAAGTTTGGCTTCTCTTTTCCTTGGTGAGTTCATTTGTGCAGGTGATGTGGTAACTTGAGAAATTTATTAGAATATTATCAAGTACAATGTTAGTATTCTCAACAGGCTGAGGAGCTGTTTTGGAGAGACAAGGATTAGAGATAAAGATGCACACTGAATCTTATTTCCCATTACAGGTGGGAGGTGTTTTTTTCTGCTAAGATGAAAGTTGCTAAAGATAATTTAAAAATGAGTGAAACTGAAGTCCTCCAAAAACTTGTTTACAGTTAGACTTGCAGAATGTGTGAAATTAATTATTCCATAGCGCTCTGCTTTGAAAATGTTAAGTAGAAGTTGTCGGGAGTTGTGTGCTGTGGTTATTGCTACTGTAAAAATAACTAGGAGTGCTCTTGCTCTGGAGACCAGAGAAGTACAGATCACATATAGTCCCCAACCACAGTTTAGTGGGTCTTCTTCATTTTGGCAGAGGCTGTAAAGAGGGAGGATACTTCGGCAGTGTAAATACTTGTGAGGTCACATCTGCTCTGCCTCTTGAATTTGAGGCTTTGTTGAGTTGAAGACTTTTCTGATATAAATGGAAAATTCCTATCTTCTTCAGACTGAATTGGGCTGATAGGATAGAATTTAGTCAAACTTGTGCTGTTTGCTTTAAATTTACTGTATAGTGGAGGGCATACTACAATTCTTCTTTTTATTTGCTCGGCATCCAGCCTGAAGGATTTGGGGTGCATTTAGGAGAAGCACAGAACTCTTGTAGGTGTGATAGCAGTGATGAGGAGCCCTGACACGATGGTGGGGTGGGCCTGGAGGTGGGGTGTCCAGGGCCCCGCCTGGTCTGCTGCAGTTTACTGGAGCTTTTGGAGGTACATTGTTATCTCTGTGTGTATGTTTTCCTTTCTGTGAATGGAAATGGTATCTCTGTAACTCTGTGGGTGGGGGGGGTTGATCTAGGTGATGTCTCTGCAATGCTTCTGAATGCAAAAAATACTGTATTCACTTCCCTCTTTCGTTACATCTGTAGACCCAGACTGCAAGGTGAATCAACCCAGTGTTAGGTGCTGTAGTTTGATGTGTCTGTTGGTCTGTCCCTCCCCCATCCCTAAAATGCAGCCCTGAGTGCTTCAGACTGAGTAATCACAGGAATATGAATCAGTGAAAGCTGAAAAAATTTGATACTAAATTTTTTTATGCCTTAGCAGCTTGTTTCTAAAAAGGGGTGACTTGATATTTATGCATTAAGCTTTTGTGTTGGTGATAGAAGCACTCACAAACGGCCTATCATTCACCTTTTTAGCGTGTTGCGCTGTGTGCCGTATGATCCTCAGGCACTGCTCTTCTGGGGTGCAGGAGCGTGACCGCTGAATACAGCACTTGTGTAGTAGATACACATGAAGAGGTAGAATTGGCATTAATCGAAAAACGTAATTGGAGCTTTCCAAATGTGTGAGTACTTGACTTGTGTTTTGTTGTTATTATTCTTATTGTCATGTTTTCTGCTTTGATGTAACTTTCTGACATGCACATCAGACACTTCGGTGTATGGCCCAGCGGCGGCAAATCTCTGCGTGCTCCTCTGTAGCAGTGCTGCAGAGCCTGTAAGCACATTAGACTTCCCAGGGAAAATACCCTCTGCATCTGGGAGAGGTTAAATGTTCCAGGGGAGAGGTTAAACATTCGTTTTGTCCTCTGCTTCTGTAATTCTAGAAGCCAGATTAGTTCTGAATCATCTGAACCACATTCATTCAAGATTAATGAGAAAGACCAAGTATGGAAAATTTCAGCTGGTAAAGCTCCTTGGCTTTGAGCAAGTGGTGGAGGGGGAGTTCGTACTGGCGGCAGCCTGCAAGTCATGCTTAGTTTTGAGTTTCCTTAGTACTTAAATTGGTGAAATGGGGAATCTCACCATAGCAGATAAATGAGAATTACAGCAAGCGACATGAGCTGAGGGGGGTTACGCGTGTGGGGGACAGGACTTTAAAGGTCTCCCTTCCTATTTCTGTTTCTTTGGATATCAGGTTTGTCCTTTTGCATACGCACATGTTTCTAACTTTGTGCATGTTCAAGGTACATTGGTGTCTTTAAAATTAACAAGCAGGGTATTCTCACTAATGGGTGACAAGCTGTTGGTAATCTCGAGTCCAGCTGACTGACAGGTTATGGTTAAGATGTGGTTGGCAATCTGAGTGGGAGCCTCACGTAGGAAGTATCCATGAAATCCAGGCAGGTCTACCAGCAATGCCGTTTGAAGTTTTGCAAAAATAATGAACAGGCAATTCAGGACTAGGTAACAGAAGTCAGTTGGGTGACCTTGGGCTTTATAAAAATTTAATCAGTTTCAATTTGGGAGTAATGCTTGTTTCAGTAGAGCCTTCCAGTGTCCTGCCTGGCTGGCAGCTCTGCGGTTTCACTGCAGTTCAGTTGCTCAGGTGGTCAGCCTGGAGTTCTCTTAGAGCTTTGCATTGTAGCATTAACTTTCTAAACAGACTCTTTACAGCAAGTTGAAAATGAAGGTGAGCCTAGGTATAGGCAATTCCTAGGACTCATTTATTTTCTAGAATCTGAGATGAAATATTTTTTTTGTTTTTCTTGCAGTGCAATTCTAATCCAGTAAAACCAAAACAGAAATGAACCTCTTCTCCCTGATTTGTTTTGCAGTAAATGAAAGCTGTGGTCAGAAAACTGGAGTGCTCCATTTCTGATTTAGTAGAAGAGAATCCAACTTCTCCCCACTGGCCAGGTCAGCGTTTGATGCTGCTGCAGCCCCAAAGAGGCCACAGTTCCCTGTGGATGGGGCTGTGGATGTCTATAAATGGGATCTTCACTTCATCTGGGATTCAGGGGACTGACCTGCGGTGCCTGCATGAGCTGGCACAGACACGCTCGGTAGCACATGAGCAGGTTTAGATAACTCTCAAGTTTCCCCAGCCTGATGACCACCAGTTTTTCCATCCAGTGATAGATGGTCTAGGAGCTATTTAATAGAAGTTGTGAAATAAGGAGAAACATAGCACTTTCAGCATGTGAAGTAACCTGCAGTGTTTTTTCTTACTTCAAATAGAGGAAGCAGGAACAAGTAACAGCCCATGGTCTAGGAGTGAGCTGTGTTGTTCCTTCTTTAACTACATGCACTTCAAAAGACTATTCCCTTGCCTATTGTGTTGTTACTTAACAATTCTTTATTCCTCCCAGAGATACATAGACTATGACATTCCTGTTTTTAACAGAGAAGAAGAAAAAAAAAAAATCTGAGACAGAAAGGATGAAATTACTTGCCTGGAGTCATTGTGTGATTCAGTAGTAGAGGCAGAATTAGAATTGGAGGCTGATAGCCAGCATCTCCCCATTCCCAACGGAGACAAATCTTTTTTAATTAAAAGTAACGTGGGACAGTTGTCTCACCATGAATTTTCAAATAGATCAGGACTTTCTTCTCTGTCAGTGTTCACAATAAATCTGTTAAAATATGTAAACATGGATTAGTGAGGAATTTGCATTTTACACTATGGCTGGCATACCTCAAATTGCCATCTCGTTTAAAACAACTCTCTAGAATCATTAGAATTTTTTTTTTTTTAATTTAAAGAATAAATCCTCCATTGCTGTCCATAAATATATACTCAGCTCTTGGCAAAGACTAAAATTCTGGCTGAGGGCTACGGAGTCCCACCAAGGGGACAAGAAGGCTTCGTAGATCGTGTCAGCAGTGAGAGGGGCCTTTTGAACACCACAGCAGAGTTGTTCATGGGCTCTTAAAGACATATCACCATGTTTTGCTCGAAATTAGGAATTACCCTTTTTATCCCTAATTCTGGAAATTTGAGAAGCTCTTTTTATCTTATTTTTTTATTTCTTTCTCTCTATTTTCTTGCTTAATTATTTATTTTAAGTGGAGATGGTGGCAAGAGAATGGCTTTGGCTATTTGGGGATGTAAAGATTTGGCCAACTTTCTGCTTCATCCTTCAAAAAGTAACATTACATTTTATTTTAAAGTGTTTTGTGAATAGCTTTCTTAAACAACTTTTCTTCTGTCTTTAATAAAAATTTTGATGTAATGCCTCTGGCAGTTGTGTCATATAGAAAACTCATTTAAGAGTGCGCAAGAGCTCAGAATTTGGTTATTCGCTCGAAAATGTGTTAGACACCCTAGAGAAACCAAGAAAGACTCCATCTA
Organism: Streptopelia decaocto; assembly: GCF_964273445.1. Taxonomy (NCBI): domain Eukaryota; kingdom Metazoa; phylum Chordata; class Aves; order Columbiformes; family Columbidae; genus Streptopelia; species Streptopelia decaocto. The sequence continues at coordinate 18,950,802 of NC_138661.1, forward strand.
GGAGCTTAAAGTCTCCATCCCACATGTCGCAGTAAGTGAGAGATACCAAGAGGCAATAAAAGAGGGAATTGCAGAGGAAGGAGAAGCATTACCAGAATATTAGATCAGCCTTCATAAATTAAAAATTAGTATTGTGAATTCATAAATCTCTTTAAGAATAATGTTTTGTCAGTTATGGAAAATTCGAGAAGATAGAGTAATGCATTTATAGATTTAAAATCTCTAAAGTAATCAGTTTTCATTAAAATCAGGAAATACCTTAACACCTACCTTCCAGATTTTTTCATGTGTTGTCATTAGCCCGGGTTAGCGAGGTTTTTTCCCTTTGATTGGAGAGGAAGCTTGCTTGACTGTTGCTAGGTGATCACTAATTGTGATATTAACTGCCAGCAAGCTGCTGGCAGGGATTATCATTTTTTTTTTTTCCTTGTTAACAAAACGCGTGTGTTAGAGGTGCAGCTGTATCTAAATGTGTCTGTATTGCTCAAAATTTATAACGGGAGTAATATATTCTTTAATACAACTACGGTTATGTACCCAGATATAGAGCATTAACCTCTCTTTGCCGTGAAGTAGTGTTATTAGCCCACATCCAGTAATGGCATTAAAGGTGAGTGTAGAAAACAAAGCTGATATGACAGTAGAGGGATCTGAGCTCCCTGGTGCAAGCAGTGAAGAGCTGACAAGCATTTAGAGGAGCCCTCAACCAGAGTGAGATGCCGCCTGTCCCTTTTCACTCTGCAGGTTCATGGTGGTGTGGTTTGGACCGAGGGGCCTCCTCCCGTGCGGTCTGACAGCCGCTCTGCAGACTGCGTTTGTGCAGCCAAGAGGGCTGATCATCACCGTGGTCGTGAACGTTTGTCATGCCTTACGCAGGGTGACTGCCGTAAGGAAGTACAATTCATCTGCCAGCATCAAAGGATGCTGCATTCCAACAAAAGTATACTTCTTTAAGTTTTTTTCTCAGTTACAAGTCCATCCAAAGTTTACTTCTCAAGGAACAGTAAAAATTATGATCTTCCAGCTTAGTTGCTCATCCATTTATACCTTTATACCTGTTACTTTATGCTAACAGTCTGAGTCCAGCTTGCATCTGGAGCTGAATGTACTTGTCAGGAATGTATCATTCCTGCTGCCACTAGATACAGGGTTTCATGAGCTCCAGCCAGGTAGAGGCATCTGCAGCTGTTGTTAGCAACTTGATCATAAGAATAATTGTGGTTTAGTTGCTTTTCAGAAGCTTTCAGAGGTGGGTTTATATATTTGCAAGATACTCTTGTTGGTTACTCTTCAACAAACTGGTTTGTTGTTTCCAAGTTCAGTGTCCTTGACATTTCCTTCAGTTCACTATTTGTTGGAAGCGTAGGCGAGACTTGCAATGGTTTGCACTGTGGATGGTTGGTATGCACTACTTGCAGTGCAGGTACAATGATGCCTTCGTTCCCTTCATCTGGCAGCTGCAGCTTCTGCCTCTAGGAATTGTCCTGATCACTGCTGTCCACCCTGGGGCAAAGGCTGGTGGTCACAGTGAACTGGGTGCTCTCCCATCCACCTGTTATGCAGCACTGGGAACTTAACTGAGCTTGTTAGGAGAGGAAGAGTCATATTTTCTCCTGCCACACCTTTTTACAAAATCTGTGGGCTGAGCTGGATGTTGAGGCACCTCAGTCAATCATTTTTGCCACTGGTAAGGGCTGGAGAGAGGATCCTCTGTGTCGCTGGAGCCAGTTTGTGGTCTAGCAGCTGTTTGCTTACTGCAGGCTCTGTGTTGGGCATATTGTGTGCAACAGCTTGTTAGCTTAGGGCTGGCACCGAGCTGTCCTGCCCTGCCCTCTGGGCATCCCTGCGGGTGTGCTTTGGCACCAGCTGTGCCCCAGCAGCTGTGCCCCAGCAGCTGTGCCCCAGCAGCTGTGCCCCAGCAGCTGTGCCCCAGCAGCTGTGCCCAGCGCCTCTTGGCTGTGCTGGGCTGAGGTGAGCGTGGAGCATCTTCCCTGCCTCCCCACTGAGCCTTCCTTCTCGGGGCCAATAGCTCTCAGCTTCAGGGGCCATTGAACTGTGCATTGTTTGTTTGTTTTCCCCCCCTTCCTCTGTCCTCCTCCTTACCCTCTGGACATACTTGGTAACGCAGTCATTGGCCTATATTTATTGCCTTCCGTGTTTTTATCATTCCTTAATTGTGGCGTGTAGTCCCACACAATTAAATTTGTTTTGAGTTTTTAGTTGTTTGGGTTTTTAAGCCCTATTAATCATGCCTCTCTGACAAAGAGGCCTGTGAGAGTTTTTGGCATAGTTGTGAAATACAGCAATGTGAGAGAGAATTCATACCCTGGCTTTTTTTGAGTGCTTGACTTAAAGAATTGCAGTCTCCTTGCTCTAATGTGAATTCCAGAAGACAAAGGATTTATATTTACTTTTTGAGTTTCTTGAAGCCTATGCACCTTTTAAAGATTTTTATAAATGTGTGGCATATGTTTTGGTGTAAACAATTAATTGGGGACGGGGGGCTCACGCATGTTGTTGCTTCTATGTGCCCTGGGAGCTTCTGGTTGGGCTGGCTGGCTGCCATGAACCCTCACTGGCTGGCCGGCCAGCCTTCACATCAGCCTGGTTTCCAGCATGAGCGGTGTCCAAATCAACACATTCCCATGGAATGTTTTAGGTTTCAGTAAAGCAACATTTTCCTATGGAAAAGCCTTCCCTCAGAGAAATACCTGCTGGCTCGCAGTCAGGCAGCTTCCCGTGCCCAGGGCCCTGCGGCATGACGGAGCTTCCTACTGGTTGTGTCATCAGAGTAAAAGCAGTTCATCGTTTGCCTTGAGCGGAAATTGAGTCCCACTTGTCATTAAAAGTCGATAGCAAACACGCAGGAAGGGTTGGATTTGATCGGGGTGATTCCCAGTTCCAGGTATCTCATTTCACACAAGCAGATGCTGATGAGTTAAACACTGTCACTTGTCGGTACTCGCAGCTGCTGTTTTTCAGCAAGTGTGTGAGTACTTCATTTGGTCCCTGTGGCAGTGCACGGATGCCACAGTGACACTGACTGTGCCTCAGAGAGAGGAGGATTCTGCACTGAACAGGCATGAACATACGCCCCTGGATGCTGTTCTATGTATTTGCTACAAATACTGTTGCAGCCTGGATATATATCCCTTTGGCTGGGGTTATGCTTGAACCGATAGTACTTTCTGCAAATCAAACCAGTGGTCCTTGACAGGGAACTGTTGGCTTTTCACATGTCATCTTATCCATAAACTATACTAATTCATGTTCTTGCAAGATGCTTGTTTGAATTCTCAGCTCTTTAGGAGTGGTCCGAGTCTGTCTCCTCCCGCAAACGCCTTGTGCGCATCTGCTGCTGGGAGTTAAATAGGTCTGAACCTGCACACAAGGAAAATGGATTAGGCCACAAGTTTCTTCACACTGATAAAAAAGTTCAAACTAGTTACTCCTTTTCTTCTACTAGCTGTGTGGGGATTTATTAGAAATTAAATGTTACTTTGGTCAGTGTGTTTAGTTAATAAGTTTGGGGAAAAACTCTGCCATCAATAATACTAACTGCATAAATATTCATCTTACAGCACATATTGATTACAAAAGAAAATTCTAAAAACAGATTTTGCATTTTTTATTTTGCCTAAATACAGAATATGCTGTTAGTTCTATAGGAGGACCAGCCACTCTTCTCCAGTAGATTATGGACTAAACTGAAGAAACTGTTCATTTGAAAAAACACCTGGGATGGACCAATTTATTTTTTTTTTTTAATCGGTGGTCTTTAGCAGAATAAACTTCTTCAAACGGTTTCATAATCTGGAACAGAGAAGCAGCATCTTTTAAACACTTTAAAGTGAGAGTTTAACCCCGTCACTTCTTAACTTGAAATATGTTTAAATAATTAATGCCATCTGAGACTTCACGTGTAAAAGTTTGCAAACAGAAAGATAATTTATCCGACACAGATCATGCATAGCTAAGTTTCAGCAAAGCCCTGCAAACACAGAAGTTTGTTGTTTGAAAGGCTTGACCAGTTGCTCTGGTACATTATTTATATGCTTGAATTCTTTAGCTTCTTTCCCTGGGAAGGCACAGTTAATTTTCTCAGTTCATGTGGGTTTGTGCTGAATTAGACAGAGGTTTTTATGAGAGCCTTGGGCCTTTTTTTCAAGTTGGAAAATAAGATAAATCACTTTGGCTTTGTTTTTCTGGTGGAGACATTTTGTCTATTCAAATATATACACTTTCCCCTCTCCTTTATTTAACCCTCTTCCACTCATGTACAGGCGTACAGCAGTGTGACAGTAAATTTTTTCTGTGGCTAAATTTCAGAATGTCACCATTTTTGTCCTTGGGCTTTTGAGAGGTATATAGTTGCCATACTGTGATTTCTGATTTCTGTGACAAATTTGTATGGTATGAAGACTGCGCTATGGCTTTCCTCTTGTAGCTTGATGGGTCGAGTCCCAGAGATTACCGTGGACTCTGATGCACTCCAGAACTGTGAGCCTGTCCTGCAGGAGCGTGAAGGCCCTCAACAGCTCTTGACCTGCCTGTGAGTTGAGGAGCTACACTTGAAGAGCTGGCGCTTACTATAGGGAATGCAAACAATCGGTTACATTAAGCCCTATGAAGTGAATGCAACATGTTCAAATGAGTGCATGACCCTGCACACTCCAGCGCTTATGAATGTAGACTACTTAACTTCTTTGTGGTCGTTTTGGTCTCTTTCTCAACTCCCCTTTTTATTCAGGAGTATCCAAGGCTTTTCTTACTCATTTAATTGCTTTGGATCCTTATACAGTCTATATTTTAACATAGTGAAGTTTTTACACGTTAGCACAAGAGTCTCTGCAGAATAATTGTGAAAGCAGTGTGTTTTTTATATATGGCATTTTATCAGAACTTTGCTAATGCTGTCAATATAATAGACAACATCTGTTTTCCATTTCATTGCATTTTGTGTAGTGGTAGTCAGCTCAAGAGGAGACAAAAGTAACTTTGAACCAAAATGGCGTGTGGGGCTTGGTTCACAATTTGCATCCAAAAAAGCAGGTGGGTTACCTTAAAAAGGCGGAGTGCCTTACAGTAATCTTATGGAAGGATATTTAGTCCTTTGCCTTTGACTCGTGCTTGAATTTGGGCATAGGGCAATTATATATATCTATATAGCATAGTTTCGTGATACTAATTTCAATAAAAGCTTAGTATATTAAAATACCTATGATTGTCTTTAGGTTTTAGGGGACTTTGAAACCTGTTTCATGACTACAGGGACAACTTTCTGGCAATCTGTCGCTTCCACCTGCTTTGACAGCAGTGCAACAAATCTTTTCCATGTTTTTAGTTATTTCCCTTAGGTACTGTGCTTTTAAAATACATGTAGCGCCTGGGCCCGAGGATGTGACCAGTGATGTTCTGCGGGGAGGGCCTCTCCTGGGGAGGATGGACCAGGAGCAGTGGTGGCGGCGGCAGCTGTCTCGCTCTGGGGAGGAAGAGCTGTGCTGGGCAACAGTCACCTGTGCTGCTGAGGAAAGGGCAAGGTCAGCTTTTGTGTGCAGGGGAAGCACAAGTGTTATTAGGAATACCTGAGGGAACTAGGGTTCTTTAGCCTGGAGAAAAGGAGGCTGAGGGGAGACCTTGTTGCTCTCTCCAGCTCTCTCCTGAAAGGAGGTTGTAGCATGGAGGGTATTGGTCTTTCCTCCCAAGTAGCAAGTGACAGGATGAAAGGAAATGGCCTCTAGTTGTGCTAGGGGAGGTTTAGACTGGATATTGGGAAACGTTTTTTCATGGAAATGGTCGTCGGGTGTTGGAACAGGCTACCCAGGGAAGTGGTTGAGTCACCATCCCTGGAGGTGTTTAAAAGACACATAGGTGAGGCTCTTAGGGACATAATTTAGTGCCAGAGTTAGGTTATAGTTGGCTTGATGATCGTAAGGGTCTCTTCCAACCAAAATGATTCTGTTATTCTATGAAGATGTGTCCTTCTGCCAACAGACACAGCTGTGGTGGTGTGGGTGCTGTGGCGTGGGAGGGGAAGGTGCGGGCGGCCATGAGGCGCTTCCTCGCCGCCTCTCCTCCGCTCAGCCTGCCAGCGCTGCGGGCACAGGAGTGGGTGCTCCACAGCGCCGCGGGCTGCTCAGAGGCAACAGCAGAGGAAACAAGGTTTAGAGGATCCTACCACTGTTCCCTCCTCTTCCCTTTCCTATGTTTGAATGTGTTCTACTCCTTCAGCCACAGCTGTCACCAGGAGAGGCCTCTGAGGGGCCATTGTCTTCGGGCAGACTCTGTGTGAGCAGGATGCCAAGGGAAAGAGGGACCTGGTGATGGCCTGAGCTCAGGGAAGGGCTTTTGGGCAAACAGGTGCTCACGCCGTGGCCACCACCCCACTGGGGGTCTCAGAAGAACCATCACAGCCACCAAGCACGCACACGTGGCAAAGGCCAGGCCTCATTAACGCTGGTGGGACAGCTTGCTGCGCTATGTTCCCGTGCATCGAGGTGACCTTGGTGTCTGGGGGGGTTTGGTGGGCGAAGAGCTCTGGTGGGAGCACAGAAACCAGCCACTGTCTGGCCAAGGCTTTTCTGGGTTACTGTGTTTGGGGGTAGCGTGGTGTTATGGCTGAGTAAAAGCCATAAAGCATTTGGGTTTTTAGCAGATGGCTTTGAGAAAAGGCATGTATTTTGCTGTACTGTGAATTCAGTAAATATTTTTGACGCTGATTTTTTTTTTTTTTTTAATTCGAAATTGCTTTTTTCTGTCTTCCTCCTAAGAGAGTGTGGGTGTGTGCTTTGCTGAGGAGGTTTTTCCTTGTGAAGAGAAAGTGAATCTTGAATCAAATTAACCTATTTTTAACATGAAATTTTAGACCCTTGCTTGAAGGGTTACGTTAGCTTGAATGTTACATTATCTTTAAAACCAAAACAGAACTAATGCAAATAGTAACTAATAATTGTTTAATGTAAATGAAATTTTCTTTACACGTATTTCTTATTTCCTTTAGCACATCAGGTCCACCCATTTGGCCAGGAAGCACCTTCTTCAAGAGAAATGGAGCCCTTCTACAAGGTAAGTGACTGATACTATGTCTTAGAGTAGCTGTTCCTAACAAATACCTCTTGCAAATTGCACAACTTTTGTAATATTCACTGGGCAAGAAGTAACCAAATGTTTTTTGTTTCCTTTAACCTGTCTCCTTTATTGCGCACCTGGTGCCTTGAAAATGACGATTTACTACGTACAGTGAGTGTAGTCTATGAAAGTTGCTGCTTTTTTTCTTTCCTCGGATTATTGATTTGCTTACTGTAAAATGTGGCAAAGGGTGGCTTTTTTTTTTTTCCATTGTGTGGATAAAGAGTGCCTGGGCGGAAATGTTCCAGGACCACTGCTTTTAGTTCTGTGGGTGAAGCAAGGTTGTCCTTTGGGAGAGATTCTTTCTTGTACTTCCTAGTTGTGCTGATAGCAAAATGTACTCGAAGGTAGGTAGCGAAGCTGTGGTGGGGAAAACAGTGGCAGAGTATTTGTCTTAAGAAACCTACCATATTTGATGATGCTTATATTCATAGAGGAATGTTAAATATCTTATTTCCGTTGGATGGACAACATAAACAGAATCTGTATGACTGCAGTTTTGATATCTAGACATTCAGTCTGTCTTACTAGACTTTTAAAAATAATTCAAAATAATTGTTTGCTGCTCAGTGTGTTTATATTTCTTAACGGAAGTGTCTTGGGAATGCAGAAGGCTGTTTCCTCAGACTGCCTGCATTTTTCTGTGGTGCAAAAGTAACCTACGCTGCTTGGGATGGTTTTATGGTGTTTGCAAGTGTTTGTCCATGAAGTGTCTCAGTTTTGTGTTCATTCTCATGGTGCCAAGAGTTTTCTGTCTTTCTTACTGGCAGAATAAGCTGTATAATGTTCTCTGGAATGCTAATGCGTATCACCTAGGATGGAGCCTTACTCACTACTGGGCTCACAAGCAAATGATTGGCAGGGAGTATCGCTCACCTTCCACGCACCAAAGTAATCCAGCATCTGCAGTTTACCTGAAAATATTTTTCAGCTGATTCCTTGTACATACCTTAAGAATTTGCATAATTTCTATTGTCTAGTATCTATGCTGAGATTTGTTCAAACTTTAAATACTTTAAAGCATTCAGATTATTTCCTAACACTAGGAGATGGTATAAATGGTAGAGGTTGGCAGCTTTTGGCTTTAGTCTTGATAAGATAGATCTGCTACCTTTGCAGTCCTTCCTAATGGAAGGAACTACTTTTTTTTTTTTTTTTTTTAAGGAAAAAAGAAAGCTATTTTGATATTGGATATGCTTGATTCGTTTTCAGTTGTTCTGCAATTCTGGTTCTACAATTCTGTACCTGCACCTATACAGTCTTTGTAATTTGAGTTCATAATATGTAAACTACTCTGTCAAGTCTGCATGGCACTAATGTTTTACCTCTTCTTATGATGCAAGATATCCAGGAATTAACAACTGATTTGTAATCCTTCCTGTCTCAGTTGTTGTTTAAAGCATTTTCTCAAAAAAGAAGAGTATACTGTTCTCCACCCTCTTCTCCTCTGCCCTACTCTGCCTTCCAAATTGGGAAATAAAACCTAAAAGCCCAAAACATTTCAGTATATTAAATAAATAGAGAAAAAGAGAGAGATGAGTGCCTTTTCAAGCAACTAACAAAGCCTAACACATCTTTAACTGGGTTGGCATTCTGCGTTGACAATCCAAGTGGAAAACCCGGCCAATTAGAACTCTAATATGCGTGACACAACTGGGGTTGGAAGGATGAGAGTGTGTGAAGAAAAACCTCACTGAAGTAATCTTTTAACACTTCCTGGTTTTAATTTTAAAACAAGAAAATAACTTAACCAAGCCTTTATTTTTTTCTTTGTGTCTGTCTTTCATTTTTCCCTACGATGAGCTCTCTCACATGCAGACTTCAGCAGGTTGCATGGAAATAGTGCATCCACCTCTTTGCTGCTTCTGACTGTCTTCTTCCAGAAGACCTGTGCAGAGGACTGGGAGAGAGTGCAGGGAGCTGTGAGATGAAGGGGTAGATGTTTGTCAGGTCCTACCTTACATGACCATCTTAAGTTTCTTTTTTCGGTGCTTATATCCAGTTTAATGCAAACAGGTGAATGAAAAATTGTCTTGATTATCGGTTTCAAGTTGTAGTACTGCCTTTTGATAGGCAGAAGTTGAGGTAAAAAAAGGATTTAAAATTATTTTCACTTGATAAATGTTTTGCTATCTTTGAAAAGAATGTTTGGGATGTGTTATAGACAATAATACAGAATAATTCTGAAATTTTAGTAAATGTGATACTCACATTTCACACCTCATTTCTTCTTAGTTGTTAAGGAAAATGCTCTTTTTCTGGTCTGGGGAATGAAAATTCTGCTATGTAAGTAGTACTTTTTTTAGCCAAGAAAGGGTTGTAGATGCTCCTGGTTTCCATTCATTTTATACCTGAACTATTTGGCAAAGTAATCCTAACCATTGTCAAGCATTTAATGTATCTCTTAGAGAAAGTGGCTGAGAAACCAGTTATCTGTGTACCTTAAAATAGCAAAGGAGGAGAAAAGGAAGCTAAAATTCATAGTAGCTATTCTGTATCCTTAATGTCTTTGACACGAGCAGGATTAATTCTCTGTTCCTTCCTGGGTGTCTTTGCTTGTACTTTTTTGAAGATTTTTGAACAAAATATTTAGATGCCTTTTTCTTTTTGTCTATGATTTTATTAGATATGAGATGGCTAACTCAGTTTGTTTTTTGAGAATCGTGGTACTGCTGTTTCTAGGATTAACTCTCTAAGCAAAATAAATGAAAAAATAAATTTACTTTTTGTGTTAGTTCACCTGCTCAAGTGCTTCTTGAAATGTTGAGCTCCTTCTGCGAGGTGAGGATTGCTCATTATATCCTTGTGCTCTTTGGACTTCTCATGAAGTCCCATGCAGAGCTTAATACAGGTAGGGCCTTCAGCCTTACCATACTCTGTTACCTTCTCTCAAAACTTAACTTGTATGTCCGTGGAGATTGCTGTGTTTGAGTCTTCAGGATTCCCAGATAAAAGAGATTTTTGCTCTTACTGCTTTACTTTCTCTGTTGTTTTTTTTTAACTTGTTATTGTACATACTGTGGTTTTGTTTCAAATCATGGCTTACTTTTTTTAAACCTGCTCCATGGAGAGCCTTTGCCACTGATTTTTTCTGTTCTCAGCTGTCATAACATCCATTTTTATTTAATAAAGTGTATGAGAGGAAAAAGTCTTTATGGTGGAAAAGATTTAGACATATTTTGAACTGTTGAGGACCTTGTGCTGAGTGAGATAGGTGGAGACATAATCGCATTAACTTCAAGACCTTGAAACTAATGCATTGTGTTCAGATAAGGTCAGTTTTGTTGCCTCTGCTCTGGTCTTGGGTATTAAGCTTATGTTATAGACTAGATGCAGTCACTCATCAATGGTAATAAAACTGTTTTGCTCTCAATATATCTAACATTCTCTCTGAATAAATTAAAAATACATCTTCAAATTAACTTTTAGCAGCAGTTGTGTAAATGCCAGCTGCTGAGTGCCACCTGCAAGGTGTAACTGGACTGTGGAGGGGTTTGGATTTGTTTCTTAAAGACAACTTAAATTTTGAGGGAAAAAAACAACAAACCACCCTCTTTTGTCTTATTTGCTCTCACACTTAAACTAAATGCATCTATTACTATGCCTTCTTGTATCAAATCTGTTCTGTCCTGAGTTGCAAGGAAGTATACATAGAAGGTGCTTGTGGGTGTAATTACAGCGGGTGCAGAAACAGAGCGCCGTACAGTGAAAACAGTGATCTGCGTCTGCTCGTGCTGCTGCAGTGGGAATTGAAACGGGTGCAAGAGCTCCAGGAGTTGCTCCAGAAGATGGGAGAGCTCGGTGACTGGGCAGCAGCTGCTGTAAAGCAACACCTCCCCTCTGGTTTACAGCAAGTACGCGTCTGTCAGGCTTAGCGCCATTCTTGGGTATGTGTCCTGAGTTTCCAGTCAAAGCCTGGCAGAAGTAGGCCCTCGTAGTTGTGATTCTTCATCATCCAGGGAAAGAAAGTGAACCTGGGTCACCCAGTCCCTATTGCTGTTGGAGCTGAAAACTGAGACAGCCCTCATCACTGTGACTAGATGGTCACCCTGGATTGCGGCTTCCAGCAGTTCCCGACCAGCTGGAGGTACAGTCATGATCCTTCCTGTGCTCTCTGCTTTCTTGTGCGAGCAAGGTCCTCCACTTCCACTTCTGATGATCAGTGCTGTTTAAATCTGCTGACTGTGGATGTTAAATCAAAGACATGAGCTCTTGCTTCAGAGATCCTGCAGACCCAGACTCACACCTGTGAACAGCATTTCAGCACTCAGTGAACTGAATTCAGACTGCATGGCTTTCCTTTGAAGCCACAATTCTCTTTTAATTGGGATGGAAAAAGAGATGGGCAGAAATCCCTTCCCATTCACAAAGCACAGGAGGGGAAGAGTGAAGAGTCACGTGTGGCCTCTGGTCCCTCTTGGCTGAGGGAGCCTGAGAAAGGAGGGATTGTTTTCCCCAGACCTCACAAGCTGCTTTGTTCTCTCTTTAGTATCAGCTGCAGGGAACAGGCATCCTCATGCTTCAGGACAGAGCGAGCGGTAGGATGCTCACATGGAGATGGCTAGGCCTCTTCTCTGGGAAAGCATCGTATGAGACACGTTCGTCTCTCTGGTGCTTCCAGCAGCCCATGCGTGACCTGCCTCAGTCCAGCTGCCAGGGCTGTAGCTGGCACCGCTGGTGAGGAGCTCTCACAAGGAAGAGTTGGAACACACTGTCTTCACAGGGTCAGGGATCACCAAAACCAGCAAAAGATGATGGCTCCGCAGTTCAGTGCAGCATGGAAATGGAAGGTCTGGGCCCTGCTGCTGCACCGATCCTTCATGCCCTCAATCTGAGATAGTGGCTTTCATGTTTTAGTGTACTGACATCCAATATCTGACCATAACGGGAGACTTTCAGGAGATTGCTAAAGCACATGGATCACTTTATTCTTTGTTGAGAGTGGTGATTTATTTTAGAGAGCAAGAAAATTGCATCCCTAATTCAGAAAACTGATTTTGTATGAAATGTGGACAGGCCAGACCTGAGAAGCCTTACATAAAAAGATGGGGAACCAGCTCATGCAACCATTTGTACAGAGATCCAGAGATATTTTTCTTCTCTAATAAGCTTGAGAATCCTTGAAATGACCGAACAGGCCATTTAATCCCATGTACATGGAGTAGTTGGAAGAAATGAAAGAGCAGACTTGGGACTTCATATTTCCAAGTGTTCGCTATTAATAGATGCACTTGCTGAGGTGGAAATAAGCCAGCAGGGAGGGGCAGAAAGGGTGCTGCTGTTGCTGGCTTACCTTGAGAAGGCTACATTAGAATTGTTTGTTCTTATAAATTAAGACATCCAGCCTACATTTTTATGTTAATGGTGACATTAGGATAAAAATATAACAACCGCTGGGACTGGTTTCTTTGGACAACAAATATTGCCAATACCGGCTACTCAGTCTTTTCTCTGGAGAGGTTTGGGAGGAGTTGTTCTTGTTACCTTCAAGATGAAAGTTGACAACAAACTCACAAAGAGAAGATGCCTGTGTGCGTGCAACCACACACATTTTCTCTCTAATAATGTGAAAAACTGGGATGTGTTTGTCAGCACCCGCCAACAAAGACTCGAGGGCCCCTGCAGGCACAGCACGCTTCTTTCTTCTGGTGGAAATTCAGTTCATGTGCTCTTTCCACAGCATGAACAGAACACGTGCATGTCATGGGTATGTGGTGGAGAGGCACAGCCCATCCCAAAATATAAGCTATATGTAGCTGCTGGTGCTAACAGGGGTCAGGAGAGGAGGCACAGGGGACAGCTGAAAGCCAAGATGATTCAGTAAGTCTCACCTGCATTTCACTTTTTTTTCATCTCAAAATAAAACCAAACTTGGAGAGAAACGCTATGTTTTCCTCTGCTACCTAGTGGTGCAAACAAAAAACAATATGGAAAGGCAGCATACATATTACAGATTATTTAATATTATGTAATACTTAAATGTAATGATGACCATAAGAAGAAAGTCCAAAAGGAATGCAGCAGTCCAGTCAGGATTGGTAGACTTAGGTGCTGTGATCTATAACACAAGCTTGGGCAAGACCCTTATGCCCAAATCCAGCTACATATTAGTTTCCAAATCTGTATTTGGGCATCTCATGTTCCCCAAGAATCTAAGTACTTGTTTTCCTCTGGATGTATGATTCCTTGTTTTTTTGCTCTATGAAGGATAGTAATAGTGCTTCTTACTGCCCAGAGCTATCAGTCTACAAAATATTTGCTCTGTGTCATATTCTGATGCTCCACTAATGAGAGAACCTTAAACAGGGGGAACCTAACTGTAAAAGAAACAGTGCTGTTTATGAGCTTTTTCAAGGAAGTGTGATTTAAGTTTCGTTGTTTTTTTTTTTTTTTTTCCCCCATTGACGTTTTGATTAAGCTGCTTATTGTGAGATACACATTTGGAAGCTGATTGCTTAACTCCATAAATGACTGTTTTGTGTTGTGAGTGTCCAGATGAGTTCCAGTTTAGTTAACTTCATCAGAAGAGCACCGGATCTTTTGACTTCACCATGTTTTCTCTTCAAATATTGCTTCTCTGAGCTCCCCTTGCACCCTCTTTGAACCTTTGGTGACAGTCATGCTCTGTGTTTGCTGGTGACTTGGCTTGGGTCAACCTCCTGAATTAATAGCAAAGGCTCTATCTCTTCTTGTTGCAGTAAATCACTTTTCATTCATGTGGCATTATTATTTAAATCAGCTTTTTTTCCCTTTCCCCCTCAGCGCCCCCCATCCCCCTCACATGAAGGGTACCTGACAGTCTCTTCAGGAGTTTCTTTTCAGGAAGATGATTCACGTGGTGCTTCCGTAGAGACTGAATATTTGAATAATTTATTTATTATTAGCATTCAGTGTGTTTGCAGTGGTGTGGTATTACTGAAGAAGTAAAATTAAGTTGGAGGGGTTGTGCAGTGTGTCCCTAAGGGAGTAATTTGAACAGCAGAGTTCTCCTTTGTTTGGGCACATGGGTAAAACCCTCGTGGGACTGCTGGGATCCTGCGGGTGCTGGTCAGGGCACGTGTTTGTGAGAGTATTTTAAAATAGCCTTAACACCATGCATTTAATTAAAAAAATCCCAGTGAGAGATGTCATTTTGCAGTGATTCACATAAAAATGGTCGGTTTGGTGTTCTCTATAGGACATTTGTATATAAGGTGCTATGCATTAGCTGTGCAGTATGCATATAGTCTGCTTATTCCTATTTTTCTAGTTGACTGTGTAAGACAGTGGCAAATGCTGTAATTTATTAGGTGCCTGAGGTGTGTTCCTGTTGATGTTAGAGCCATTAGTCACAAAATGTGACTGCTGGTTGTTTATATTCCCTGTGACCAAAACATCTGAGCTACCTTTGTCCTCTACAGTTGAGAAGGAAGAAAACTCAACTGTGGCAGACAGGCCTCGCTAATGGTCGATCACATTGCAGAGTACACAAAGATAAGTTAAATTCCTACTGGGTTTAAATTCAGTGACTTATGTCTTAGATCTGCATAGGTGTCCCTGCTATCTTTACAGATAACTTTATTTTGTAAGAGTTGCTCATATAGGCTTCTGAAATTATTACTTCTGAGTGACTCAAGATGAAGTTTACTGACTCTGTTTACCTTCCCTGATAACTGGAGAGTGTGGGTGAGTGCTGCAGCGCAAGTCCCACCACGGAGCTGACCTTGGGCAGAGGAGAGGAGACATCTGTGGGCACCTGCCTGTTCTGCCTTCAATGTCAACTGCCGTGTGAGCCATGGCAGTAAAACAGCACTTTGCAATACACACTGAAGAGAGAAATAACTGCTGCTGCTGCTGCACGTCCCCGCAGTGTTGGCCTGGCTGCCTCAATAACCAGTGTGGCGTAGGAGAGAACAGGGAGGCTCCCTGGGCATGGAGGAGGTGAGGAGCTGGATGGCCCTTGCCCAGGCAGTATTCACTGCTGAGGTCATGTACAGGTAGTGTTGCTCCCAGGATGCTGCTAAATGACTTCAGATATGTTCATAACTTCTTTTTAGGTTGGTCCTGTGTGTCGTGTGGCTGTGACTTTGTGATTTGAACACTGTAATCTACTTCCTTTAAATTGTCATTAGCTGATCTCAGGTTATTTAGGAAAAGTATCTGCTGTGACTGGCCCGCCTGTAGGCACTGGCACAGGTGCTTTTTGTCCAGAGACACATCCTTTCCCTCCCCCACATACTTATATGAGACTTAAAAACAGAAAACTGACTGTGCCGCCCTTGGGTTTCAGTTGAGTAAGGGAAGATGTAGACTAGATACAACAAGTTCCTGTCCAGTGGCTTTCTCCTTTACCAGGGCTGCCATACATCCAGGATTCCTCCGATGTTTTCCTTTCCCCATCAGGAGCTATAAGTGCTCAGAGTGTGGGGGTTGTTTGCTGTGCCCAGGGTTTCTGGATACTGGGGGCACAGTGAGAGCATCTGCTAAGGGGCTGTCACGTAGCTGGAAGACCCAGGCACGATCACTGCACATAGAGACAAGTCTGGCAGCAGTCAGTGTCAAACCTTTTTTGTAGGTGGAACTTGGGGCCAGGCCACCACTAGCTAGGCTGGGGCTTAGACTAGGAAATTTCAGTGGCCTATGGCAGGGAGGTAGTGTACCGACAGTTAGATCTCATTTTACAACAGCAGTTTTCTGAACAAGTCATGGTTAGAAACCAGCAGTAAAATTTGTATGGTGACTTGGAAAATGTTAGAGTATGTAAAGATTTATTTTCCATAACTGTGAAGTTATTGTGATTATTGCCATCAAAATCTCTGGGCTGATGAACTGCAGCATATGCTCCCTGCTGAGAGCTTATAAATGTTTGGCATTCCTAAAATGTGAAGGTGGCTGGTATTAGAAGCAATCTCAACATTCATAATTCTAGAACCTGTTTGAGAACACAGCTACAGGAGAGGCGTAAGACTGTGCTTTACATGGAGATCACTAAAATAAGTGGCAGTTGTGTTGCTATGAGCAGTTTTGGTGATACGCAGATTGCTGTGAGCAAGGGAAAGCTGTTGTCAGGTTGGCCTCTGCATTGAGTACATGTCAGGTTTCTTGAGATGGACCTATATTGAGAGAATTAAAACAGAAGCTGTGGAAATTTTTAGGATACTCTCTTGCTATGACCTGTTTGTGTGATGGGCTGTTATGTATTTTTTGAGCCCTGGGGAAGCCAAAGCTTCATAACTAGTAAACAGAAGAAAATTATGGGAAAAACAGTGATGGTGATCAAGTCCAAGCAATGTTCATGTCTTGTGGGGTGTTTCTGTGTTGATGTTGTTCATGGTTAACATTGGCAATATTTTTTCCTCTCTAACATGCCAAGAATTTCTCCCTGCTGGTCAGAGCAGATCTCTGTGCTGCTGGTTAAAGGTTGGTAAGTTCTTGGTTATATAAAAGGCATTTCTTAAACATCTAGAAGAAATGGCAAATTCATGGAAATAGCATATTACTAAGAGAGCTTAATTTCATTTGAACAATTGGGAAAAGTAGAGGCTGTCTTAAATGGGGAGGGTGGTCGGTGGCTTGCACATTTCACTGCTGTGCATTACTTAAGCTAAATGTGAAAACCAAAATCCGTTGGTTTCAGATATTGGAATAAATCTTACCACTAGAAATTCTTCAGTTCTACACTTCAGAGTATGCAGAGCTCTGGGATGGTCAAGTTCATTCTTAAAACTGTGAATGTATCACTGCAATTCATAACAGACTTGAAACTGAATTGAGACTTCAAGAGGGAAAGAGGCAGGACTTTTTTTCTTGATCAGTAGAAGTGCAGTGTGTTCCGAAACCACAGCTAGGGCTCCTTTTGGGGTAAGTAGTGCTTTACACTCCTGGTTTCAAGCTTCTTGAAGTACACTTGGCAAAGTGTACTGTGAACGTGAACCTACAGCATACAGCACTTCTTCCTTGCATCCCTCCCCTTTGTAAAGGAAAGATAAGTTGAATCTGGGTCCTGAAGGATGAACTTTTACAAAAGAGTCCTCTCTAATCAGCAGAATGGGATAAACTCTCATTTTCTTACAAAGGTTATATTTGGGAGGAATCCATAAGACTTCTAGGCTGGTAAAAGAATTTATCTTCTCTCTAATAAAGTATTATAATACTGAGCACCAATTAGAAAAGAAAACAGGACTTTTCTTTAGGTTATTTTAGGACAACCTAATTTGGACATGCCATTATATCATCCTTAGTTTCATCATATGTGTTATTTCTCTTAGTTTCCTTTCTCTTTGTAGGTCAAAGTCTCACAATACTTGCAATTGCATACAATAAGGTAATAAATTCTCTTTCTCTCTGACAATATTGTTATCTATGTCTATCCCATCTTACTGCTCTGTAGTGCACAAGAATGATTAGGTGAATTGAAATTAAATTAGTTCATACGGTGATGGGAAATTCCCGTCTCAATTTTTACATATATGCACAATTTGAATGAAGATACTAACAATGCTTCCTGCCCATCTTTCATTTTCGTATTTCTACTGTACATCCTGGCTTTGAAGTTTTTGAACATTATTTATTTATTTTGTGTGAATACACACTACATATATGAATATTTATATTAAAATATGAAATGCTGCTTTGCAAACCACATGTTGAGCTTCAACAATCAGTTTCTGATACTAATATATTAAGTAAGCTGTTTCTCCTGAGAAACAAGAACAATAAGTTGCTTCTCCTGGAGATGAAAAAATAAAATACTTAAGGCCAGATCACCTGATCAGCTATGTGTGTACAAATATGCCTGTGGGTATATTTAAATAAATGCATTTAAATATAAGTGTGTAGTTATCTGATCTACTGAATATGTACAAAGAAATACACAGTTATGTAGAATAATATCCCTCTTTGTGCTAGAGGTTTGGTGCATCTGCCCCATTCTTGTAAACTCTGAAACCCATCCATGGATGAAAAATTACCTGTAAATATGTTCTAATGTTTTTCTGGGACATCCAAGTACTTCTGTTCTTGTTTGCAAGTGTTTTCTGTGTCATCCAAATGCTAGGCCTGAGATATCAATATAGCAAAATACTAAGTTTTACTAGTTTTTCTTTGTGACAAATATTGTCCATCCTACCACCATGTGTTATATCTCTCCATTCTTCCCTGTTTTTTTCCTACGGACATTTTCTTCTCTCTCGTACTTGATGTTTTTGTCAGTTCTCGCTTTCAGTCCTTTGGAGCAAATCTGAAGCTGTTCCCTTAATGATTTTTCTTCCCCTCTCCCCTTCAAGCAGTTCCAGTTTTGGTCACTGTAGTTGACATTGCTAATGCTTAAGGCAATTTGGAATTTAAAAAATAGGTGTATTGTAAAGTTGTAATGTTTTTTTAAAAAGTAGATTAGTTTAATCTTACAATACCATGAGTTTGTGTTTTTCCCCCCTTAATTCCCCTAGATGTCATTATGTCAGTAATGACTTGCTCCATTAGCCATCAAAGACAGGTTTCTGTATGTGTCCTAGGCACAAGACACCTTATTTGCTGTGCTCGAGAGGTCAAGGTATACATCTGTATCTGTCTCTTGAATATTTTGCTGTAGTGGCTGGTGAGAGAGGAGACCTTTTTTTGGTTTAAATAATACCGCAACTTGCTTTGGTCACACTGATAAACCACAGGAATAACTAGGTCTGTATTCTGGAACTTCTTGTAGAAATGGCTTAGTGGCTTAAAGCACAAATCAGCAAATGCTGCCCAGGATGCGGGATCAACTAAGAAATTACATAATTTTGTTATTTATTTATTTCATTGGGTTTTTAGTCAAGTCTTTCAGGGATTTTGTCTATTCGGTGTTGTTTTGCCTTTTCTAGATAGTTTCTTTTACTGTGTCTGTAACTTACCTGCTTCATAAATGGGTTACGGAATGTTTCACAAATACAGCTGTTCTACCCTTCCAGTGCAAATGAAGCCAGTGCAGTATTTGTAAGAAGATGAAGCCTGAAACATGTGAACTGGTGTCTGAGTAAGGGTTTGACAGGACTGGTGTGGAGCACAGTACTGACACTTGTTCTTGCCGCTTTGGACGTTATGAATCAGTGACGAGGCAGCCTGTGAACAACACGCGTGCTTAGAGTACAGTTTCATACAGGAAGGCAAGAGAAGCAGCTTGGTACAGTCTATTGCAATTGATACTCGGAATACGCAGCAACCCCCTAACTTTCCCGTGCCATCTGGTGATCAGCTCGATGCTCCAAGGCAGGAATGGGCCAGGGCAGCGCTGGATGGGGATGAACCCAGTGAGCAGTCAGCACTGCAGGGGCACGGCTCCCTGGCTCTCTCTGGAGTCACTATGGGGCCAACAGAGCTCCAATTACTTCTGAAGATCAGGATCCAAATTTGCTGTCAGATTTCTGAAATGAATCCTTCTGAAATTTTGCTGCTTGGATCAGCAGCTACTCTTGCCAGACTTCCAAATGCATATAGGTTAGTGGCATCATGATTTATTTTGTAAACATTTCATTATTTGGCTGCTATCTTTAGAGGCGTCCCCTCGTGTAGGTGTTTTTCTTGAAGACTGACACACATTAAACTCTTCCAGGTAGCCCTTTAGTTTCCACTGTTGAGAGGATAGTGAGCAAATATTACAAAACAAACATTGCTGAGTTTTTCACTGGTATTTACTTCCTCTGTGATTAACTGCAACAGCAAATTGTAAATATTTATTTTGCAAGAGGAAGAAAATGAAATGTAAAGATCCAGAATTTGCTAGTATGCAAGACCACTGAACAGCTGTTCAGCAATCCACAGGTTGAGTAGAATAGCTTAAGATTATGATAGTGAGCTACCAGTCTAACTAAAGGCATCTCTCATTTTTTTCGAGTTTATCTGAAGAAATAGAGATGTTGTGGCAGTACTTTGAATGGAATAATAATCTTTTCCACTGAAGATTAGTTTAACAATAAGGAAAAAAATGTGCCTTAGAACAGATCTGTTATGTGAAAACAGATCCTAAAGTATATAGTTCCTCTGGATGTTTTATTCAGCTGGTAAACCTGTTTTATAAGCTGAAATTTTTTTCCAGATAATATCCTAGGGGAGTGTGCTCTGTAAAGCCTGACAGGAAGAGGGACAGCTTTATAGACCTGAGACAATACACAAGGAATCTTAAAAACAGCAGCTTGGAACAGCCCGTCAACTGCAGCGTGGGGCACAGCCCAGGGTCCAGAGAGGGGACAGGAGCTGCAGGCACCAGCGGTGCCAGCCCTGCCCGCTGCCTGTGCCGCCCTGCAAAACCCTGCCTGCAAAACTATAAGCTGTGGTTGTGTTTTTGAACTCTTAAGTGAACAGCCATGTATGTAAAAGTGTAACCCCCCTACCATGCTTTGCACACGTTTCAGGTTGATTTACATATATTACTTCACAAATAATTTGATGAAAATTGGAATATTCTTATCAAAGGACATGAATTGAGTGAATCACTGTTTGGCAACTGTAACTAGTGTCATAAGCCTCCATTTGTATGCATGTGCTGGTTAAAACAGCCCCCACACTGCTGTTTGGTGCTGCCTGTGGTGGTCAAGGGCAGCAACCAACACATTTGATGCAGTGTCTTAGTACAGCTATCTTTTTCAACACTTCTGGTTTCCTGGATTCTTCATTTAGGTTGTTTCTTCAGTATTTATTAACCAATATCAAAAAGGGAAATACTGTTGAATTTACATAGGAAGCCAACAAGCTGAACCCTGTGGAAGTTCTTCCCTGCAGGCATGACGTCTGGTCATTCAGAAGCCAAAAAAAGCCTGTGTGATAAATAGCTCCAGGTACGCAAACTGCATGCAAAATAATAAGTGAGGTTTTCCTCGATGTCCTCACAGGTTGGGGCCGGGGGATGTGGCGGGGAGCTGTGGTCAGCCCCCCATGGGGAAGGTGCTGGTCCTCAGCTGGCTGCTGTGGGAGACCCCCTGCAAAGGGCAGAGCGAGGCGGCCTCTGTGGAAGGAAACACTCTCAGTCCGATCCCATGGCTCATGTGAGCAGCTACTGTTTTGAAAGGAGGCAACTCAAACAGCTACTTTGGGACCCATGAAAAGAGAAACCAGGTGATGAGGACTAATTGGGATAAACTATGGTTGGTATTAAAAATGCCTTTAGAAATACCCAATTGCATCCAACTCATCTGTCTTGAGAATCTAGAGGTACATTTTTCTCTGCTTGGATTTCCTCAGCTGTCAAGGAACAGTTTTACATCAAGTACTAAGTTTCCTAAATGACTCATGATTTACCTAATTCTCACGAGTTCAGGACACATGCCGAAGTTTGGGAAACTTTGACATGCTGTTCTTGTTTTACCAATACAAAGATTCATCCCAGCTTTTGCTGCATTGCTTTGTGATGGTAGTTTCACAAGTCGTATTTCTTCTATACCTGCAGAACCTCATCAGGCTACTGTTCTGCCATAATGTATTCTAGTGACACAGCTGACTGTCAGTTACGTTAATTAGCTATTGGTAGTGATTTGTTTTCTACAAGTATAGGCTGGAAAAAAAAAGCTTCTATCTTTCCATACAATTTTAATTCAACTCTCCTGTTATGTGTACTTCAGGATACAGATCCTCTTATTAAATAATTGCTTTATTTTTTTTTCCATTAGTCTCCTAATTTATTCAGTGCATGAACTGTGGAAGCTGCGATCTGGGGGGCAGGGCTACTGCAAATCTACCGAAATGTAGCATTTCATAGCTTTTAAGTGCTTCACCTTTTGGTGGATGGATTTGGCTTTGGGGTTTCTTGGTTCTGCCACCTTCATGACTTTCATTTAGGTTAGTTATTTGTATATGTAAGAAGATCTAGACCACTGTGTCTGCCATGCTTTTGCATGTTGCATAGCAATTCTGTATGAGATGGAACATGTTTGTTTATTATCTGCTTGAAAAATAATAAAAAAGGAACTCTTGACCACCCATTCTAAAAGTTTGAAACTACTCAGGTGGAGACTGAGGTATCCATTTAACAAAAAAGATTATTCTGTAACTTAGCTGTTTTGTCAGGGGGTTGTTCCCCTTGCCTCTGCACATTACAGGTGCTGGTGTCATTATTTATTATTTTCTTCACTGAAATTTAAGCTCTGGGTCAGTTTTTGTTATCAAGGAAAACTATTTGCATTTTCAAGACTTCATAACTTGGTCACTGTAATAGTATAGTATATGCTAGCTAGGTTTATTCAGGCAATGATAATAACTCCTGAGTGGTTGCCACATATAGCAGTTCTCGTCTTCAGAATACTTAAAAGTATTATCTGATTAAATCACACAGCACCCTTTTCAGGGGGTACCCTTGGCTTAAATGGAGAGTTAGAGCAACGTCCTCAGGGCAAGGCAGTGTCCATTGGGTGTGATGGGAGCCCCAGAACCCCTGATCACTCTTTGATTCCTGCTTACTTCTTTAAAATCCACCTTGAGAGAGATTCCCATTGTAGTCGAGAAACTTGCACCAGAATTGTTAAGTGTCTGCCTGTATGTTTTGGACACAGAATTTTAGAGGCCTGAATGAATAATTGCATGGTCCCTCAGTTTGGTAGGAAATTTACACAGAATCACAGGATGGTTGGGGTTGGAAGGCACCTCTGGAGATGATCTAGTCCAACACACCTGCTAAAGCAGGTTCACCAGAGCAGGTTGCACAGGAATGTGTCCAGGCAGGTCTTGAATGTCACCAGAGAAGGAGACTCCACAGTCTTTTTGGGCAGCCTGTCCCAGTGCTCTGACACCCTCAAAGAAGTTTCTCCTGTCATTCAGATGGAACCTTCTATGCTTCAGTCTGTGTCCGTTGCCCCTCATCCTGTTGCTGAGCACCACTGAAAGGAGTCTGGCCCCATCCATAGATTCCTTTGTCCGTGATAGACATTTACTGTGGGATTGCTGCACAGAAGATCAGAAATAAGTCGGTAGTAAACTAAAGACCTGCACTTGGCCATGTGAGAACGTGAACATCACAACCAAGGAGTGGGGAAGGGAACCGGGGAATAGCAGATTATCCTTGTGAAGTGGCTGCAAATCCCATCAGTACTTCCATAACTAGAGAGAGTATCTTTTTATCTGCAATAACCTGTATGACTATTCAGGGCAGGCATGGCTGCTGTGTAAGATCTGAGCTAGATGTGACAAACTCCAGTGACACCTCCTGTGGGTTCCTGACCTGTCGCTTGTGAACTCTCTGAAATTTCAGCCAGGAGACAAAGGATTTCTTGGGTGTTATTGCTCGGTGCTGGCAGCTGGGGCTACCTGTAGGTGTGCAGCTCCCGCTGTCCGTACAGCTGTTGGAGCAGTCACCTAGGCAAGTACGCGGTCTGTCATTTCCCGCAGTATTTTCTCTGTTTAAAGTGCTTGAGTCACAGAGCGCTCAAATTAAGGAGTTCATGCACTTTGGAATTGAAGAGACTGCCTTGGAGAAACTCTCCAACTGCAGCTGAAGGGATATTAACCAAGGCCTGAGGATTGCTCGAAATATGAGCGGGTGAGGGGCCGAGAAGCCTGGCAGAGTTTCAGAATACAGGGGCAGGGTGACTGGGGAACATTATCTTATCTAAATGGTAATTTCTATTCTGTATGTTAATTAAAACACATAGTGTACAAACTAGCATTTAGGAAGTCTTTTGGAGGATCTTTTCCTAAGGGGGTGTTTCAGAAGTAAATTGTGAGTTGTACATGCCTGCTCAGTGCAACCTCCTAAGAACTGTGCTGAAGAAAATAGTCCAAATTATATGCCCTCTTTAAGCGATGGGGGTTTATGTATGTTGATAGTTTTGGGGGAACTGTTTTTATTTTGTTCTTAATAATGCATTTTGGGTATCCTCATTCTGTCAGGGAAGGAGCAAAACTATGTTTGTCAAATCAGTAGAGATGAACAGTGTGAGATGGAGGAATCCAGTTCAAGAATACAGAAAGGAGTCATCAGTGTAAAAGAAAATTTTCAATAGGAGTTAAGAAGTTTTGCTTATTTCAGAACGATTCTTCCTCTTGAAGACTACTTGAACAAACTTACCCAGGAACCTTTTTGGATGAGGTAAACCTGTTATAGGTGGGTAAGTGTAGGAACAAGGTTCCCATTTAGTAATCAGAAAATGTTTACATGGGAGGCGTGTTTTTCGTTATCTTGTCAGTTTTGCTTTCTTTGCTGACTTATTGTGCATTCATGACTCTGATTTGTATGCATCCTTGCTTCTGCCTAACATCCCATATTCTGCGTGGCATGATCTCATGTACTGGCAGAGGTGGGTAGTGCTATTTTATTTGCTACTTTGCCTTTTTATGGAACATAAGCACATACCGCCTCAAAAAAACAACAAACCAATCCCACTGCACAAAATATTTCTCACTTGAAAAGTGTAGGACTTCTGAGATTCTTAGTAATTGCAATGACCTCAGGTGTAGCAAATGAATAACAATGAAAGCCAAGTAACAGTCTTCTGCTGGATTTAGAGGCAGGGATTTTGTTTTTTAAACTTTTGCAGAGGGACAAATACTTCCTGTCATGGGAAGATGAAGTTACAAATGCCAGTGTGGAATTAAAAGGGATTTGGAAATGAAATGCAATCCTGTGCCCCAAAGATGAAATTGCATGTGGTTTGCCTGGGCATTTTGGGAAAATCCACTGTCTAATCTAATCCAAATAATTAGATTTTGGATTAAGGTAGGCTATAGTCATCAAAACCAGAACAGGTACAGATCATTTTTCTCCAGTCTGGACCCTCTCTTATTATGCCAATGTTATTTTTCCTATTTATAAACCTCTGTATCTTTCCCATCAATGATTAATCTTCTGGCAGAGTGCAAAAGATATTAAGGCTAGCAACAGACAAAAAGATAAATGCTGACCTTTCTAATTGGCTCTTGAAACCTGAAATATTTACCGCTCGAAGGATTAATAACGTTTGTGGAATGATTTGTCATCCAAACTAAGTATTTCTTGCTTCTTCATGAAGCCGTGCTAAACTCAGATAAATAAATATCTGCTGGTGCCTCCATGTAATGGATTTTTCGACATCATTGTGGAAAGAAATCTTACTTCCAAGCAATTCACAATAAACTTCAGTAGCTGAGCATACTTTACTGCTGGCTCCCTGACTTGCTGTGCTGAGTGTGATCATGGCTGGAAATGAATGGTTCACTTCTTTATCTGAAGTCTTTGGCACCAGGAATCAAGACTTAATCATTCTCTGCATTGATGGGTAGCAGAGCATAACGCCTCTCTCAAAGCTGACAGGGTGGTATTTTGTTCTTTGCTCGTGTTCTCCAGAGTTAGTGCAAAGGGCTATAAAACCTGTGATTCCTTGCTCCACTATGGATCGGGGGTTTTCAAGCATAACGTGAGTATTTTTTTCGCTGTGTTAGTACTGAGGCTGAGATGTCTGGTAGCACCCTTGAAAGCATAACCATGTCGCCACTGAGAACGTGCTTCTTTTTACTGTGTTCTGCAAACTAGCTGGGATTAACTATTTGCATTGCACTGTATTACAGCAAGTTTTATTAGCAGAGGATAATAAGTTCAGCATTTCACTGACAAATCTATAGTCTCTCCTCACAAAAAGGGCTCGGAAATGTGATGAAAAGGATTGGCTTTGTTAAAGTGTTAGTCTGTTAAAAGCAACAGTGAAAAGAGTGCCAGAAAGTACTATACTTTTACAAAGGGGAAAAAAAAGGGCAAACATAAAAAAAACACCAAACCCCACAACTTTCCTCTGGCTTTGTTGGTGCAATAAATGCAGTGTGTTCCAGGGACTTCTGAAAGTGAGTCTTTAAAACTAGCCTGTCACACAAAAGTGCAAACACTGAAATAATCTTGAAGAGCAAGTAAAATCACATTGTATTTGACTTTAAATTGAATGGTAAACTCTGTCCTTCTGGGCCTCTGATGGTGAACGTACATTGATGTTTCAGAATTAAAGTAGCCCATGTAAATTCAGTCGTATGTGTTATATAACAGCTGAGGATTTTAGGAGAATTATGACGTAAAAGCCTGATACTTATTTAATAAACTGATCATTAATTACAGTTCAACAATTTATTTCTGGAGTGAAATGAAAAGTAGCTTTGCAGCTCTTTTCATTTTAATTGCAGCATCTGTTGCAAGCTTAAGTTTCTCTTCCCTGACAGAGTATTTTGCTGCACTGATGCTGTGTGTATATTATTGGCGGTGCTTTAGCACAGCTTGGTTGTTTATTTTGGCGGGGGGGTGATATGTGCCCACTCCATGAGACAATGACCAGTTTGCTCAGGACGCACAGCGGGAACAAACTATTGCTCCAGTCTGGCTGGTTTGATCATGGTTTTCTAGCTGTGCTTTTCCATTGCCCCCCCCCCCCCTTCTAGCACTTCCAATTAAATCATATAATTGTAGAGGAAGTCACATGTCAGCATTATAAAAGGATGATTTTGTAGGTCATTTATGATTAAATTTACTCAGAAGCTCTGCTGTGGTTGGTGGAAGGATCCATCAGTAGCCAGCAAGATGTCCAATCAAAAGCTTCAAATAAGGTGCCAGCTACTTATAGTTTGGGACCACCTATCAGTTGTACATTTGAATCTGCTGGGTACTTTGGCCACCACTCTGACTTGTAAGTTGTTGCTCTGAAGTGAGAAATAGGCTCACGCTCTCGAAATGCCGGAACTTTTGAATTGCCTCCACTTCTGCAGCAGCCACCGACTGAGTCAAGAAAGACGAACGGGCTTCTCATTTTTACACTTGGCAACGCATGGATGTTCTGCCCTAGAAGAGAGATTATAGGAACACATGCAAGTGTTGCAGGGCAGGAAGAATTAATACCTGAGCTGCTAGATAAAAATTCAAAAAAGCAGCAATCACCCAAACACACTACATGGGAGATCAGTTAAAAAGGAAAGCAAGTCAGTAGTGTCCTGTTGAACTAAAACCAGAACATCTTACAACTTCAGTTCTTCCTGAAAATCATTATTTTCCAAGAATAATTGACCCCAGACTTTGCAGCGAAGAACTGAGCTTCTTGTTGTCCAGACATATGAAAAAGAATTTACATTTCCTGAGACAGTAAACAAATTCAAGATAAAGATGCTCCAGGTGTGATGATAATTCCTATGGTCATTTTCTCCTGTGGCCGTTAGAGGAATAAAAGCAAACAGTTTCCTCGTGCTTGAGCCTGTGGGGTAAGGCAGTGTTCACAGCAAGCACTGCTGGGTGTTGGTAAGAGTGGTCTTGGAAAAGTTTTTATCGGTTGTTTTTAGGTTCAAAATCTGATGCTTTCCCCTTCATAACCTTTTGACAGCATTGATTTGTTAAGTTTTTGGGGAAGTCCCAATTTCATACAGAAGAAGAAAAATAGTTTGCACAAGACTTATGCTGTGCATGTTTGCTGGTGTCGATGCAGAGAATAGTGTTTGTTCCAGTGTTGCCTTGTCTAAATACAGGGTTTAATTGTCTTCCCTCTTTTCTAAGGGAGCAGCATAAAAGCTTTCACATACACAGTTTATGAATACTAGTACTAAAGCCACTTCTTTGTTTCCCGCGTGTGGAGGCCTGGTAGCAACCTGCATGTCTGGCACATGCAGCGTGGTGTCAGCGCTGTTGGGCCAGTCTGCAGATGGGAGAACACCAGCTGCGACGTTCAGCTGTGGCCCATGAAGAGCCAGTTGTTGTTCAGCCCCTGGAAGTCTACTGAGTTACAGGAGCTCTTAGCAAAGGATTTCAGACTGCACGTGTTCTCAGTGAAGGAAACGTAAAGATAACTTTCCCATAAAGGCTGAGAATTTGCTGTGGGAGTTAGTGCTGACAAGTCCCTTTCATGTAGCTGTAGTTTGAATTGGAAAAATATTAGCATAAATTGGGGGCTTTAAGCTTAATTATTGCATGTGTTTTGTAAAATGAATTACAGGGGGGGAAGTTTCTACCTCATTTTTAATTATATTTGTACAACTTTTAATACAGTAATTATGTGTTTTACTCTGAACAGCAAGCTATATTGGGAAGTAAATGGTATAGGCTGAGTCTGAATTTTAAGTGTAAGCAATGTTTAAAAAGCAATTAAGGCAGAGAGGTATACTGAGTGATAAATGGGGGAGGAGGCAAGCAATTGGAAGGAAAATGATCTTGCTGTAACAGTTTAATGTTCAAGAGGTGCGGTGGGGAAGCGGCTCACCCATCGCCTGAATTTCTGCTGGGCTTTTGCACAAGGCAGGTCCTGTGGCAGCACAACATTTGTGTGCCAGGCTCCGACTGGCAGCTTTGACTTTCCCAGTGGCTTTCCTATGCCCACACTATTGATGAGAGTTTAATTACGTAAACATCATTTACTGAATATAACTTCAATTATAAAATGTTTAGGTTTCGTTGTGGTTTGGAATTCATTAAAGAAGCAAGATTTCTATCTATCTAACTTTTCCTCCTAGTGACTCATGGACCTTTACACAGCACTCCAGTAGTTGTACGATTGACACCCGTGTCACGTGTTCGAAAGTAAACAGACTGAAACTCTGAAGAGGTTGCAGCAGTGCTATCATGTTATCCAAGGGGCCTTTTGAACACTGATCAACTTAAAATATTTTCTTTGTGTGCAGTTCCCTTGTCTGTGCTGGTGTGTCTGACTGCTGGGCATGTTACTGGGGGCAACACCCGTACAGTAGGAGGAGAAGAGCCCCCTGTGGCTTTTATTTAGTTGGGTCTTTCAGGCAAGCATTTCCCTTCCTTCCAGAAAAAACAGACAGAACCTGAAATAGTAGAATTTGTGAAGTAAATTTAGGGAGATGCAGTGGGTGATGAGTCATTACTTCAGTTTCTGTATTTTAAAACATTTTTGTCTGTAACCTAAAACTCTTCCCAAATGTTGGGCCAGTTTTAATCCTTTCTTGTGTTCACGAAAGAGGGTGATTTACCAAAGTTAGGGAGAGCAAGTTATGGTACTGATTCAGTTTGCCAAAAGAAGAAAATTCGTTTCTGTACTGTTTTGAAAACTCATTTCTTTAAAGACCTTCCAGATCTTTGAGCTTCTAACTCTTGCAAGTGCAGGAGAAATGACTTAATATGCAAAGCAGCAATATTTTGAAATATGAGTAACTTTTTTAAGCATTGCTGCAATTACTGTATTTAAAAGTACTTATCTGGAAATCATTCAGAGCACTTTTTCTTACTTGATGGGCTTTGCTATAGTTCTACAATTAATGCATAGCTGTGTGTCCTGAGCAGTAGGCTTGAGTAAATTTTGTGTCGGTAAGGGTTTGTTAATGTGGTTTTACAGATGGATTCTACTTGCAAGAACACTGTGTACCACAAAAAAAGCATTTTTGCTGGCACTGTTGCATTTAGTAAATAGAGTGTATCTTCAGAGGCATCACCGAACACACAGTGGCACGTGGTGCCTGTCTGTGTTACATGGCAGCAGCAGTCCCTCAGCGAGCCTGGGTACCTGCTGAGAACTGGCTGATCTGGGTCCTGCTGCGCTCTGATCGCCCCTTGTTTCATCGGAAGGTGATGTGGTCGTGTCCCTGGCTGGCAATGGGACAGGATCTGGCTGCACTTGGACATGCGGTGGTAGGTGAGCACTGCCCCAGGGAGACCCACCAGCGTGTGCTAACTATACCTGGGTGAGTGTGCTAGTGTATTCACAGAATCACAGAACATTAGGGATTGGAAGGGACCTCAAAAGATCATCCAGTCCAATCCTCCCGCTGGAGCAGGAACACGCAGATGAGGTTACACAGGAAGGCGTCCGGGTGGGTTTTGAATGTCTCCAGAGAAGGAGACTCCACAACCCCCCTGGGCAGCCTGTTCCAGTGTTCTGTCACCCTCACTGAGAAGAAGTTTCTTCTCATACTTAAGTGGAACCTCCTGTGTTCCCGTTTGTACCCATTGCCCCCTGTACTGTCATTGGTTGTCACTGAGAAGAGCCTGGCTCCATCCTCGTGACACTCATCCTTTACATATTATTTGTCCTTACTAAAACTGGAAAATTTCTGAGCATTGTTACTGCCAAACAGCTTCATGGTAGTGCGGATAAGGCTGCCTTTTGGGGAAGAGCTGCCACCATTGAAGCATTTGAGAGCACCATGATAATATCAGCAATAAGCAAAATTCCGTAGCTATAGATTAGATCACATCACATCTGTGATGTAAAGATTCTTCTGGGAAAGACTGTTTCTTCTGGCTCAGTGCTGCACACCTTGTCAGTGTTTGTGTGGTTTGTTCGTTTTTTGCTGTCCCGCAACACAAACTACTCAGACCACCGTTGCTGTTGCTGAACATGGAGCACAGGTTTGAAGCCATAAGGCTTTTCAACTTCCAGCAGTCACCAAAGAGGGCAGAAAATCAATGCTGCCAGTGGTAGAGCACCAAACAAGCAGTGGAAATAAATACAACTCTAAGGCTCAGAAAATGAGGTTAAAAGGATTGCCTGTGCCATGAGTTATGGTGGTTTTTTATTTAGGAACAAAGACTCCATATACACTTGCAACCAGTTGCTTGTACCGTAGGCCACTTCTATGTACAGTAATACTCAGAAATACATTGCAGGTTGGAATTTCTTTGCTATAATTAGTTTAAAATACAGGCATAAAGGAATAGGGTTTGAGTTGTGTTTTTTTCCAAGTATTTGTTTCTTAAAAAACTGTTTATATTAGCTATGTTTTTAAAAGTTTTGTTTTATATTGCCACTTCAAAATGCAGATCAAGTCAGCATTGAAGCAACCACCATGTATAGACGTACGAAGAACATATTTTTGTAAATATCAGTCTATACATCCTTGAGTGTTTTATGGAATGTAACATGAAAGACACATTCCTTGCCAAAGCTTCCTTTGTGCTGGGCTTCTCTCTAATGTAATTTCCATCAGTTAAAGAATAAAGAGAGCATGTTTTGGGGCCTGTTTTGCTCGGCAGTCCACAAAGGAAAAGAAGGTTGGGGGGTGAGAGTATTATTTCTCATCTGCTTCACACAAAGAAATTCTGTACTGCTTTCAGAAGTCTCCTAGTACAAATGCCTCCTGTCACAGGCGATCAGCGTTAGGCCGTTTTGACACAGCTGTACAGGATACTGCAGCGTGTTGTAAAATTGTTGTCCTGGACCTAGAACAGGAGGGCTGGAAGTGGGCAAGAGCCATGGGTCTAATTTTCTGTCCTCACGTGGGTGCTGGTTGTGGAGTGGGAATCATTTCAGCAAGTGGCTCTTTCGGCAGCGGTGATGTCTCACGCAGTGTGCTGGAAGGGATGAGGCTAGCCTGGTGCAGAGCTGCTTGGAGAGAGGCTGGCATGGAAGGACAGAGGGTGACTGTCTGTCTGTGGGTCTGTGCGCTCATGTGTGCTGTCTTAAAGGAAGGGGTAAGAGACATTCTCCATCGCTTGCATGGCACTCACAGTGACTTGGCCTTCTGGTTTTGTCAGCATGTCAGTATCAAACCCCTGCTCATTTTAAATCAGATTGGTTGTTCTTTCCCTAGTTTGAATGTAAACACAACAACATGGTTGAATGCTTCATCTTAAAAACGATCCAAACAGTGTGGAAAGGCTGGACGTTTGGGGGACTTCTTATTTCAAGCCTTTATGCCCATAGCGTAGATGTCCTACCAGTGTGTTATCCCAGCCTGAAAAGTTCGACTGTAGAACGCAGAGCCCATGTCTCTGTCTTCTGCTGGTTCTCTGCACTGGGAGCAAGGGTTTGACTGAGAAAAAGAGTCGAACCCTCGCTTCAGAGAAGCGGGGAGGGAAGAAGCCGGAGGCAAACTGTGCCTGGGGCGGGCAGGGCCTGGCTGGGCCGCAGCCGCTGTGCTGCGTGCTTGGCCTGCACCGGAGCTTCCTGCTGTCACAGCCCCGCGCAGGGGAAGAGCTGCAGTTCCCCGTGGTTGTTAGCATGAACATATGCACACGGACATGCCTCACGCTTGTTAAACTTACACCTCTGTTGCCCTCTTTCAAATGATCTGTATAATACTGGAAATGAGATAACACTAAATAAAAAGTTCAGCCTGTTTTGCAACTGTCAATAAACAAATATCTCCATTTTATGTTGCGTGCACACATTTGGTTATCAGATGTTTCCTGCAGTCCTGCTGCTTGATGCTCTTTGTATCTTTTTCCTTTTGGGAGTAGCATGTGAATTTTCTTTCCTAATTACAGTCTTGCACTGTTTAAACTACTTTAGTAATGATGAGAGTGGCCATTACTTCATTAAAGTGTAAGAAGAAAGTAAAATTCAACTCCCTTGACTTCTGCTGGTCACAAGTACTTTGAAGGTAGGTGACTTTATTCCCACACTTAAAATTTGAATATACTATCTTTTTATGCTTGAAACATCAAACTTCCTCATTAGTGGACTTACTTCGAGAACATCCTCTAGATCTGGCTCTTTGACTTAAAACAGAAACTGAAAATGTCATTGGACTTGTGTTATACTGAATTCTATCAGATTTTCTTGGTGTCTTTATATTCTTCATTTTTCATGAAAGTGCTTAACTTAAAATTTAGTTTTAAGAGGTATTTTCTTGATGTTGTTTCAGTATTGCAGCCTGTTCTGTTTATGGTGGTATGCGGCCCAATACAGCATGCTGCCGTACTTGCAGGGGAGGGGATGTTTGAAGATTTGACAGGAGGCAAAGGCCTGTCTGTACTTTTTCATGTTTGTTCGGGCTTTTTTGTTCAGTTCTGATTCGTTGCTTTTTAATAAGTGTGAGCCATTCAACTTCTAAAATAATGCTATTTTTTTATTGTTCTTGAAGTTGAGGAAACATAAATATTTGTGATTCTAACACATTTTGAAACAGAATGGGTATATTTCTTTGCTGGTATATGCTAGGAAAATTGCATAGGCCTTGCATGATGAAACAATTAATTTTGCCTCTGGGTATCCATTTTGTTCACAGTGAGAAGGAGAATATTGATGTGCAAGTGAAGATCACTCTGTATTTGCATAAACTGTTTTCCTTTTTTGGTTGTTTGGTCTGGAGTTTCCCCTCTATTTTGTTTATTGCAGGCGTTTATATGTGGTCAGTTTAACAGTTGCCTTCAGTGGCTTCTGAGGTTTTTCCACGTTCTTTTGGTGCTTACTCTTGTATTACTCTTTAAAATAATCTTCTGTCCCTCTATAGATAATTTTGCAGTTCTGTTCAAACCGTGAGGTCACAAATCCTGTACCTTCAAGTGAAATGTAGCTTTGTGTTTGGCATGGGTCAGGTTTTAACTTCGTTTGCCTTTACTTTGCTTTACTTTCACAGTAAAGGCACACGGGCTGTTTCATTGCAGGTACACGGTGTTCCTTTATATTTGCTGTTGGTGTGGATATAGGCTACTACTAACGCAGTAAGAAGAAAGGTTTTTATCATTATTTATGTAAGGTGTATGGTTTATTTTTCCCTGTTGGATGGGTTGTTAAATAATAACTGCTGTAGCTCAGTGTTATTCCTAGGTAGGTTTATAAAAGTATACACATCACTTGGAGGACTAGGGTTTTGGGTTTTTTTCTTCCCTAAACTGTTGCATGGAGAGTACTGTTCAGTATATAATGTATTAGACTGTGCCAATGAAAAATGTGTTCTCTAGGTGGAAAGAGAGACATGTATGACACTCTGATGACATGTATAAAATTAGTTCTGAGAAGGCGAAAGAGAGTTATGGTTTGTGGTCCTCTATGTATTAAAATAGGCTTGTATTATTCCCTAAAACAGATGTATAAACCTTTAAACAAATTGAAGTGGTCCTGGTAGTGCATTTTTCCTTGGCTTGGGTAGAGCAGCCTGGAGCCTGAGGGCAGCAGGGAATGGGTGCAAGTTACCTCATCATGACACAAGAAACAATTATTTACTCGCATGTATCATCTAGCCCTGGTTTTGGTCTGCTTCACACTCAGCTGAGATGTGGGGGGCTTGGGGAGGCTTCTGCTTTTGGAGGCCAACAGCTCCTCCTCACAGGCTGAGTCTGGCTTTGTTGGATGTAAGTTCTGTGAAGAGGAAAAACATATATTGCCAAGTTGATTGGCAACTGCTTAAAAGGAGAGAGGTAAATGCTGAAAAAACAAATGCTGCCTCCTATCTGACTGACCGAGATGAGGCCAGCTGGGTATTTAGTCAAACAAAACGCCTCCCTCAGGCTGATCTAAGGCACCGACTGTAGCCAAGCATGCAGGGCAATGGAGAGGTTTGTGATGAGCAGATTATTTCGTCTGGATCTGCGGGAGTCATGGTCTTTCACTCTCTTCTGTGTTGTTTGGTTTTGTCCGTAAGGAAGGTGGCTTTTAACTATGGGACAGCATTTCCTGTCCTGTCAGATGATGGGATGTGGTCCTCCGGGTTGTGTGGACCACTGCCAGTTGCCATGGCAATAGAAAGCCCCCCAGCCGAGGATGGACACGCTCCATCGCTGTGTCTTCCCTGGGAAATGGCTACAGCAGCACAGATAGCTCATCCTACTGGGGAGCAGAGCTGCCCCTGAGTACCTCGTCAGTGACTGAAACGTACTGACCCTACCTGATGCCATTGTGGATCATTGGATGAGGGTGTTTATTTTCATACTGGAATGGCCTTATGGCATATTGAAGTACATCTCTGCTTTCGTGGAAAACCAGATTTCTGGTGTGCTGTGTTCCTTCTGCCTGGCAGGGACGCTTTCCTCTCACCTGCTCCCACACGAGAGCGCAAGTACCACATCGGACTTTCTTAGATATATCAATCAAGTCCTTTATTTACTCATCTTTCTCTTGCTTGCTAAGTTACATTTCAGTACACCAGAGCCAGTACTAAGACAATTCTTATATAAGCCACTTTAATTGAGTTTGTTGACTTTAATATCCCATCCCTATCTCATTTGCTGCTCTTCAGCTTCACTGACTTCAGCAGGATCATTTCTGATGCACAGGGTGGTGAAGGAGATTCCCATCTGAAATGCCCAAGCACGGCAGTGGGGAGGCAGCCGGGAGCGCTCCCTTCCATGTTGCTGTTTTCACTTGTGGCCTTTCTGTCAGAGAATAATCCTGGTCCTCACATGGTGTTAATAGACCCTAGTTGGAAGGAAAACTGATAGCTGTTTCTGCTCACAGAGAAAATACGTCCTGATTTTCAAAGCTGTTGTATTCCCTCATTCTCTCTGCACACATAAGAATTTCATAAAATTAAGTTTGTAGACCATGGCCTATAGTTTTATAACTCTTTTTTTACCTCATCTAGTCTGCTGACACAATATAAAAAGCAAGCAATGAAGGGAATATTCAGTAGGGTGTGTTTGAAAAGCTTTTATAATAGTTTATTCTAAATCCTTGCCTCTGTGTGGGTAAAATGTAATTAAAGCAAGAGCCGCATTGCGAATGATGCTAATTTTGAAAATACATGAAATATATATCATCAAAGTTTTTCTTTTTGAGAGCTCTAATTTTGTAAAAATACTGGAAAGCAATGGAAATAGAAGCCTGGCTGCACTGAAAATCATGCAAAAGTATTTTAGTAACTGTAGTCTTAATGAGCAGAACTTTTTTTTTTCCTTTAATTTCTTTAAATGGCATTAGTATTCCAAACAGCAAAATCCCTGGCTGGAGAATTGTAGAAATGATGATTGCTCATTAGCAAATAGAATACAGATGTTCTGTTCATTTTGCCTGAGTGCTTCACATAAACACCTTGGGGAGTGACTGGCACAGAGTACAAAACTTGATAGGATAACAGTGTGCTGAACACTTCGGGGCTGGCAACAGCAGCAGAAGCATACCATGTAATTTGGTAAAATTTCATGTAATTTTTAATCATTTGTAGTGTTTGTGTAATGCAAGAACCTTCACATGGGAAGTGTGGGGGGAGGTTGTCTCCTCAGGGCTGTAATCAGCACTAGAAGCCAGAGTTGGGTCAAATTTTTGGAGGTCTGTTCATGTCTTTTTCATTGACTTTCTATCTTCAGCCTACAAAGCAGCAAACTTCTGTCCTCCTCCAGGTCCATGACTCTTGCATCGGTTGTACGTTTTTATAATTGCCTGACCAGTTGCCCAGAGTTTCTTGGGCCTCTGAGGCTTCATCTTTTTGGTTCTTTTCTCATACGTCTTCAGATATTACCAGGTAAGAAATTTGTTGTTCCCCTCTCCCCTTCTTCCATTCTTCCATCCTCCTCCCCCAAAACAATCCAAATGACTTTAAAACAAAAATTAATCATATGGGTGCCCATGGCTGTTTTCCAGGACTGGAGTAGTAAAGCACTATTAGAGTCTTACTGATAGTTGTGTGTCAGTAGCTATAGAGTTTTACATCCCAGCACGGTGGTGCTGGATTCACAGTTGTCTGCCGATGCCTGTGGTGCTGATGGAGTGGCTGAAAGGGGAGATGCCCCAGCTCCGTTGGAGTTGCTAGTGAGTTGTTCCTCTCTGTCCCTTGCTCTTGGTCTCTGCTCCTTGCAGAATTTTGTAGAAGACGGAGTTCCTTTTCAGTGAAGATGCAGGAATTGTTTGTTTTTTAAAACCCATGTAAAAAAATGCTCAAATCTCATTTGTGCAATTGGGTGGACTTTTAAGAGAGAGGATTTCTAGCTGTGGTATTACTCTTGCCATGATGTGTGTTGCACTTGTTTAGTTGCCAGGGCCAGGCTGGGAAGAAGCTGAATGAACTTTCAGAGTTTCAAAATGCATTTATTTTATGAAAGAATATGTTGATTCCAGTGTTGTTTTTTTCTGTTTTGTTGTTGGTTTTGGTTTGGTTTATTGTTTTTTGGTGGTTTTTTTTTTTTACGTTGAGTAAGAAGTCTTTAATTTACTGCCCTAAAGTCATGGAGCAGTCAAAGTCTGCATCAAAGTGAGGCTTATTTCAAGCTGCAGCTGATACGCCAGACCTGGTTGTCTGCAGCTACTCTGCAGCCGTACATCCTTGGCAAGCAATTATTAAAAAATGCTTTTGTGGTTTTTTTTTAGACCTTGTAAAGTAGTTTTTTCTTTTACACCTTGGTGGGACAGTCTTAAAAGCATTAAATAATGCCAGCATTGGGAATTGCCCTGGTGATACAAATGAGAAGATGGCATTGGGCACCCAGAGAGCTGGTTATAGCCTCAGGGTTTGTTGGTTGTGAGCTCCCACTCCCCTTTTAAGCAAATACTCAAAACTAAATGGAACTTATTAACATTAGTTTGTCCTGCTGAGTTGAAAACAATCTGTCTAAATGTAAAGAAACATAGTAGGTATCAAAGTTAAACCACTTCTAAAGGCAGGAATCAAATTAAAGTGAATTGAAACCGCTTGGATCAGCCTGAAGTGACTCTGTTTGTAAAGAGTACTTTGCATTTCTATATCTTTTCGAAGCCATAATTGAGAGAAGAATATCGGCAACTTCACTAGCAAAGCTGCTGTTAGCTTCCTCCTTTTGCCCTAAAGCAAACAAAATAGCAGGCTCCCAATTTGGAACCTATTGAATGAACCCAAATCGCTTATTTGCTGTTTAGTTGTCGTGGCAGCAAGGCAAATAGATGTGAAAAGATTAGCCAAACTAAAAGGCAAAAACCTTGGCCCCGTTGTAAGGATCTGGAAACAGTTAGTAGTTCATCTGCTGTTGAGGCCATGGGATAAAGGCATGTCAGAAAAAGCAAACTGAAAGTAAAATGCCTCATCTGTGAGATCTGTAGGAATAGGGCAATTTGGGGGGATAAAGTTTTAAGTTATGCTGTCATCTCTTCCTTTCTCTCCCTGTTCCTGTTTCATTGTGGCTTAAATGTGTATTGAAAATCACATTAACAAATAGTGAAGGTGTGAAGGAAAGTTTGTTAAGAGGAAATTAACGATTGTGTTAACAACTGAGACACTGCCCCGTTTTGCAACGATATATCTGAGAAGGGTGAGGACATGAGGTTTCTTATTCAATCACATTTAAAAAATCTGAGAAATTGTAGACTTCAGGACAACTACAGCAATTATTGTCAATGAAGACACATGTTGTAAGAGCCAGTGTTTGCTTCAGAAGGCTTGCAGAGTGAGTACACCAGCCAGGCAGCCTAGGCAAAGGAGAGAAATTAAACTTAATCCATTTAGAAGGGAGGATGAAACACATTACCCGAAACCAGTGTCTGCATGGAAATAGGGTGTGAATTTAAGGCTGTGCTACCCTCAGGGCTTTGCTGGCATAGGTTTGCTGAACATAGGTATAGGTGAAGAAGGATTGTTTCCATATATGTTACTCTAGAGTCCAGCCTTGAATGTGGGCCCAGGGCTTAAGAGAGAGAGCCCAGATGGACTGAGCCATCAGTCTCCCATCACTGCCTTGACGCCTGATGGACTTTACTTTGAAATTGATAAATGAAGTGGTAGAGAATTGTTTCTGTGATATGAATTATTTCCACTCTTATTACATAATAGACGTTACCACAATGACCCACGCACTCTCTAGACTGGATTCCTTCTGTGGCTTAATCTTGGTAATGGCTTTGTATTTGAACTACATAACGTCACGGCTGAGCTGTGGACTCCTGAAGAAAGGGGCAGCAGAAGGAAGTTGGTAGATTGATACCATATCATGTGTATCATAAACTAAGGTAGTAAAAAGCCTCAGGAAATTATATTTCTTAAGTAATGCAATCAGAATTGTACTTAGACAGAGAAGATTGCTTTGTATTTACTAGCTGTGTTTACTGCTTTTTCTGATGTGCCTAAATAGGAAAAACAGGTATTTGGAAACTTCAGGGAGTGGAAAATGGAGTTCTAAACCCAAATCTGTACAGTTACTTTTGGGAATAACACAGTTGATTTGTTGCACAGCAGATGCCAGGATTATATGATGTGGAAGGAATTTTTTACTTTTAAACCCTTTCAGTGTGATGAAATGCAGGGGAGAGGAAGGAGGGGCTGACAGAAGTGCCCTCATTTTTTTTAACCTCTTCTGTGCTCTGAATCCAGAGATACCAGTTGATTCATGCCAAGCACAGCCTGTCTGCGTAGGTGGACTTTACCAAAACAGTAATTAAATGTGGTATATGTTTCTGGACTAGATCTAAAATGGAACAGAATATAATACTATTTAT
Source organism: Streptopelia decaocto (assembly GCF_964273445.1). Lineage (NCBI taxonomy): Eukaryota > Metazoa > Chordata > Aves > Columbiformes > Columbidae > Streptopelia > Streptopelia decaocto. The sequence goes on from NC_138661.1 coordinate 18,989,876, forward strand.
TCTGTGGTTTGAAGCCATGCTGCTATAAACAGAAAAGGCAACAGAGAACTGAGTTCACATGAAAATTGATGAAGAGTACAGCATGTCTTTTCTGATATTTATGCATTATTTAAAACAAGTTTAGCAGACTATAAAGCTTTTGATTATAGTCAGCTTGTAAGTGTGTTCTGCTACATTGTGCAGCATCTCAAAATAAAATGGACCAGCAGTTGTTTACAAAAGCTGAAGGCTTTCAAGACCAGCTCATGGGAGGAGCAGATGGCATTGAGCATTGTGTTGTGGTCCTGCAGTCCACGCAATGCCATGTTGACCTGATTCATAGAGATTCATTTGCAGAGGCATCATGGTGAGCTGCTTCATTGAGAGGAGAAGAAACATTTAAATGAACGTTCTTGCCTTCTGCATCGTTTAGTAAATGCCATTGGCTGCTGTTATATTTAACAAAAATGACAAGCGTGTATCAGAGCATTTATTAAAATAAGCTGATGTCCCTTGCAAGTGGCGAGAGGAGCTTTCTGTGTTGGCTGTGGTAGGGGAAGAAGCCGTGTAGGTAAGGATCAGTTTTTGGACCGTGTCGGTGGCCTGCAGCGGGTTTGGCGAGCAGGCAGCCTGGCTGTGCTGTGCCTGCCCAGGGGCCCAGCGCTGCCTCAGCACCACGGCTCATCCAGCATCCCCTGCCTTGTGCAATGGAGAATCCAGTGCAAACTGGAAAGTGCTCCTGCTGCCCTGCGGGCAGGGACCTTCCCCCAGTGCCTGCGTGCAGCACTCAGGGGCACACGGTGTGTGAGGGGATGCTGAACTGGTTTAGCTGGACAGGAGAGGAATGTTTTTCTTGACTAATTTAAAGAGGATCAAAATAATTCCTTGCTAAAGGGAGAGAAATGGGGGGAGCTGCACTAAAGCAAGGATGGCAGTGAAGCCCCGGGGGACAAGGTCTTTGCTGCCTTTCCCTTTTAGGCACTAATAAACCTTGGGGTGACTTAGTATTCAAAACCTGTTGAACCTGTTGGCAAGAACAGAGCCCTAGATCCTGATTGCAGATGGTTTGTTTGTTGCTACCAACTGCATTTCAATTGCCTAGTGATAGTGTTTGTTTTCTTGGAGTTTTGTTTCTGGTGCATGGTTTCAGTGGTGGCTCCTGACCATGGCCCTGCAAAGGCAGAGCTGCTGTGGGCCGAGGTGTGATGGGGCTGCAGGCACCCCATGGACCCTCCCCTGCTGCCGGGAGGGACATGGCGGAGGAGGCGCGTCCTGGCTTCGAAGGGGCCAAATGTGGGAAATGAGAGAAAACTGCAGTCGCTTCCTACTCCTGCTGGCAGGCATAGTCGGTGCTAAACCAGTTGCTTTTATAGGAACAAGCTGACCTGCTTATTAACGCCTTGTATTTCAGTGTTCAGCTGTGGCTGTCTGCCCCAGAAGTGTTGTGTTTCCAACCTCGCCAAAACTTGGGCCCCAGCCTTGCTGGAGTATTGGGCAAAGTCATGTTGTGGTTCTGTCCTTGAGCAGAGTCCAAGGGGCGTCTGTCTAGTGGTGAGGAGTTCTGATACTATGGCAATGGACACCATTCACTTATCCATGTGGAGAAAGCCTGCTGGAAGGACTGATACATGCTGAAGAGGAACAGGAACATAGGAAGAAAGGAGAACTGTAGGGTAATGATGTTTAAGTATTATGGAAGGGTATGACCAGAAATGTGTTTTCAACTTTTTGATTGAATTCTGTGGGGTAAAGAGGGGCAAGCCACTAATGGCAATAGCTGTGGGTGCACTTAGGGTACCTGAAAGGAAAACTGTTTCACTAGCTTGTGAAATTCAGAGGTGACTGTAGTCTGCTGCTATTCCCTAGCCGCATTCATAAGACAAGGTAAGGGTTGGTTTGATAAAAACATGCAAAAGAGCAAGTTTGGATAAGACTAAACATCTGTGTGGAGTCAAGGGAGGAGCTTCCTCTAGATTTGGTCAGCTGATGACTCTGTGGTGATGTAAGATTTGTGCATCTCATCTCATGGAGATTATAGCATCAGCCAACATGGAAGACAATCCTGCAGCTCTTTGTAACCAGGGCTTTGGTCTGTTTCAGCAAATCTGGATTTCTGTGAACAAATGTCAAAAATGTGGTGGTGGTGAGGATGGGACAGCACTAAGAAATGTCCTTTCTGTGGCAGACGGTTGCTTCCGCCTCTACTCTGTGGGCCTTGAAGTTTTTCAGAGCTATTGGATGACCATTTTGCTAGACCAATGACAAGTGTCTGCTGCATCCGTCTGTGACAGTGGACTTAGGACCCTCTCGGTTGGTCTGGGTACAATATATATGTTTACATGACTGCCCAGTGAAAATGGATTTTCTGTTCTGGCAGAACCCTCCAGCCTATTTAAAAGAACATTTTCTACTATGTGGTATAGAGGCTCTTATGAATGAATCTGTTTAGTTTCCAGTGTGGAAAGTCAACATAGTTGTCCAAATAGTTAAAGCTTTCCGAGAGATTTTCCTCCAGTTTTGCCCCCTGAAAAGCTGTGACTTTCATTAATTGCACTGCAGTGTAGCCTTAGCTTTGAGGACCATGGAAGGTGGAGTTCCCATAGGATACACACTCAGCCAGAATGTTGTCACAGGTTTTGCTGCAAACTTCATTTTTCTACCTTTTGCACTTTTCCTCTCATACCTTGTACACGTGTGCGTCTCTTCTGTGATGTACACATGTACCCTTAGACACACTGCTTAATCTAAAAGTTTGGAAAGAAAAGACAGAATTTCTGTGTTTAAATTCTTGAGAGGCATTCTGCTATCATAATGATGGAGCTGTAGGATTACCCAGAGATACAAAATGACAGACATCATAGTTAATACTCATCAGCATCCTTTCTAGCAATCTCAAAGCAGTCCCATCAGTAAAAAGCCTAAGCAAGCTGTGCTGCATTATCATGATTGAGGGCCAGATCAGATTTTATGTTGCTGGCGGACGTGAAAGGAGTAGAAAAGGAAGCTTTCCCACTCAGAAAACTAACTTTATAAATAAGCTCTTTGTAACACTGCAAATATGTCCTCACACTTCTGCTGAAGTACCCAGTAATGGCATGAAAACCGTCCTCAAATGTGTTTCCAGATACTTTGCCTTGAAACTAAAAGGAAAGGAGCTGCTTACATTCACACCTGATAAAGAAAAACAGAAAGCATCTTAGAATCATAGAATGGTTTGGGTTTGCAGGGACCTGAAGTATCATCAAGTTCTAGCCCCCCTGGCATGGGCAGGGACACCTTCCACTAGACCAGATTACTCAAAGCCCCGTCCAGCCTGGCCTTGAACACTTCCAGGGATGGGGCAGCCACAGCTTCTCTGGACAGTCTGTGCCAGTGCCTCATCACCCTCATGGTGAAGAATTTCTTCCTTATATCTAATACAAACCTACCCTCTTTCCGTTTAAAGCCATTACCCCTTGTTCTGTCACTACATGCCCTTGTAAAATGTCCCTCTCCAGCTTTCTTGTAGCTCAGTGCTTTCCCAGCGTTCGGAGTTTGGGGAGTTATGTAATCCAGGCCCTCCCCGGGCAGCACCAAGTCCAACAGCATTGATTTTTGATGAGGCATGATTACCACTGTTAGTCTCCTCCGAAACGAGTGATACAACTTACCTCCAGCCGTTGTAAGGTTTTACACTGTGTCCATAACTCTATTACCATTGTACCATCTAGCACTTGGTGTCTTGCACTAAGGAGTCCTGTAACTACCAGGTCTCTAACTTTACTGGAATTTCAGTGACTGTGCATAAAATAGAAGTATTTTTGTTGGTGTTCCAAATGGAAGAATACTTGTGACTTTTATAACGAGGCTCTACAAAGCCTGCAGTGCATACCATTAGTGTGCTGCTTGTACCGGATGAAGTGTTGCACCAGATTTATGAATAATTGTTTCTGAATTAGAGCATCAGGTATGTGCTTGGGGAGGGGAAAGGATCCCTGTAAGGTTTTCATTTCTATTCCGGACTGCATGCAAGACAGCTGTTTGCCTATAAATGCTGGCATTAAAATGAAAAATAAATAGGAGTTTCTTTTTGCATGTACTTTTCTCAAGGTTCTCCACCCTCATACTTTGGGATTTTTCTACCCCCTGCTGGAGATGTGAAGAAGAGGAGTCGGGAGGTTCAGAACAGGGAGGGAAATCTTTGCCAGACACTGGGTGTTTAGAAGCTCTTGTCTTCTGGCCACAGAGGATGGTGGGATGGGTTAGGAGGCCTCTGTGCAGCAGAGGGAGTTGGTTCCTGTGACTCTCCCATGAGAGGGAGGGCGATCGTTGAAGATCAGTGCACGAAGAGGCAGAGATGGGGAGGGGGCAAGATGTTTTGTTTTCTTTTAATCGATCTGATTACCAAACATTATTAAGATTTGTTTCGCAGACGGCTGGTACTTTGCTCTTCCAGACACACAGATCTGACGCACAGATCATGCTAGTAAATTGAATTTGAGCTGGCAGTGTTCGTATGAACTGTTTGCTGTACGTACCTGAAGCAGAACTCTAAAAGGCCAGAGAGGTGCCTCTGTGCTGCACTGAGAAGGATTGCAGCAGCTCACAGTTAAAATCAATAAACCAGCTCTCACTAGAGTTTGTTGAAATTTTGGAGGGAAAAAAAAAAAAGTGGAGCATTTTTTCTACTGGGTTGTAAGCACAGAATTGACAAGCAGACTTACTAAAAGGAAGGCCTCCCTTTCTTCATGGCAGTTTTTGTTGTGCCACCTGTGTGGCTGGAGGAGTGGTGGCTGCTCCTGCCCAGCTGGGGACACGGCCACAGCAATGGGGAGCCGCAGGGGAAATGAGACCTGCCACCATTTTGAAGGTGTGTGCCCGTGAGAATGGCACGAAACACACTTGTGATTCTTGTTGGTGAAAGCACTAATTTTTGACAAAACTGTCCTGAGCTATAGTTAAGCTGCCCAGCTGTTGCAGTCTGGGGCTGAGCCCTGCAGGATGCTGCTACTCTGATCCTCTTCCACTGGGACTTCTCGTTCTCTGGCTTGTATATAGATGTAAGTGCTTTCCTGGATAACAGCCACAGCTCTCACTACTATCTGGATAAAGCTTCATTTCGTTTCTTTTTTTTTTTATTAGGCACAGCCCATGCACATGATCAGTTGAGGTCTGTTCACTGCACAAGGAGAATGAGATGAGAGCTCCTTAGCTTACCCACTCTGTTCTTTGCAGTAAATCCACTTTACGCTTTTCAGCTGAGGATCTGAAGGAGTTTGCAAAGGAGTTCTGGTTGTATTCTGCATATTCCTTCCTACTCTGATAATATCACCTGTCAGCTAGTGGCGATTGAGAGTCCAAGGAGTTTGAACAGGATCATTCATAGCAAATCAGAGTTGGCAGAAGTGGAATCCCGTGTCTCCCCTTTTTTTTTTTATTATAAAGTAACAGATAATAGTAAGTAAAAGGTTGTTTTAACCGTTTTGGATGGAAGGGAACGGTGTGATAGCAGTTTGGCACATTTGAAGCATCCAAGGGGCTTGTAATTGTGACTTAGCTGCAAAGTCTCACCTTAGTGTTCACCCCATAGAAACTTCAGTGAATCATTCTCTCGCTAGATTTCAGTTCATTGCATTTCATATTTCCTCTGTTTAGAAATGTCTAAATAAAAAATCCAACAAAGCCAATATTTAACTTACATGTTTGCTACTATATAGTGCAGTCGGTACTAAATCTTGGCATTAGCAAATTGTTTACTGGAAGATCTGAGATGCATATGCAATCGAATTCAAGAAGAATGTAAATGAAAGCAAGTTTGATTTTTTTTTTTTTTCAGGTTTGAAATATATATTCTACAAAATCTCTTTTATGAAGTATCGAAGTAAGGAACAAACCCCTCGTAACTAGGATGTAATGTTTAGTCTAAACAAACTGTGTAGTAGTTATTTGAAATACATTCTATTGTTATGTATGATGTTTAAGCTAAGTTAAAGCCCTAATGTAAGGCTGACTAATTCCGCTCTTGAAGTTTCTTCAGTGTTCAGGCAGCGTATGTTCGCTGTGTTGCTTTCAGCTGGAGCTTTCACTAAAAAATGCCAATATAGTCTCAGAATATCGATTATTGTAATTAGAAAGTAATTCTGCTGATCCATTGGTAGACATCTGCAGTAGGAATGTCAAGCTCTCCAAAGGCTATCTTTGTTTTTGCATGTTTGTATAATAATTCTTCAGAAACAACATTAGCTCCCACCCTGCCTTACCACTGCGCTGCGTCTCATTCTTCAGCCCACTTGGGAAGCTCTCCAACAGAAAAAGAAAAAAAAAAAAAAAGGTCATAAACCCTAGATTCCCACTCTTCAACAAGTTTAGGAGTATTGCAGGAAGAGTAGAACCGGTTTTGTCAGATGATGGCAGTGTTGCTGGGGCTGTCTTCCCTCCATTGATTTCCTTCCCAGAAGCAGAAGAGCAGCTGGTTCCAGCCCTGTCAAACATCACTCCCTATGGCGAGAGCTCAGCGTCGCCCGGCTGGGGCTGGCTCACAGCAGTGCCAAGTAACCATTGTCAAGTGCACTGATGGAAAATAGGCTTTAGTCTGCTTCCATTTGTTTGCCTAAGTTTGTGTCTAGTCCTGTTGGTCTTTAATGGAGATAGACTTGCAAAAGGTTTGCAAGGGAGAAAGAGTTGCCCCAGCAGGATTTTCTGATGTGTTTAATAATAGTTTTCAAAACCGGTAATTTGATTTATTGATTTATTCATGGATTCATACTAGTGACAGTTGGTCTCAGTCTTAGGAAGAGGGGAAGTAAATAGTTCAGAGTTTGATTTTTCTTTTTATTTATAATATGCCTATCTGTCTTCGACATATTTCTGCAAACAAAAGGTGATCTGTTTGCTCAGGTGTGACTTTACTCAAGAATCATCATGAACACACCTCCATTTATCCACTGTCCCTCTGGGGGAAAAACAACTACTCCAGAACTGTAGGGCAAGCCTGGGCTGGCTGGCAGGGCTGTGTGGCATCGAGCTGAGCCCTGACAGACTGCACACCTGTCTGCCCGCGTACCTGCTAGCTGGTGATGCTTGTACTGTTGTTTGGTTTTTTTTAACATACTTGTGGTAGCAATTCTAGCTGTCCTGCCTGCATCCACACCTTGAAACCCAGGATTTCACAGCGTACAGCCAAGTGAGAACTGCGGGGCTTGCAGCCAGTTTTCCCAGCCTGTCCTAGGTCCATGGCAAAGCTCCTGTGCACAGACCTCCCTAAGCTGTGGGCCACCGTCCCTCCCCTCTGGTTCTCCCAGTTCCCCACGCAGGAGGCTCTGGCACCTCGCAGCACCTTCCTGCCTCGACCTACTTCGCCGTCCCGCAGAGGAGCACAGGACAGAGAAGGCAAGAGTCTGAACAGAAGTTTGTATGCTGGCATGGGGGTGCAGTGGTGGAGGTGGGACACTTGCAAGCCAGGTCTCCTATGGCTTGCTCACTGGTTTTCCTTCAGAGTGCCATGGTGCAAGTGCTGCTGGAGTAGCCTCTGGCCAACTCTCCTTCATTACACCGGGAGTCTCGCTGACATGCTTCAGGCTGCTGTCACAGAGCTCAGGCCAGCTGTGGATGGCAGCTGTGGGCTGGCATCACTGCTCCATGCTGCGCTGACTGCCAGCTGTGAGGCTCCAGCTCCATACTGCGTTCCTCCAGGTCCAGAGACACACCGAGTTTCAGGTGTCCTGCACAAGTTCAGCAGCTCAAGGCTCATCGCGTGCTGGAAGCTGACAGATGTGGGTCCTGTGTGTTGATGGCAATGCCCGTGAGCTTTTTGCAGATCACCCTTGTCATGAAGCGGTGCGAGCTCTGGTGCTGGAGCACCAGACATCATTCTGATGCTTCTGCAGGTTTATGTAGATGAGCTTCTGTGCAGATAGGCATAGTCTCTTCATGACTGTGTTTTTGTTCTCTTTCCCTCTGTGTCATAAAGTTTTGCAGAGCCCTTATCTGCCCTAGAGAAGCACAGCTCAGGAGGCAGCTTCTGGAGAGTCACTGTCTCTGGATAACACTGTGAGCAGCAACACTGAAACTTCTGAAAACTCACATTCAATCTTTTCACTTTGTTCCAGCTCCTATTAGAAGAGTTTTCCAAAATACCATTGTCCTGTTGCCTAAAAAAGTTCTGGTTACCAGTCTGTCTTCAGCTTATGTGGCTTTACTGAAATGGTCTTTAAACTTAGTAGTTCTTCCTTGCTTCCACCCCTGCATCCTATGGTCACCTCATTGTTTTGATAGATTCTTATTTCTTTTCTGCTTTTGTTTTGCTTAACTGAGCAAGCCAGACTCTGTTTTCTCTCCTAAAGCAGGTTTGGATGTCGGTTCAGTTGTCCAGCTTGGGCTTTTTGTTCTCTTTTTCAAAGACTGAATCTTTCCTACTTTTTTCAAGGTACAAGTTGGAACGAGCTCTTTGCGCAGTGACTTGCAGGAACTGTAGCCTCCCTCAGGCTGAGGTCTGGAGTTCCTCAGCGCAGTCTGTTTCCCAGGGGTTCCAGAGGAACCATTTAGTTCCTCAGAACTTGCTCTTAAACAAAATTGGGCATGCTGTTATGCTTCCCTCTTAATCTAAACTGAACCACTTTGTGGTTCCCTGTTCCAAAGTCGTCCTCATTACTTAAGATAAGGAGCAGAAAATAATCTATTCTTGTGCATTCAGCAATGTGGATAAAGAAACTTGTCAGCTGTCACATCCAGGAATAACTGGCCTTACCATGGCTAATAGCATTCGTTCGCCAATCTATACTGTGACGTTAGTCTCGCACGTTGACATAATTCCCATTTGTTTAATGATGCAGAGCTCTACCCAGATCCATATCTCCTACAAGAAGTCAAGAGCAGACCCAGTGTCTCCCTCTGAGAAGTTGTCTTTGACCATCTTTCCACAGCATTTCCAAACATTTTCTGTTCTCTTTATTCTCAAAGTCTGCATTTTTCTTATCATCTGACAGTTTCCTACCGTATAAAACCCATATTCCTTTTCCTTGAAAAGCACAGACCTTTCTGACACCTATTTCAGTAATAATTGCCATTCCACCCTCTTTGTAAATTTTCTTGTAATAACACTGGTGCCTTGAGTTCCTCTTTTTGTCAGTCTGCCTGTGTTACTAGCAGACAGCTATTTTAGCTGTCTGATTTTTGTTCACCTTTTCTACTCTTGTTTTTGGTTTCAGACTGCATTTGGCTCCCTAGTTAGACTATACACGGTGCTTTCACTCGTCATGTCACATGTCTGACCCCCTTTCTCATCATTAGTAATTTTTTTTTCCGTCAAATCCCTGAAATATCTTTCTCACTGTTGTTTTCATGCTTACCTGACCTTTTCTCCTTGGCTTTCTAAATCTGGAAGCCAGTGTGGAATTCGTGTTTCCCTCCTCCAGCCTTCCCCTGCCATGGTCATGCTGTGGGTTGTGCCATGGTGCTTCCAGTAGTGAGGAAGTCTGGGTGAAGCCCCCCTGAAGACTCATCTTGCGGTGAAAGTACCTAAAAGCCACTTTTTCTTGCTGAGAGAGTGTGAGGTCTCTAAACAATTTCCCCAAGGGTCACTCCGGCTATGCGAGATGCTTCGGTTCTTTACCACTTGGCACGTCCTGTGCTTGCTGGACTGAAAAACATACTTGGTTCTTAAGGTCTGGTGGACACGAATGTATTTTGAAATAGCACAAGAAGGAGATGAGTGCTTGCAACAAACACTTGTATGGGACAATAAGGTCTAGTTTATTTGATACTAGTGGTCAAAGTTTTGTAGAGGGCTTCCTCCTGCCAGCCATCCCCCAGCTTTGCTGGAAGAAAAACCTGTTGTTAGCAGCAGAGACAGTATGAAAGCTTGAGCTTGAGCAATGATGACCTTGATATCCCAGTCAAAGATAACACACATCTGCATAACTGGGGATGAATAGCATGTGTGTTTGTGTGTGTATGTATCCTTTGATCAATTACAATAAGTGTGCAACCTGTAAGGCTGCAAGGAGTGACAGCCCTCATAGTCCCGTTCTCCACTGTAGAAGCTGAGGCTGCAGCAATTGTTTAAGAAGATGGTTCAAATTCCTGATGGCAAATTAGGTAAGTACATGATGGAACTGCAAATTGTTTCTCTCTTCTTCTGTGCTAGGCTCACTGGCCAGTGGTTTCTCCAGCTGTTTTCTGATCTGTACTACAAGCTGGATGGAGTCAAAAAAGATTTTACTGTTGCCTTTGCGATAGGTAATTTTATTTTTACATCCTTCAGCACTGAAAATTTAACTTTCCAGTAATATCCACCAAAATGAAAAATTATCTTGAAAATAAAGGAACAAAACAAAGGATACATCTCCGCCTTTTTTAAAGCAGAGAATGTATTCTAATATGCCATTTTTCTGTATAAGACATATATCTCATCTTTCTTTAGTCGTCTGTCTCTTAAAGATTTTTATCTGGTAAAATATAAATCAGTGTTGTGAGTATTTCTTTTAACAGTTAATTGATCTTAATCTTTACTACTGAGATGAAAGTTTAGGCTGGTATGGTCTGGTTTCATACAGCTTTCCAAATGATAGATTAACCTCTTTGAGTTTGGGCACATGCAAGACATTCTTTAATTCTTTCTCCTACCATTCTTTTTATTAAAGCTGATATTTTTAAGAAGAATATATATGTTGTAACTGCTTGTTTATACAGTTTTTCAGCTGATAAAATGGTATTGTTAGAGAATGGGAAATGTTCGTGTGGCTTCATGACAAGACAAATTTAATGAAATAGAGAAGCAGGAAGAAGGCTTTTGTTACAAATATTCTGTATTTTTGAAAATTAGACCTCTCAGAGTAATTTGTGCTGTAGCTTACTTGGCAGTGCTGGGAGTGAACTTAGGACAAACGAAAAATTATTAGTTTGTTCAGACCTGTACCTTTCTTCTGTGTCTCATACTAGATCCTTTCAAAGAAAAAAAAAAACATTTTGTATTGCTAACGAAATTCCCTCCTCCTGGCCTCTATTATGTGGCTTCCAGAATTCTCACTCTTGGTCTTCCATGCACTGTTGTCGAGGTATTAATATGATTTCTTGTTTCGTCCCAAGATCTCGGTTCTGAATCCTGTTGGTTTGCCATATGCTTCCACAAGCATCCAGTTTATTTTAAGAGCTCTTCTAAGTCTTATTTAAATATTTCTGCAGTGGACTCAGTGGCATGCTACACCAAGGAGTCTGACAGAATTACAGTACTTACAGCTCTCTTCAGGTATTTCTTTCTATCTTGCACATTGCAGTTTTAATTTAATAGCTATGTTCTTATTCTGTCATCAGGCAAAATAAATTAAAAATAGGAAAAAGAAAAAAGCCACCTGCCTTTGGTCTATTCATTATTCTGATGTCTTTGACCTAACCTGACTCATACCAAGGGTAACCATCATGATGTGGGAAGGGAAAAGGCACATCTATTAACAGACAAGTTAAATATGGGTAAGCTGCTATTTGCTCTGTTGCAGTTTAATAAGCCTGAAGGTAAAAGGTGGAAGACGGTGTTGCTTTTGCAAAATTTTCCTGCTGCTGAAAATGGAAAATATCAAAGAATCAAATCACAAAAAATGTGTAGGGATGGGCTGTACTAGGAGTTGAGGCAGGGAGTGCAAAGACTGATCTTGTAGAAATGGAATAAACTGAACTTTTATCTTCTGAGTGCAGTGGCAGTAAGTTCTATGAATTCCAGCTAGAGCAGAGTATTTGAATGGAAGAAAGCACTGGAGGATGTTGAGGCAGAAGTAGAAGGGGCTGAAAAATAGCATACTGAAGGCTGAAGTAAAATTCTTTACAAACATAGTTCTATTTTAGCTGTAGTAACTTTAAATGAAAAGAAGATCTTATAAATTCCTTCCTGATGAGATAACGTGGCAGTGGTTGTAGTGTACAGATGGTGCAGTTTATTTACTAACTATATTTTTTTTACATCAGTTAGCAGTAACATTTTAGTGGTACCTAAATATGCATTTTAAGTGCCTCTCTCTAGGCATCTGTGCTGGAAAATTCAGGCCATGGTTGCTTTGAACTGCTTCAACTGCTGTTTTCTTTAAAACCTTATAGTATGGCTGTAAAAATAAATACCCGTTAGCAAAATCAAGAGGGACTGTGTTACCCTAATTTTTATTACAATTTAGTTGGAAGGGGATGGATTTGAAGCATTCATGGAAGTCACATCAAAGTTTGAAATAAAAATATCAAAATAATTATAAATATAAAACACTTCCTCTCTCTATGAAACGAGCTCGGATCAGAGATCATAGACATAATAAAAGGACAGCTGTCACCATCCGGCTTTCTCAGGTACCCTGTTTGGTTTTAATTATTTTTTGTCAAGTCTAGAATAAACAATCTGCTACCTGAGGGTTATCCTCTGCCTTGCTTAATGTTTGTATATAATCTCATGCGAAAATATTTCATGCCTACTATTTCACCACTTCACATGTCTGTGCAGGACAGACTGTGATCTGTGCAAGTAACGTGCAGATGGAAGTTTGGCTTGGGGCACGTTTTGACAATGTGCACTAGATTGTAGTTCCACAGAGTGATAAATTGTAGGGTTAGTTCCTCAATGAAAGAACTAGATGCTGTTTACCGATTTGGTGTTCACTTTTGAACACTTCACTGAATAGGGGCTTGGATCTAAAATGCAGCGAGCAGTCCTGCCATGGGGTTTGTGACTTACCCTTGGTTGGTATCGCCTCCATCACAGGAAGTTTTGTCTTTGAAAGCAATGCTGACAAAAATAGCAGTAGGCTCCCCCTGCAAGGGGAGGTGCCACAGCTGTGGTGGAATTCCTGCCCCTGGTGGCTTTGAACTGCATTGGGGGGTGTGCTGTCATGCCTTATGGGTTTGTGTAAGTGCTTCACATTTCTTCCAGGTCCTTTCTGATACCCTGTGAAGCACACTTGGTGGATGAGGAACCAAGCACTGAAACTCCTGATTGTAGCGTGAAGCACTGAGTGTATAGACAGCAGTCGGCTGTTAGTGACACCTGTGGCTGCTGGCAATTTTTTGTCTCTATTTTTTGTCACTTCCCAATGGTGCCTGTTCGTGACTTTGATGTACTCTTCGTTCTCCGTACAACAACCACAACCCTTCATCTTGTTGTTCCTTACTTTCCTTTTTCACTGGGGAAGCTAATCCTCATCTACTTCCACTAGCAAAACATGAACATACGGTTTGTATATGCAGTCAATTCACCACTCAGTGAAAAGCAACCAGAATGCATTCATTTAAATACTTAATTATCTAAATTCCAAAACTTTGCATGGAGTTATTTTTAACCTGGTTTCCTAGGGAAAGATGTTCCTGCAATCATTTTTCACTAACCACCCACTGTTAATAACTTCAGGGGTCTTTATGCTGATCACAGACTTCAGGTAGAACAGAAATCCACAGCCTCTCAAACGCAGACAGGTGGGTAGAAGGGAGAGAATCTGGTTCCCAGGCTGGTCAGGCCACCACGCAAGGTCAGCCCCTACTGCTACAAGTGGGAGGATCTGCATGGAGGAGCCTTAATGAAGATGCTGGCTGCAGGGAAAGGGCCATCAGCGTGGGGCACTGTGGGGGACCAGCAGCTGAAGCGGGCAGTGCCGGTCCAAGGAGGGGTACCCTTCATTTGTCTGCCTTCAGTGCTGTTCCTCGTGACTGCTTCTTGGCTCTTCTTCTTGAGGTCCCTCTCAGGAGAACACCTGCAGATTTCAAGTGTAACCGCTGTGCAAAAATGAATGGACCTTTGGATTTGCACTCGGACATTGCTTCAGCACCTCTTTGTGTGACCTCTGCTGGGCCTCAGCCCTTGTCTTCCTCATGCAGCCAGTCCCTCCTTTTTGTCTCTCTACAGAAGCGCATTGTCCTGGATCCTACTGACACCACTCTGGGTGCCTCTCTCTACAAGGTGTTATGGAATAGCTGTCTGGTTTCTTCAAGAATATAGCAATAGAAACAGAGCTGGGCACTGTAGCAGGTGTGGATGGGCTGGAATCATGGCTGCACTTTGGAAAACAGCTGCTGTGGATGCAGTTGTGTTGTAAACAGCTCGAGTTAGTGTTGTGAGGTCATTACAGAAATGTGGTGGTACCATTAGTGGTCCGAAGGCTAAGAGTGCACCTTTCAGAACAAACTGGTTTCATCAATTTTATCTCAAAGCACAGTTTGGTACACAAACAAAACCCAAAGTCAGCAGTGGAGTTTTTTTCTGGTTGTGTCCTTTATTCTTTCAACAGCAAAATTAACATTATGCTACAATGTTACCTAGTGCTGGGACCTTATTTAAAGTAAAACAATAAAACAAAACTGAGGAACTGTCAATAAGGAAACGCTGAAGTTTTCTGTATGAATTATGCTAAATTCAACTCCTAACAATCTTCTGGTTTTGTGGTCTGAAAGAGATGGAAGAATTCTGGGTTGGTTTGCCTTTATTTCTCAGGCTTCTTTGCTTTCTGTCTTACTTTTCAATGTTAGATAGATTGTCCGTCTTCCGTTTGACTAAAGGGAACTCTTGCTGAGTGGGCTGTGTGGTGTGTGGACCCAGTCCTGCAACGTGGCACGTGTTGGGGAGAGAAGCTGTGTGGAAGTGGCACTTTGAGCATAGCTGCTTGCAGCAGGAATACTGCTTGTCATGTATCTTCAGATTGAAGACGAACATAAGTTGGTGGAGCTGCTTTTCTCAGTAGTCTGCTGGTGACTTTTGGAGAAGGATACGCTGACCTGTCCAGGAGACAGACAAGCACCTGCTTTCCAGTATGTGGGCACCTTTTATAATAATTTATTCTGCTGCTGCTTCAAATTTAGTTTTACACCCGGGACACTGTTGCTCTGTTTACTGTTTCAGCAATTAAAAAACAGAGTAGCCATTAGAAGCATGTTTCCAGCTATTCACAGAAAAATAGTACATAAACAAATAAAAAATATTTTTTTTTCTTAATCAGCCAAGTGAATTTCTATTTTGCTTAAGCAGATACTGAAATCTTCTCTACTTCATTTGTATTGTTAATAAATTGCAGGACTTTATACCACATCACATTACTGGAAATAGATTTGATATATATAAATGTTCAATATACATATATTTTTAACAATGAAAAGTAATTTTCTGACATAATAGCCAAAATAAAGTGCCATGAAGCTATTAGCAGTAAATTGAATTTTTTGTATGTAATTTAGTATAAATACTGACAAGCTGGAAAAAAACCCCAAACAACAAGCGCATACTCATTAGTCATTCAGTTTAGCAGCACAGAGGCAGCAGTCGGCCAGGGTGTGCGTTTTTATGTCTGCTTCAATTGCACACTTCATTTATTTGGACATGGCATAGGCGGCTTTCTCTGTCACACGGCATCACTGCACTATTAGCAAGTTGCGCCCCAGGGCAGCTGGGACGCTTTGCTGGGGCAGATGTTCTTTTCAGCTTATTCAGTGGCCGTTCTGGGGTTGTTTACTGTTGTCATAGCTACCTACATTTCCATAGCAGCCGAGCTGCTGTGTGTGAAGCAACTGAATGTAGTTATAAAAGGATCATATTTTGTTCTGTCTCTATAACTTACCATCTGTCAACTGACGGTTCGTGATGGATTCAGAAACCAATTTAAGAATAACAGCAGCCGGACGATGATTTTAGCTTTTATTAAAGTGACAATGGATAAGGATGCAAATAAGTTGGTGCTTCGATGAAATGCTAGTTTCTTTTTTTTCTCCCCTTAATTCTAGCAGTTTGGCTTCCAACACTTTCTCAAACATTTCTGAAGTTCTTACGACAAATCAAAATGACCGAGTGTCGTCTTCTGTACTTGCTCAGCTGTAGGTGTTCCTTACGCTTTCCCACTCTACTGTCAGCTCATCCCTGTGTGTTGCTTCCACATTGTGATGTTGCACCTGCTTTCACAGACCCTTTGTAATGAAACCTAAATACTCTCCACAGAATTAAATAGCGAATTCGTGGGGGTATCCGTGAAGGTACTGTGCACACACGAGTATCGTTTGGTGACATTCATCATTGTGCTTTACTTAACAGTAGCAATGGGATCACATGCAAGTTTGGGGGTAAATTCAGTATGTGATCAACAAACCCTCTGAATAATGAACTCTTATACCTTTTCACTGCAGAGATTTGGTTGAACCTATAGTTTAGCAATGGGGGCAAGAAGATTAGCCCAGTTGTAAATAATGTATTTATTGGTTGATTTTTCCAGATCCTGACATTGATGCTGCCACTGCCATGATGCTTTTGAATACTCCCCCTGAGATACAAGCAGGTTGTGAGTAGATATTTCTATAGCATATAGCAACATAGAGATGTAAAGTGAATATTCTCTTTTGTAAGTATACAGCATACCAGATAAAAAGAAGGATTTAATGAAGAACTATAACCTCCCTTGCAGACCCTTACACTTCCTTGACCCTTACATGAGTGTAATTTTGTGGTTCATATTACATTCTTTGCTACATGAATAATAGTAATCCATGATCTCTAATGTAAAAGATGGGTTATTGTTATTCATTACATACATGTAATTGAGTAACATACTATTATCTGTACAGATAGAAGACCTGGGGCAACAGCCAGGAGAAAGGCAGAGAGAGAAAGAGAGCAAGGGACCAAAGAGTACATGGCATATGGTTTTGTTTTGGTTTTGTTTTGATTTGACTCCCATCGTGTGAGTTACCACAGCCATCTGGATACTTTCCATTCACTTGGGCACTGTTTCAGCTCCTTCCTTGCACACATCCTGCCCATTTGGCGTTTTTGCTCTCTCTGATGCGAGGCAGTCAGCAGGCTCCGGGGAGTGAGGAAAGGTCTCATTTCCTGCCAGTCCCGTCCTTGTTCTGTGACCAGACCTGAGGTTTGGATGCAGTGTATTAACTGAGCACCGAAGGGCCCTTCATCCCTGCTCTGCTGGGCTCTGTAAAAAGGGCAGGAATTATCCTGCCCCAACGAGCTTGCAGTGATGGTATGAGAGGGTTCCGTAGGGCAATACAGCCGCACAAAAGCGGGGAGTACAAGAAAACAAACGTATCGCTGGCCAGCCAGCACGGTGGTGATGCCAAGTGACAGACAGCTCTACAATATAAAAGCAAAGTTAAAATAGAAGCCATTATCAAGCCTGCCTAGCATCACCGCTATTGTTCCAGCTCGTGCAACCAAATCCAAATTCCAAGGGAAGCCTCGATTTGCGCTTTGATACTCTGCCTGGGGAAGAGAGTCCGTGACCATCAAAGCATTTCCTGCACAGGCAAGGAAAGCTCTTCCCAGGCTGCTTGGTGACCCCAACAGAGAAACCCTCTTGAGAAGTTCCTCTCAGGGGAGAACACGATGTACCAAGAAACTGTCTGTTCTGGAAAGAGACAAGAGTGGTCCTTGCCCTCCTCTCCTAAACAGCCTTCAGGGCCGCCGGCAGCGTGAATGGCGAGCAATTCTGACTGTGCGTAGGCAGGAAAAAGGAAAGTTAGGGAGAAGAGGTTATCAGTGCCCCATCTTTTGAAGACAAGCTTGCCTAGAAGTGATTTGAAGAGAGAGGGACATAGTTTACACTTTGGCCACAGGTATTCATACCTGACTGAAAACAACCTTTTGGTCTCAGAGTCTGACTCCAAGCGTGCCAGTCACTGCCACAACAAAGATGATCAAATGGAGGCAGAACCTGAGTGTCGTTTCATGGTGCAACAACTTTACAAGTCAGAAAATTTAAACTCTGGTCCATTAAGGCCTTTGTCTGTCCTACAAACATTTAACCATTGTTGTGAAACTTGGATACCTCCACAGCAGATTGTGACAGTCTGGATTCACGTTTGTGTGGATGGTTACATGTGTTGGCTTTTGACTTTGAAGGCATCTTCTTGGATTAAAAGCTACCAGGATAAAAATCCATTCTCATCTAGGCAATGTGGATGGTAGAAGCATCTTTAGGAAGAAGTTAGGTAGAGCCATCGTTCAAAGTCTTTATTAAAGTTTATTCTTTTAGCGTTAATGTGTCAGAAAAGAATCCCATCTCAGTGACATTAGGAGATGCAGAGTAAACTTTTCCTGCTTTGTAACAGATTGATTAATTAGCTTTACAGTTTTAAATAAATATTTAAAATGCTATACACAGGTGTGAAACACTGCTAACAACCACGCATGTATTTTAAAACCAGCTTTTATATGAAATCTTGAAATGGTGTCTGAGCTGGCAAGAACTTTGCTTACCATTTACCATAGTCACACCGTGCTTCATTTTTCATTAAAAAAAAAAATGGGCAGAATAAAAGAGTAAAATACTGGTATTAGGATGATTTTGTGTTTGTGAGGTTTTTACTTTATAGGCTCATTAAATTGATTATTCACAGTGTCACAATTATAGTTAGGGTATTGACATCAGAAAAAAAAATTCTACAATATTTAGACTTTGCAGTAGTTTCACAGACAAAATATTTCTAGATTGTAGCTAAAGGCAGAACTTCAGAGTAGCCAGCTCTGTGCAAGACTACTGAAACACACAATCCAGCTGGCACCAAGAAAAAAGCATGAAAGGTACTGTGATATGCTAAGAAGGGACATGTAGGAACATAGTTTTAAAAGGGTTTTTTTTTCTTCAGTTTGTGGAAGTCCTTGTATTTCATCAAGTTTTTTATAGTTTGATTATGTTTAAAAAGAAACAGCAACTGAAACACCTGCTTTAGTCAGTAGTGGCTATCACAAGTTACAAGTACTTTGGACTTTATAGTATCCAGTACAATGAATATTAGTTCCAAAATACCCGACTTGCATTGGAAACTGTATTTTGACCTGCAGGGGACTGGATACTGGCTGGGCCATCTTGGGCAAGTTGTGTCAAATTTCTGGGCCTGTTTTCGCTGATGGGAATCTGATTCACAGGGAGGACAGAAGAAAATGAGATGGTGAACAAACGGTAAAGCTCATTTGAGATGTCACGGCTACTAGCTCAATGAAGCCCATGGGCTGGTTTTGTACAATTTTCAGATTTCCATTACTGCAATTCTTACCAGTGTTGTGAAAGTAAGTATTACCAGCTGTCACTCCAGTGTAGCATTCCTGACTCTTTAAAGTGTATCGTCCTGGCCGTGTTGCTTAGTTGTGCCAAACAGCTGTAGAATCATAGAATAGTTTGGGTTGGAAGGGACCTTCAAAGGTCATCTAGTCCAGTCCCCCTAGGTTCAGGGACATCTTCAACTAGATCAGGTTGCTCAGAGCCCCATCCAGCCTGGCCTTGAATGTCTCCAGGGATGGGGCATCTACCACCTCTCTGGGCAACCTGTGTTTGCTGTGAATGAAATGGAGATTGGTTTTGGTGGTTTTGCAGTGTTGTTTGGGCTTCCTGAGATTCAGGTCACTGTTAGCATTTTAGATAGCAAGACCTTTTGAATTGGGGAGGTCCCCCTGAACTTGGAACCATTTGCTCTGAGGGAAGGAGCAGCAAGAAGGGAGTGTGTGTCATGTATAGCTGCTGTCGCTAGTGAAACAACACTGTGGTCAACCTGATCGTACTGGAAATTTTGATTTAATTCAAGAAGCTCCTGACTTGGCAATATTATACATAGCTTCCAGTTCATGAGTAGTTGTTTACCCTTTGCTATGTAATTTGGGAATTGCACACAAATATAAGTACATTACTCAAGCTGAAGTTTAATACTGCAAACAGCTATAAGCAGTGCTTGGAGAAAGGACTTGGGTAGAAATCAGGGAACTGAGAGTCCTCTCAGCTCTGAACATCCATCTGTTGAGCCAGGTTAGCTGGAAAGGGGTGGCCTTCAGGAGGCTTTGCAACCCTGGTTTTGTGGATGGTTCTCTACAGAAGCCT